>NW_006408756.1:1938998-1947216 GCF_000296735.1 Chrysochloris asiatica
GCTCCTTGGAGGCCAGGATGACCAAACTTCGTCTCTCATACTTGAGACATATTGTCAGGAGGGACCAGTCGCTGGAGAAGGATATCATGTTTGGTAAGGTGGAGGGTCAGAGAAAAAGAGGCAGACCCCCAGCGAGATGAATTGGCAAAGTGGCAGCATCAGTGGGCTCAAGTGTGGTAACAATTGTGATATTGGCCCAGGATTGTGTAGCATTTCGTTCTGTTGTGCGTCAGTATGAGTCAGTGTGAGTCGTTATGAATCAGTACTGACTCCATGGCACCTAACAACAACAACTGGGCTTGAGAATCCACTGCAATGGCCACGCAGAATTTACAGACCATACCTACAGTTAGGTGGTTTATTAAGGAAGTAACGGTACAATTTAGGAGCACTGGTGGCAGTGTATGGTGAGCACTGCACTGCTAACCACTAGGTCCCGAGGTTCAAGGCCACCAGCAGCTTCACTGGAGAAAGATGAGGCTTTCTGCTCCTGTGAAGATTTAGAGCCTTAGAAACTGAATATAGGATCAAACAGCACAGTATACAACTCCGGATCAGGGTGTGTGCAGAACAGACCTCTCCATGCCTCTCAACTGAAGGTGCAGGTCTCCGTTGGTACTGCTGCCTGTCACCACTGGCTGTGCCACTGGGCCCCTTCCAGGCCTCTTGCTACCAGCGGTCTGCAATGTTACAACCCTTGATCCAGTTTCCAACTTTTTAGTAAGGAGACTCCTTGCCTTCTGTCTGTCTCATAAAGGAATCACAAGCCAGGCTACAACCCAAAACCAGACAAAAGGTGTCAAACCAAGCCGTTTACAGTTTCCCCAGGAAATGCTAATCAACTAGGATAAAAGTAACAAACCCGATAGAGTAGAAAACAGGACAAAGTTAACGCCTCAGTGCTCGCTGTTACTGTGAAATGCTGTGGAGTCCATTTGGACCCTTAGTGACCCTGGTTTTTGGGTTTCTGAGAAGTGACTGGTGAGTTTGAACTGCCAACCTTGCGGTTCAAACTTACTTGAGGTCAAGTGCTTATCCTATGGCGCCACGCCAGGGCTTAAGGGGGGAAAAATCAAGTTTTTTTGCAGTAGGCTGTCCTGGATATTCATGAACACGTGTGTTTCCAAGCTTTGGAACCATATTTGCCTGCAGACTCCTGTGTGGTTGGGTGCAGACTGGGTTTGGGGTGACATTCAACACACCTGGTGACGCCTCAGGCATCTGATCTCTGTCTGTCCATCACTTGGCAGTTTTGTTGAGTTCTTCCCTTCACCATGATAGTCAAATGTTCACCTTTGTGCGGTATGTATTCACACAATAACTCGGGAACATTTTTATCACTGCAGAAAAGAAAGCCTGTACCCATTAGCAGTCATTCCCCACTTCTCCCTACCCTACACTTCAGCCATCACGTTGACGTTCAACTCTTAGGGGTCCCGTTAACTGCCTCAAAGGATTTTCTAGGCTGTAATCTTTATACAATTAGCACCCCACGGGAGAAAGGTGAACTCTCCCTTGGAAAGTTAAAGCCCTGGAAACCCTATACAGGGTCTCAATGTGTCAGAAGCGATTTGGCAGCACGTAACAACATATCTTTACGAAAGCAGATCACTAGGTCTGTGCCCTGCAGTCTGTGGTGACTTCAGACCTCCAAGCTTTGGGTTGTCAGCTAAGCACATAGCAACTGTACCACCAGGGTTCCTTACCCCAGCTTTGGTGGTGGTGGTGGTGGGTGAACTCAGTTGCCTCTGACTCGTAGCAACCCCGTGTAAGGTTTCCAAGAGCACCTGGTGGGTTTGAAGTGCCGACCTTGCCGTTAGCAGTTCAGTGCTGATTCTACAGCGCCACACCAGGCTCTACCCCACGAACCTACTTTGCCTCTGAATTTGCCTCTTCTGGCTGTTTCCCTCAACAGAATCACACGAGATGTGGTCTTTCGAGATTGGCACCTTCCATTCAGCGCATTTTTCTAAAGGTTCATCGTGCTGTAGCACGTACTCATGTTTCCTCCTGCTTTTGATTGTTGATGGATCTTCCTTAACAGCTGTTTGTGTCTCCAATCACCAGTTGATGGACATTTGGTTCACTGGCTCTTTTCAGCCCCTGTGAGTCGAATACACTGTGAACATTCATGGATACATGTTCTGTGCAGACCTATGTTTTATGTTCCGGTGTGATAGTTACCGTTTTGTGTCAACTGAACTGCCCGGGGGGTCTCAGTGATTTGGTAGCTGAGATGTACTCATCTTCCATGATGAGCGCTAATATGATGTAATCACTTCTATGATAAGATCTGTTGTAAGCAACAAACCAATTGAAAGGAAATTTCCTCTTTCCTTGTAGGTATGGCCTGCTTCCAATGTACTAGACGTAAGGGCAAAGTTTACTGGTTTCTGCGGGGTCTGAATACTGCATCTGGCTCATCATCTGACCTCTGGTTCTTTGGACATGGCCTGCTGATCCTGGGAGTTGTCAGCAACCTGCCGTCTGACCTGCTGCTGACCTTGGTCCGTCAGTCCAGCGGCGTATGTGAGTCCGAAGCCACCAGGCTGACATCTGACCCACAGACTTGGGACTTGCTCACCTCTACAACTGTGTGAGCCGTTTCTTTACCAGAAACCACCTCTCTTTATGTCTACAGATGTAAGCTTCACTGGTTCTGTGTCTTTAGCTAACCCAGCCTAAGACACCTGGTAGTTTCTCTCTTAGAAGTAAAAGTGCTGGGTCAGATGGTTACTCTCTGTTTAACATTTGAGAAACTGTCGGACTGTTTTCACAAGTGACTACGCCATTTTTCATTCCCAGCACTAGTGGAGGAATGGAGGACTGCCAACCTTGAGGTCAGCAATTCAAACCAACCTGCTGCTCCTCGGAAAGACTATACAGGGTCGTTAGAAGTTGGACCGATTCGATGGCACTTGACGATGAAGGAGTGGAAGGAAGCCTTGCTCTGTAAGATGGCCTTCTGGTTTTGTACCCTCTTGGGACAGCATGTTCTCATCTCGGGGGTGGGTCCGTCCACTCCAGACCAAAAGTACTGTCCATGCTTAGATGAATGCCTCAGAACCATGTGTCCACTCGCCCACCTGCAGTCACCCAGGGGTGAATTTTCATGCTCAGATGAACAAGGCAGATAGAGTCTTCTTTTGTGACAGTATGTGGGCCAAGAGCAGATGGAAGCAACACACACAGCCTGCTGCTTCTTGAGCCATCCGTTCAGGGGAGCCCAGGAGGGTAGCAGCCACCAGGCCTTAGCATTAACGGCCGCCGTACTCCCATCCCGACCCTGATTCTTATCAAGTCTCGGACTCTACTTTCTGAATAAAAAATAAGACCCACGCAAGAGAAAGTGGAGGCTTTCTGATCCGGTAAAGATTTACAGCCTCAGAAACCCTATACGGGGTTGCTATGAGTCGGAACCCCACCACCATGGAGCAAAAGTCTTACGGCCCCTGGGTGGTGCCAGGAAGTGAAAGCATGGTGAGCTGTGTCCTTAAAGAGAAATACTCAGGGCGCACTGTTCTCTTCTGACTAACATGGGGTCACCAGGAGTAGGGATCGACTCCATGGCAACCTTGAAATGGGTGCTCAAAGAAAAATGAACTGCAATCAAAATTTGAAACCGAGTGTGCACTGAGCATCATGCTACGCAGTTTACGCACATTCCGTGTGTGGCAATACTCTGGCGTAGTTTGTCATTATCCTCAGTATGTACCCACAAAAGGGGCGTTCCAGCCAGGTAAGCAAGGTGCTCACCATCCCTGCTAGTACAGGAGGCAAACCCAGGTGTTGGGAAACATCACACATGCCCCTCAGATATTTACTGAGTAAATAAATAAAAGAACCCTCTTCTAGCTACTTTGCTGTTATTACGGAGAAGTAACCCCAAGATGGGAGATTTCTGCACAAGAAAGCTGTGGCGGTCTGCCTCCGTTCAAAAAAAAAAAAAATGCCCTGCGGAGCAGTTCTCTGTCCTATAGGATTGCTGTGAGTCGGAACCCACTTCATGGCAGTGGGGTTTTGGTTTTTAACATCTGTGAAAGGAGCTTTAGTGGCAGTAACCAAAAGGTTGGCAGTTCAAACCTACCAGCTGCTTCTCAGTAGCAAAGACCTGAGCCCACCCTCATTAAGATGACAGTCTAGGAAACCCATGTGACAGCTTTACCCTGTCACATGGGGTCGGCTCGCTAAAAGTCGGAATCAAACTAACACCACCACCACCTGAGTGGGCTGGGAGTGGTGGTCTTGGCTGGCAAAGTCCCAGTCACCAAGGAGGGGGCTGTGGAGGACTTCAGATGGGAACCTCGGGACTGTGGGGGCTCTGACAGCGGAAGATGCTCCTCATAGTTGGCCATGAGTCCTCCTTCAACTAGATCTGAGCAGCCGTCCCAGTCCCAGTGAAGCAAAGGAGACAAGAGGCTCCACCTGGCTGCTTGGAGAGGGAGTAGGGAGTTCCTGAGGGACCCTGCTACCTTGTGGATGATAGACTTGAATGTCTTCCTCCACTGGGATGAGGGAAGGCTGTTTATAGGGCAGCGTGAGGAGCTTCTGTAGGTTCAGAAGGGTCAGGGCTTCTGTGAACTCCAGCTCTTCACGACTGTCCACACAGAGGGTCTGACCCATGAGTGGTAATCCCAGGCCTCCCCCCGACATCCCTAGCTTTGGCATGGCATTTCCACATCTGTGGAGCTTCAGGTTCCAAGATGGCATCTGCTTTGCTTCCAAGACCTCCTCAGGGGAGGTGAGCCCCCACAGAGAAGGAGGGGAGGGAAGGCTGCACTCCGTCTGCAATTGTTCCCTAATTGACCTTAGCTGATCATTAACCATCTTCAAGTCAAAGCAACTTAGTTAACAACCCTCTAATTCTAGCAGCCTCCCCTCCCAGGATATTTCCAGTGCCTGAATTGGGTTGAATGAGGCTAGGGCTGGTAGCCAGGAGCCACCTCCACGGAAAGTGTTAACACCTGGGTCAGTCACCTCTCCTGGAGGGGTTCCTTGGCCAGATGGTGAGGGATCGGTACCCAAGTTGTGGTGGCTGTTAAGTCAGCTTCTACTCCTGGCATCCTTTGTTGCCTGACCCCATACCATCTTCATCATCTGTGTGTGAAACCAATCTCCTTTCCACAGATCCGCAGCTCTATCAACCGTGATGTCTGTCTCTAGTAATCGGTCTGTCCTGACGACATGTCCAAAGTCAGCGAGCCCGAGTCTCTCACTGCCTGTGTCCTCAGCCCATTTCCATCAGAACTCAACTTGTTGGGTTTCCCAAAAGCAAATGCAGACCTGAGCTGGGAAGGGAAAGGGTTTCTGGTGGCGAGCCGCACCTTGAGAGGAAGAAGGGAGGAGGCAGGACTGGGCAGGGGAAACCCTCTGCCTGTGGTGAGGGCCTGGAAAGGCTGCCAGCCCAGTGGGGAAGGGCACAGGTTGCCTGTCGAGGACCTGCTTCTGTTTGCTGCCTTGCTCAGCCTCCTGGAAGAGCAGGTCCTCCATTTACCCCAACTCCTCCCAGCTGGTCTTAGATGGGCATTTGCATATTAGCCACAAAGGGTGTCAGCTTTGGGGCCATCCTTCCCTGCCTGGGAAGGCCATCTACACCCTCACAGGGCATCACCACCTAGGAGCCTCTGGCAGTACAGCTGCTGACCAAGCTCCACTGCAAACCAAACAGTTGGTGGTTCAAGTCCACCCAAGGCACCTCCGAAGCAAGCCCTGGCCACCTACTGTGATACACATGGGGCTGCCCTCTTCTTTGGCCCCAACCCAGCTGCCCTGCTGAACCTCCCACCCATGGGTAATGACTGTGCAGTCTGTCCTCAGCCCCTCGGTCACTGCTGACTGGAGAACAGTCACCTGAGGGGACCTTCCTCAGCTGGGTCACTTCTCTCCTGGGGGTGTAGGTATAAGATGATGGTGTGTGTGTACCTGCGTGCATGCCATGGAGCCCCCACCTGCTCTTGTGAGCTTACTTGTGCTTACTTATGAAACTGTAATAAATAATTTCACATGTTTTTCACCACATCCCTAGTGATGAAAACCCACAAGAAACCATCCTCTACAGATTAGCAATTAAGCACAAATAAACCTGTGCTTACCTCACTGACTGGAGTCCTGCCTGGTGTGGTGCTGTATGCTAAGCACTCAACCACAAGGCCAGTTTGAACTGCAAGGTCAGTGGTTCAAATTCACCAGCTGCTCCTTGGAAACCTTATACACGGTCTCTACAAGTCAGAACTGTCGCGATGGCACTTGACAACACCACCACCTTGCTGACTGCGCAATCCATTCCTGCCAGGGATTGTGAGTTTGAAAAGAGGCTTGGGCTCTGTATGGAGGAGCTGTGGGCCTGGGACAGACAGACAGATGCAGCCATCCATAGAAGCAAAACCTTTGATGGAGTGAGAACATGTGAAACCGCTCACTACAGATGAGGGAGTAAGCACAAGTAAGCCCAAGCTTACAGTGCTGACTAGCTACTTGGACATTGCCCTCTCGACAGTCCAGTTGCATGTGGACCCCGTGACAAATTCCCCTCATGGGCTGGCTTGAGGGGCTGCCCATCTCTGGCCCTCAATAAGCCCTCAGCCCACTAGGAAGCCCTGAGGTGGTAGCAGAAAGCATCCTTTTGGGGTTCCAGCTTTGTTCTGGAGCCCTGGGGACCCTGGTTGGAAGTCTTTGCTATTGTCAACTGTCTCCATTTGAATACTCTCTGGGGGTCTTGAGAGGCAAGTTACAACAACGGCACAGTTGTGGTCATGTCACAGAGGGAGGAGCAACAGGGACACAGAGAGGACAGAAGATGGGACCCACCCCCACTGGAGGAGCCTTGGGGGAGCTGTGATTAAGCACTTAGCTGCTAACCCACAGGTGAGTGGTTCGAGCCCACCAGCGGCTCTGGTGGAGGAAGAACTGTTTATCTGCTCCTGCAAAGATTACCCATTCTCCCTGCTGTGGCCTTCACATCCATTGTGACTTACAGCGACCCCATGTGGCAGAGTAGCACTGCCCCACAGAACTGTCCCATCTCTCTTCCCAGGAGCCACTGGTAAGTTTGAACCACTCACCGTCTGGTTAGCACAGAGCACTTAACCAATGTGCCACCAGGACCCCTTCCTGTAAAGATGATAACCTGGAAAACCGTATGGGGCAATTGTACTCAGTCACGAGGTGTCGCTATGAGTCAGAACAAACTGCTGAGCATACAACAAACACCCTGACTGGAAAGAGCTCCTGTCACTGGTTCAAACCCCCACTGAGGCTCTTAGGGAGAAAGGACCTGTGACCGCCTCCTGTGTAAAGCTTTATCCAGTGCTGTACCATCCCCTATGGGACACAATAGACCCTGCCCCGTAGGGTTCCTTTAAAGAAGCAGGTTTCCAAGTGTTTCTCCTGCAGGGTTGCTGGTCCCCATAAAGATCACAGCCTCGAAAACCCTATGAGGCAGTTGTATGATTTGGAATTGACTCAACGGTACCCAGTAATAACCACAATGGCCCCAACTGGGGCCACATCCCAAAGAAGTAGCACTTGAATTCTGAGCTAAAGAGTACATGGGACTAACCTGGTAAAGATACACTTGGGAATAGGGAGCCAGGCACAGGGATGAGAATGGGCAAAGGTCCTGTGGCACCAGGGGGTGTGGTAGGTATGGGGAGCCAGAGGAAAGAGACCAATTGGGGGGAAAGGGCATGGTACCAGGGTACGGGGTGTGCCAAGAAGGGACTGGGGAACTCTGGGGGTTTAATGAGGTCATTTCTGTTTGAAGCCATGTGGGGACCAGTGATACGAATGTGAGTCAGCCAGGCGCCATACTTAAGAAGAGTGTCCATACTGACACAGCCGCTGTTACCTCAGTGGTTGGAACATCACCAAGATCACGGAGGCTCAAACAACCCAGCTGATGCCCTGCTCTGAAATAGCAAGTGGTCCCTAAAGTATCTGCAAGTTAAATGTTTACACACAAATAATTTAAACAACATATACTTATGCCCTGAAATGAAGGTTACATGAAAGCAAAGAGGAAGAGAGAGTCATGTGAAAAGAAAGAAAGAAGGCTCTGGGAGTGTGGAAGACAACCTGGTCCTAGGAAGACAGACTTGAACTGATAATCATCTGCCCACACATGCACCTGTCCATCCATCCTGTCACTCATTTATTCATCTGCCCATCTGTACATACATGGTCCATCCATCCATCCATTCATCTATCCATCTGCTTATCT
>NW_006408756.1:1947326-1966658 GCF_000296735.1 Chrysochloris asiatica
TCTATCCATCTGCTTATCTATGTACCCACGGTCCATCCATTCATCCATTCATCTGTCTGTCTGCCCATCTGCACATCCATGGTCCATCCATCCATTCATTCATCTATCCATCTGCTTATCTGTGTACCCACGGTCCATCCATTCATCCATTCATCTGTCCGTCTGCCCATCTGCACATCCATGGTCCATCCATCCACCCATTCATCTATCTGTCTGTCCATCTATGCACCCACGATCCATCTATCATTCATGTATCCATCCATTCACCCATCTATCTGTGTGTCCATCCATCCATTCATTCAACATTTCATGCTTCCTCTCCTTCCTGTATCCTTCCCTCCTTTCCTGCATGGATAGTCAACATTCCCCCTGTACTGACACATTCTCAACAGCCCGTCCTGACAACCCTGGCCTATTCATCCTGGGGTAGCTGTCCACGCTGGCTCTCCTGCCATCCTGTCTCTACTCAGCCCCAAGCAGGTGTCCATCCACTGCTATTTGGGGCTGGTCATTACGACCGCCACAATCCAACCGTAAGTTGGCCTGAAGTGCAGTGGTGTGGATTTATTCTTACTTAGAATATGCACATGTAATATATACACTTTTTATATACAATATGCATTTAAAAAGTGAAACAAGGGGAAGTGAGGGAAAAACAGCAATGAAGCTGCAAACTAAGCACTACAACGTTCAATAGACTCCTGTGAACCTGGGTGGAGACCTGGTTGGCCAGCAGTGTGGCAAGACCTGGGGACTCTTGGGCCCAGAGTCAGTGACAAAGTCACAGAGGATTGGAGTGTAGAGTGAAGCATCCAGCTGATAAGAAGAGAGGGCATATGCACAAGAACACCCACACTTACAGAAAATACCCACTTGACCTGGCTTCAATGACTGGATGATCAGAGCTCAACCAGAAGAAGAAAGAAGATGAAAAAAAGAGTAATCTGATACAATTTGATAAACTTAACCTACACCTAGGATGCAGTTGCTCAAAAGAGGGAACAAATCTTTACAGCAAGTATCATTCCCATCTCCTCCATCCCCCTCCATACACAGGGTAGACAGGGATGGGCAACTTGGACATTGGCTACCCAAAATGGGGTGGCTACAAAGGCAAGAAGTGACTGGCTTACAAGCTTTCAAGAGGGAGCCTAGATCCAGAGGGTGTGGAGGGAGGTAGAATCTCCACTGAGTAGTATCCAATCTGTCTAGGCGGGTCTGATGAAAGGAAATGCAGATAGGTCTCTTGTGATACAATAGTGAATAATTGTTATCAGGACTGATTGTAAGGGTTGGAAATGTAAAGGTAGAGAGCCAGCATGGACAGCTGCCCCAGGAGGAGAATGATTAACTTTGCAGTCTAGGAGCGGAGGTCCCTGGGACCATCAGGTGAGAAGAGCAGAGAGTGGGACCCTACCCAGAGAAACAGTGATGCCAGAGATGGAGGCAGAGACGATGATGTGGAGAGATGGAGCAGCTGCTGACTTTAGACCCAGAGAGGGAGAAGGGCTGTGTACTGATGACTGAGGGGTCAGCTTGTAGGGCATACTCTTTGGTTGGTTGATGATGCATGGAGGAGATTGTAACCATGGCAATGAAATGATATACAATAGGATAAATGTAAAACTAATGTTCTCCCATATAAACTATCACATAATTCACAATAAAACATTAAAAAATATAAATATAAAAATCAATATTAAAAAAAAAAAAGTGAAACAAACCCTCCACATAGACACTCTGGGATGTCTTCTTACCTGTGCACCCAGTTCTGTCCTGGTCTCCTCCACCTTACCCCAGCTATGTGCGCCAACCTCCCAGGACAGCGCTTCGCCCAGACTGAGGCCCACCCAAGCTCCCTAGCGCCCACCTAACAGGAAGTCACATTCTTGTGCCTAAGGAAGAACCTCAAAAACATTAAGCTGAGAAAAACAGCCTGACACACAAAAGTCTCGTACTGTGTGGTCCCATTCATATGGAACGTCCAGAACAGGCCGGCCCATAGGGACGATAGCCCTGGGGGCCTTCCGAGGGCATGACAGGTTTTGTTTTGTATCTGGTGCTGCTGGCAGGTATGTTGTGCTTGTGAAAATTCCTTAAGGGTACCCATATTCTGTGCACTTTTGGGAATGTGGACTTGACTTCAAGAACAAGTGAAAAGACTGAAAAAATGAAGCAATGTTTCCCTTTCCTGGTTATAAAAGAATAAACACACTTCTGTTCTAAAGAAAATTGGAACCGGTCAGAAAAATGATAAAGACCAGGGTCTCGCCACCAGCGCCATCCTGGTTCTCGCAGACCCCGCTCCCGGTTCCCCCTCTCCAGTCTTGTCATGGAGAGTCCAGCGGCCAGCACTCAGGCTGTGGGACTCCAGACAAGAGGGTTCCAAGGCTTTGGCAAAAACTCAGAATTTGTCATCTCTAATTGTGAAAATATCTACCTGGTCCTTGGCTCTAAGAGTTCAGAGAATGAGGATGGCAATCCTGTATCAAAGTCAACCTGTTTGATGTTTGAAGATGGTGCCTGAAATGAGCCTTGGTTCTTTCTTGGCAAGTTGTGGTCACTCGTGGACGTCAGCGAGGTGTCCAGCTCTGATGCTGCAGCCTAGTGTGAGATCTGCAACCGTTCAATGCTAGAGCAGGGTCACCTTCTTACTTTAGCAGCTTTATAAAAGCCAGTGTGCAATGTCCTCGGGCCACGATGTGCACGTGGCAGAACGCTTCTGAGCTGGGTATCCTGCTTTGGTTACAATTGAAAGTTAAAAACGCATGTGTACAATTTGGGAACAAAGCCCTGGTGGCACAGTGTTTAAGGACAGGCTGCTACCCAGAGTTGGCAGTTTGAACCCACTCAGCAGCTCTGGGGGAGAAAACCCTGGTGATTTGCTCTTGCAAAGCTGACAGTCTAGGAAATCCTGTGGGGCAGTTCTCCTCCACCACACCAGGGGGCGCTGTGAGTGGATGGGCTATAAAAAAATATACTAGTATATAGTGACATAGTAGCGTAGTGGTTACGAATCGGGCTGCGAACCTTAAGGTCAGCGGTTTGAAACTACCAGCCGCTCCGCGGGAGAAAGATGAGGTGAGGATTTCTACTCCCGTAAGGATTTACACTCTCGGGAAACCCTGTACAGGGTCGCTATGGGTCGGAACCGACTCGACGGCACTTAACAACAACAACATAGTGACATAGTAGATGACAGCCTAGGAAACCCTGTGGGGCAGCTGTACTCTGTCACATGGGGCCATCATGCATCAGGATCCCTGGACGGCACCTAACATGAACAACACAATTTTGGATGGATTTCCTGCCTGCTTGTTCATGACTGCTGACTTCACCCAGCACCTGCTACTCACTGTGGCTTCAAAAAAGCAAATGACTCAAGACCCCTGCACTTTCAGAAACATAGGGAGAAGATTTGGAGTGTGGAGACCTTCCCTTCTGTGGTAGATCAGGGTATTGGAACCATCGGAATGAGCTTTTCTGAATGCAGGTGACTGGGCCATGGAGACCTGCTAAAGAAAGGTCCTGGAGAGCCAGGTGTGTGTACCTGTGTGCATACACTTACATATGTGTACTCACACAGGGTCTGTATGGAGGGTCTTGTTTTACTTTTTGCATGTTACGTGCATCACATGCATACTCTAAGAATGAGAAGGTGAACATCCACGCAGTCATCACCCCAACCTCGGAAGCCAACAGCTTGGAGCTTCCGTGGATGGGGTACCTTCTCAGGACCTGTCCTCCGTTAAGACTTGCTGACTCTGTCCCTGTATCTGGAGAGGTGAGGTAGCAGCCTGGAAGGCCAAGGGCCAGCTGTTGCGAGAAGCAGTGGTCTTGCCTCCAAGCCCAGATGTCCCTCAGTCCTTTGTGACCCCTGAAGCTCTGATTCCTGAGGCCTTGTGGTCTCTCAGGTTCAGAACGGGATTCTTGCCAGTCACCTTGCCTGCCTCTGGAAGCAACTTCACTGCTGCTTGCTCTTCAGCTTCCAAAATCCATTTCCATATGTGGTCTTCCTTCATTTTCCTGGTCCTGTGATTGAGGCGAGCAGTGATGGATCCAGATTCATAAGCAAGTATGAGTTCAAGACAGGCTTTTATTATGTCATTTATTTGAACTTCAAACATCTTTTTTTAAAAAATGTTTTATTGTGAGTTATGTGATAGTTTACATGAGAGAACACTAGTTTTACATTCATCCTATCGTATATTGTTTCACTGCTATGGTTGCAATCCCCTCCATGCATCATCAACCAACCAAAGGATATACCCCACAAGCCTGCCCCCCGGTCATCGGCACATAGTCCCTCTCCCTCTTTGTGTCTAAAGTCTCCAGCTGCTCCATCTCTCCATGTCATCGTCTCTGCCTCCATCTCTGGCGTCACTGCTTCTCTGGGTAGGGTCCTGCTCTCCTGCTCTTCTCCACTGATGGTCCCAGGGACTGCAAAGTTAATCACTCCCCTCTTTGCTACAAAACGTCTACCTTTACATTTCCAACCCTCACAAGCAGTCCTGCTAACAATTATTCACTATTGTATCACAAGAGACCCATCCGCATCGCGACAAGGTCTTTTAAAGCACACTCTAGAGGTGAGCTCTGGGCAGAAGTGAGGCAGCAGCTGCAGCACTGTGAGGAAGGGAGAGGACAGTCCGGGAGGCCCTCCACCAGGGCTTGGATGTCAGTGAGCAATGAGTGCACATGAACAGGTGAAGGTGTGCGCATGTGTGTGTGTAAGCATGAGTTTGAATGTGTGTAAGAGTGGAATAGGAATGAATATGTGAGCATACAAATGCATATGAGCAAGGGAGAGTGTGGAATTTCTACTCTGGCTGTTTATTTGACAGAATTTAACTAACAAACATCAAACCCTAGAAAAGGCAGGTTTCCAGGTGACCCCCACTTTCTATCCAAAGACTCTCCTCAATCCAGTCGATTAGAACTGGCTTTAAAAATTCTAAAAATGGTTGAAACAACAAATATTTTGTTATATATATATATCACTACAATAAAAAAATGCCTAAATATTAGTATTGAAAAAGTAATACATTCAAATGGTTAAAAAATCAAGTTTGATAGATGAGAAGGTTACATAGTAAAAGTGAGTCTCCCTCCTCCAGGTCTGGGGTCTCGCTCCCCCTCCGTGTGTTTTTCTGCTGCCACCCTCAGCTTAGTTTCTATTGATCTTCTTTGAACCTGCACACATTCCTGGAAGTCCTGAGCACTGTCGAGGTCCACTGTAGTCCAAATCCAACCAAGTCCAACCAGGTCCAAGTCCATTCAAGTCTAAGTCCACTCACTCATCCAAGTGCAAATCCATTCAAGTCCAAGTCCATTCTAGTACAAGTTCACTGAAGTCCAGTCCAGTCCATTCATTCAAGACCACCCAAATCCAAGTGCACCCAAGTCCGAATCCACTCAAGTGCAAGTCCATCCAAGTTCAAGTCCATTCAAGTCCAGTATCTCTTAAGTACACTCATTCAGGCAAGCCCAAGTCCACTTAAGTTCGAATCCATTCATGTCCAAGCTCACCCAAGTCCAAGTCCAGTCCAATCTAAGTCCACTTATTCAAGTCCAAGTCCACCTACATCCAAAGTGCCTGTGCCCAGCTAAGGGCAGGGCTGGCTTCAGGGACATGCAGAAGCACAGAACCCATGCTCAGAAGGGACCACACCACCTTGAAATTTTTAATAATGTTTGAGCAAGGGACCCTATGTATCTCCCCTGGCCCAGAAGCACTGTACTTTCATTTTGCACTGGTTCCAAACATTCTGTAGCCAGCTCTGGCTAACACCCTCTATGCAAGTCCTTCTGCATCTTCAAAGATAAAGTTTATCTGTTTGAGACCTCTGTGTGTGCTTTCAGATTGGAGGCAAGGCACTGAGAACAAGGGAGAGATATGGAGGGGTGTTGCCGCTAGCTCACTAGAACTAGCTCATCACGTCTCTTCCCAATTCCATGTTCAGGGATGTCATGTTGGTGGCTTAAACTCAGCCATAATGTGATTACCTCACAAAAGTGGGCAAGTGCTACAAATCAGCCCCTGCCTTCCCCAAGACAGGTAAATATTAAGAGCACACACTCGAGAAATGCCTGGTTATTGTACTGATCCTGATTTCTAGTGGTGTACGCCCTCCAGCTTGCCTCTTCTTCAGTCCTGAACCTGAGCACTTCCTTCTAGACTTTAGAATGAATTTGTCAATCGGGCTGCGAACCATAAGGTCAGCGGTTCGAAACTACCAGCTGCTCCACAGGAGAAAGATGAGGCTTTCTACTCCCGTAAAGATTTACACCCTCGGAAACCCTGTATAGGGTCGCTATGGGTCGGAACCGACTCGATGGCACTTAACAACAACAACAACAACAATATAATCATTTTAAACCCTAAATTTCCCTCTATACATTCCACAAATTTTGATAGGCCGTATTTTCATTAACAGTCAGTTCAAACTGCTTTCTAATTTCCTTTGTGATTTCTTTGGCCCGTGGGTTACTTAGAAACACGTTAGATTATTATTATGATCCTTTCTACAAAGCAGAGACATTTATTGAGGAGAGCTCTTAGGCCCCACTGGAAGACGTTCACACAGCTCAGCCCAGTGAGCCTGGGCCACTCCGCACCACAGGACAGTCACTGCTCCCGGGAGGGACTCCCAGGTCTTGAGAGTGGAATACAAAGTAACGATGTCATCAGCCTGGTGCCCCACCAGCACCTCCATACTGCAACACGTGTACCAGAGCTCCTTGTGGTCCTTCATGTCCTTGATCCGCTGCAGATCCTGTACCCAGGGCTGTACCCAGGTCCTGTGGACACACCTGTCCACCTCGTCCGTGCTGCCCCTTACCAGTCCCACCACCAGCACCCTCAGCAGCAGCAGCTTCACCTCATTCACAGTGATCTTGGGGGTTGGCAGGCCACGTGACAGTCATCGCCATGAATCCTAGCAGCTAGGTCTCCCTCAGAGGCAGGCTTCGTTGGCAGCTAAGTCAGGCTGCTGACTCCATGCAGTCTTCAGGGCTTGGAATTCCTCAAGGGTGCCAATGAGCTGCTGCCAGCCCATGTTCCTCAGTGAATCCAGCACTGGGGGTGTGAGGAGCTCTCCGAAGTCAAACAGACCTTCGCCAAGCAGTCCTACACACCCCGGTGTGAAAGCTGTCTCCTGCTGCTCCGACCATGGCAGGTCCTGAATGGTGACGTATCCCAGAAACCACACAGCGTCCTTGTAACGGGATACATGGTTCCTTATGGTCTGGCAGCATCTACTGGACAGGTCATGGAAGTGACTGTGGATGGATGTCATACTGGGTAGGTTGTTGAGCATTTCTTCAACATCCTCAATTGTCCAGATGTTTAACGTTAGTGCTCCAATTGCTGTCTTATATATCGCGGCTTTTTACCTTTCTCACGGGTATTCTCCAGAAAGGTGAGAGCTACACTGGGGTCTGTCATCTGTCTCATAACATGAAGAATGATCTCCACCAGGGACAAAGGTGTGTTCAAATTCACTATGACGTGTTCATAAAGCTTAATGAGATCATCTCCTTGGGCAACGCTGAGTCCTGCACAAAACCGAGCACCCTATGTGTCAGCTGATGCCATAGCTTCTTCATGTAGACCTCCTCCAAACGGTGCCACATGGTGGCTTGGCCAGGTCCGGAGCTCTGGCTCTGCTGTTGGAAGCCCAGTACATCCTTCATGGCAGCAAGGAGAACCCAAGACATCAGCACAACCTCATCCACAACTGAGATGGCAGTGCCGCCGGGATGGCCACTGAAAGTGCTCACTCGATTTATGTGTCCTTGATGACTTGACCATTTCTTTGATCTTTCTGCAGTACCTCTTTTTATGACACTTTGTGCTGAAGTCTATTTGATCTGATGTTAATATAGCCGCTCCAGCCTTTGTATGTATAGTGTCTGCCTGGTATATCTTTTTAAGTGCCTGTCTTCAAAATAGCAGGGGCTTGCATTGGACCCTTTTTGTTGATGTGTTTAATGCATTAGCATTTACGATTATTTATTCGGTGGGATTTGAATCTATCCTTTTACTATTTGTCTTTATTTGTAACATTTCCTCTTTTCCTGCTTTCTTTTGAATTATGTGGTATTTTTTAAAAATGTTTTATTGTGAATTATGTGATAGTTTACATTGGAGAACATTAGTTATATATTCATTCTATCATATATTGTCTCTCATTGCCATGGTTACAATCCCCTCCATGCAATCCTTCCCCCATACCTCCCAGGTCTTCAGCACACAGTCGCTCTCCCTCTCTGGATCTAAAGTCTCCAGTTGCTCCATCGCTCCACGTCATCATCTCTGGCTCCACTTCAGGCATCACTGCTTCTCTGGGTAGGGTCCCACTCTCTGTTCTTCTCCCTTGATGGTCCTAGGGACCTCCGCTCCTAGACTGAAAAGTTAATCACTCCCCTCCTTGCTATAAAACGTCTACCTTTACATTTCCGACCCTCACAAACAGTCCTGATAACAATTATTCACTATTATATCACAAGAGACCTGTCTGCATTTCATTGCATCAGCCCCACCCAGTCAGATTGAATACTACTCACTGGAGATTCTACCTTCCTCCACGCCTCTTGAAAGCTTGTAAGCCAGTCACTTCTTGCCTTTGTAGCCCCCCGCCCCTCACTTTGGGTAGCCGATGTCCAAGTTGCCCATCCCTGTCTACTCTGTGTGTGGAGGGGGTAGGAATGATTCTGGCTGTAAGGACTTGTTCCCTCTTTTGAGCTACTGCTTCCATAGGTGTAGGTCAAGTTCATCAAATTGTATGAGAATACTTTTTTTTTTCCTCTTCTTTTTACTTCTGGTTGAGCTCTGATCATCCAGTCACTGAAGCCAGGATAAGTGGGTATTATCTGCAAGTGTGGGTGTTCTTATGCATATGCCCTCTCTTCTTACCAGCTGGATGCTTCACTCTCCACTCTAGTCCTCTGTGGCTATGTCACTGACTCTGGGCCCAAGAGTCCCCAGGTCTTATGAATTATGTGGTACTTTTTTTAACATTCCATTTAAACGTATCAGCTGATTTTTCGCTATCCCTCTTTGCATTTTAATTTGTACAATACACATCCTTAATTTTTCTGTTGTCTCAGGGTTAATATTGTACCACTTCATATAAAATCGAGAAAGCTTGCACTCTCCTAGGTCCATTTACGCCCCTCCATGTTTAGCTAGTTTAGTCCATTACATCTACATGCATTAAAACCCACAATGTTCACTGCAATTCCTGCTTTAAGCAGACATAAGCAATGTCTTCGTTTTCTAGTGCTGTTAGGACAGCAGTACGGGCGGCTTTAACAAACAGAAGTTTATTTTCTCACAATTCTGGAGGCTAGACGTCCCAATTCAGGGCACTGGTTCTGGGGGAAGGTTTTCTTTCTGTTGGACTGGGGAAAGGTCTTTTTCGCTTCAGTTTGTTTCCTGGCTCCTTGGAGATCTCTGTGTGGCTTGGCATCTATCTAACCCCACCTCTCGTGCCAGCTTGAGTTTTTCTCTCATTTAGGTCTCAAGAGAGATGCACCCTAACTAATCTTGACTATTAACATTAGAAAATGTGATTGTGACCACAGGCATAGATGATGTGACTATAAACAGCACATAATTGTAGAGGGACAAACTTCATTCTACAGCATCCTACCCTTTGGCTCCTTAAAATTCATGTTCTTATCATCTGCAAACCACATTAATTCCATCACATCTTTCCAAGGTCCTACCTACATCAACTCCAAGGCCCAAATCTCATCTTTTGAACCAGCTCAATCCAATATGCATTAGACTTTCGGCACATTCCATTCTGGGGCAAAATTCTTCATCTGTGACTCTGTGAACTCTGGAATGCAAGCAATCTGTTCCCAAAGTACAGTGGTGGTGGTGGTTATGTGCTGTAGAGTCAGTGCCAAGTCACGGTGACCCTGTATAGGGTTTCTGAGGCTGTAAATCTGGAAGGGAGCAGAAAGCCTCATCTTCCTCCCATGGAAGCTTCGCTGGTCATTTTGAACTGCTGACTGTGAGATTAGCAGCCTGACTCGGAACCACTACACTACCAAAGCAAACAAGCAAAGTAGATGTTTCCATTACAAATGGGAGAAACTGGAGGAAAGAAGGGATAATAGACACCAAGCAAGTCCCAAACCCAGCAGAACAGGTGATGGGAACTGTCAAGGATTGAAAAGAAGTCTCAGTCCTCTGAAACTATCTGAGCCAAGGCTCCGCCTACAGACTCTGAGGCTGACCAAGCTGTCCGGATACTGGGTGGAGAGCCATTAAGCCGGGATGGCGACTCTGTATTCTCCTTCACATAGTCCACTTCTCGGATTATTTGTTCAGCATACAGATGGACTAAGTGTGGTGACAAGACACAACCCTAATGAAGACCTTTCCTGATTTTAAACCATGTTCTATTCGAATGATTGCCTCTCAGTCTGTATACATGTTTTGCATGAGCACAATTGTTCTGGAATTCCCATTCTTAGCAATGTTATGCATAGTTTGTTACGATCCACACCAACAAATGCCTTTGTGTAGTCAATAAAACACAAGTAAACATCTTTCTGATGTTCTCTACTGTCAGTCAAGATCCACCTGGTATCAGCAATGCTATCCTTCATTCCACATCCTATTGTAAATCTGTCTTGGATTTCTGGCAGCTCCCTGTTGATGTACTGCTGCAACTGTTTTTGAATGATCTTCAGCAGAATTGTACTTGCATGTGGTGTTAATGACACTGGTAGATAATGTCTGCATTCTGTTGGCTCACCTTTCTTTGGAATGGACACACATCTGGATCTCTTCCAATTGGTTGCCCAGATAGCTGTCTTCCAAATTTCTTGGCATAGATGAGTTCATGCTTCTAGCGTTGCATCTGCTTGTTGAAACATTTTAATTGGTATTTCATCAGTTCCCGAAGCCTTGTTTTTCACCAGTATCTTCACTGTAGCTTGGATTTACTCCCTTCAACACTATCAGTTCTTGATCATATGCTACTTCCTGAAATGACTGAACATCCATTTTTTTTGGTACAGTGCTCTGTGTATGCCTTCTATCTTCTTTAATGCTTCCTGGGTCCTTCAGTATTTTCCCCACAGAATCTCCAATATTGCAACTCTAAGCCTTGAATATTTTCTTTAGTTCTTTATGCTTGAGAAATGCCAAGCAACTTCTTCCCTTTTGGTTTCTAACTCTAGGTCTTCACACCTGTAGTCATAATACTTTATCTTCTTTAGCTGACCTTTGAAATCTTCTGCTTAGCTCGTTTACTTCCTGATTTCTTCCCATCGCATTAGCTTCTCTACGTTTAAAAGCAAGTTTCAGAGTTTCTTCTGATATACTTTTTTTTTCATGATTATGGACTTTATTAGGGAAGTTGTTATTGTTGTTGTTATGTTGTTGGTGGTGTTAAGTGCCATTGAGTCGGTTCCAACCCATAGTGACTCTGTATAGGGTTTCAGAGGAGAAGCTGTTGAACTTGAACCGCCAACTTTTCGGATCAAACCAACTTTACATTCCAGTGCCTGAACCCACAGCCACACCAAGACTTGTTATAACTTGTTGTTATAAGAAGTTATAATTCAGGGTCAGAAATGCTCAAACTTCTTCCCAGTCATGCCCAGGTCTCTCTCTGGTCTTTTTCTCTCAGCCATGAGGTCCCTTGGCCTTTACCCTGCTCAGGCAATGTTGTTAAGTGCCTCCGAGTATTTTCCACTCGTATCAACCCACTATAATAGGGTTACAAAGCTGTTTTAATGCTGCTGGTAAACTTCACAGGGCACTCAGCCTGAAGACACTCAGTTCTAAGTGTCTGAATGCACTCCGCTCCAAAAGCAAGACTCCCTGTCCGGCGACACTCAGAAGCTCACTACTTTGTCTCATATTCTGTTGCCTGGTCCCTTCTGCTGCTGCACTTCACCTGTCCCTCGTCTGGTGCCACATCTCTCTGTCTCCTAAGTCCTAACTCATAGTGACCCTGTGCACAACAGAAGGAAACACTGCCCAGTCCTGCACCGATCTCACAGTCATTGCTACGCTTGAACCCATTGCTGCTGCCCCTGTGCCGCTCCATCTCGTTCGGGATCTTCCTCTTCTTTGCTGATCTTCCCTGACATCCAGTTTTGTCTTTTCTACTTTTCCTGTCTTTAAAAATGACCTTTCACCTTTTCCATGTATGATGTCCTTGATGTCATCCCACAACTCACCTGGTGTTCAGCTATTAATGTTCCATGTGTCAAATCTGTTTTGACATGGTGTTTAAATCCACGTGGGATATTTTCAAGGTTGTATTTTGGCTTTTGTGGACTATTTTAATTTTCTTCAGCTTCAACGTGAACTTGTATATGAGCAATGGATGGTTCGTTCTGCAGTGGGTCCCTGGCCCTGTGCTGACTGATAATATTGAGTTTCTCCATTGTGTTGACCCACAGATGTAGTCAATTTGATTCCTATGTATTTCATCTGGTGAGTCCATTGTATGGTCAGCATTTATGTTGTCGAAAACAGGTATTTCTCAGGAAAAAGTCATTGGCTTTGCAAATTATATCCTGTGATCTTGGGTGTCATTTCTATCAGCAAATTCGTATCGCTAATGTTTCTTTTTTGTTTCCAACTCTCACAGTTTGTTTCAGTAATTATCATCAAAACACCTTGATTGCATGTTTGATCCATTATGAACTGCATAAAAGTTGGTAAAATCTCCAATTTCTTCATTGTTGGTATTAGTGATTGGTATATAAATTTAAATAATAATTGTATTAATTGATCTTCTTCTTTGTTGTTGTTGTTAAGAGCCTCTGGGTTGGTTCCAACCTGTACAGGGTTTTTGAAGCTTTTAAAATCTTTCAGGGAACAGAAAGCCTCATCTTTTTCCTGCAGAGCGGCTGGTGGGCTCGAACTGCAGACCTTGTGGTTCACAGCGTAGTGCTTATCATCTGGAGCCACCGATCTTCTTAGTAGGCACGTGGATACTATTCTGTCACGGACAGCATTGTATTTCAGGATGTTGTTGTTAAATGCAGCTAAGTAGGTTCCCACTCCTAGCGACTCTGTATAGGATATCTGAGGAGCAGCTGGTGGGTTTGAACTGCTGACCTTGTGGCTAGCAGTCTAGTGCTTATCCTACCGTACCAGGACCCTGTACTTCAGGATAGATCTTGAAATGTTCTTTCTCACAATGAATGTGATTCCTTCTTCTTCAGTTTGTCACTCTGCCATAATAGACCTTGGAAGTAACTGCAAATGGCCAATAGCAGTCCATTACAGCTCATGAATGCCTATGATATCTATCTTTAAGTGTTCCATTTCATTTTTTAAAAATGTTTTATTGTGAATTATGTGATAGTTTACATGAGAGAACATTAGTTTTACACTCATCCTATCCTATATCATTTCATTGCCATGGTTGCAATCCCCTCCATGCATCATCAACCAAAGGATATACCGTAAAAGCCTGCAACTCGGTCGTCAGCACACAGCCCCTCTCCCTCTCTGGATCTAAAGTCCCCAATTGCTCCATCTCTCCATGTCATCGTCTCTGCCTCCATCTCAGGCATCACTGCTTCTCTGGGTAGGGTCCCGCTCTCTGCTCTTCTCCCTTGATGGTCCCAGGGACCTCTGCTCCTAGACTGCAAAGTTAATCACTCCCCGCCTTGCTACAAAATGTCTACCTTTACATTTCCAACCTTCACAAGCAGTCCTGATAACAATTATTCACTACTGTATCACAAGAGACCTATCCGCATTTCCTTTCATCGGTCCCGCCTAGACAGATTGGATACTACTCAGCGGAGATTCTACTTTCCTCCACGCCCTCTGGATCTAGGTTTTCTCTTGAAAGCTTGTAAGCCAGTCACTTCTTGCCTTTGTAGCCCCCCTCCATTTTGGGTAGCCAATGTCCAAATTGCCCATTCCTATCTACTCTGTGTATGGAGGGGGTGGGAATGATCCTTGCTGTAAAGATTTGTTCCCTCTTTTGAGCTACTGCATCCATAGGTGTAGGTCAAGTTCATCAAATTGTATCAGATTACTCTTTTTTTTCCTCTTCTTTCTTCTTCTAGTTGAGCTCTGATCATCCAGTCATTGAAGCCAGGTCAAGCCGGTACTATCTGCAAGTGTGGGTGTTCTTGTGCATATGCCCTCTCTTCTTATCAGCTGGACGCTTCACTCTGCATTATAGTCCTCTGTGGCTATGTCACTGACTCTGGGCCCAAGAGTCTCCAGGTCTTGCCACACTGCTGGCCAACCAGGTCTCCACCCAGGTTCACAGGAGTCTATTGAACGTTGTAGGGCTTAGCTTGCAACTTCATTGCTGTTTTTCCCTCACTTCCCCTTATTGGTGAGGAATGTGATCACCAATCAACCAACTTAGGATGCAGCAGCTCTCCAGTCGGGAATGCCTCTTGTCTTCCAGACTACAGGCATGCCTCTCTCTTGTCTTCGGCCTCTCAGTCTTATGGTCCCTTGGTCTCTGCCCTGCTCAAGCACATGTCAGAAAGTTCTATTAACCAGTCTGTGAATGCCTAAAGAGCACATTCTTCAAGCTATACTTAGTCTGTAGGCCTAGAGCCTGAAATGGCTGCGTCTCTCCATGCCACTGCCTTTGCAGCTGTCTTTGCTGTCTCCTCTGCCATTGCTGGTTCTCTAGGTAGAGCTCTCATGCTTCACTCACGCTCTTCCTTTTTGATGGTCCTGGGATCTTGCGTCTCTGCTTCTGAGATGGCTTCTTTTAAACCTAGCTGGAGGGTAAAACTAACTAATCCCAGTCTTGTTGCTGTTGTTGTTATGTGCCGTGACGTGGGTTATGACTCATAGCAACCCTGCACAGGGCTTCAGAGGCTGTAAATCTTTATGGGTGCAGAAAGCCTCATCTTTCTCCTGTGGAACAGCTGGTAGTTTCAAACTGCTGACCTTAAGGTTCATAGCCCGATTTGTAACCACTACGCTACTCCCAGTCTTAAAGTCCTATATATCTTATTTGTATGGTCTCATCCAATCACTTGGTGGAAATTAAGAAGACTTTGGATAGAAAAGGCATATCAAGTAAATTCAAGCCACTAAAAACCAAAAGGGAAGAACACACTCAACATTTCTCAAACTGAAGGAACTGAAGGAAAAAATCAAGCCTTGAATTGCAACTATTGAAAGATTCTGTGGACAAAAGAATTAATGATGCAGGAACCATCAAAAGAAGATGGAAGGAATATACAGAGTCACTGTACCAAACAGAATTGGTCAATGTTCAGCCATTTTAAGAAACAACATATGACTTAAGACTGATGATATTTAAAGAAGTCCACACCGCATTGAAGACATTGGTGAAAAACCAAGCTCCGAGAATTGATGGGATACAAATTGAAATGTTTCAACAAACCGAGGCAGTGCTGGAGGCACTCACTTGTGCCAAGAAATATGGAAGATCATTACCTGGCCAATCAATAGGAAGCCTTCAATACCTCCTATTTAAGCCCAATCTGAAGAAAGGTGGCCGGCCCATCGGAACACAGAAATCATCAAATATTAAGATCACATACAAGAAAAATTTTGCTGAAGATAATTAAAAAACAGTTACAGTAGTATATCAGCAGGGAATTGTAATTCAAATCATATTCAGAAGCAAACATGGAATAAGTGATATCACTGCTGAGGTCAGACTGATCTTAACTGACAACAGAGAATACCAGAAAGATGTTCACTTATGTTTTATTGATTATGCAAAGGCATTTGAATGTATGAATCATAACAAACTACGGACGGCATTGTGGAGCATGCAGAGTTCAGAACACTTAACTGTGCTTATGAGGAACCTACACAAAGACTAAAGGGCAGTTGTTGGGACAGATCAAGGGGATTCTGAATGATTTAAAATCAGAAAATGTGCATCAAGGTGTATCCTTTCACCATACATATTCAATCTGTAAGCTGAGCAAATCATCTGAGCCTGGATTTTATGAAGAAGATGACATCAGGATTGGAGGAAGAGTCATTAACAACCTGCAATATGCAGATGACACAACCTTGCTTGCTGGAAGTGAAGAGGACTTGAAGCTGTTACTGATGAAGATCAAGGACCATAGACTTTGGTATGGATTGCACCTCAATGTAAAGAAAATGAAAACCCTCAAACCTGGATCAGTGGATAAATGGAGAGAAGAGTGAAGTTGTCCAAGATTTCATTGGACTGTTTTGGGAGAAGTATGATCAGAAGTATGATCAGTTCCAACGAAGGGACAGTATCAAGACTTCATCTTTTGTACCTTGGACATGTTGCCCTCCCTGGAGGAGGACGTCATGTTTGATAAAGTGGAGGGTCAACTAGAAAGAGGAAGACCCCCCCAACAAGGTGGATCGACACAGGCAGAAATACAAAACTCACACATACTACCAATTGTGAGGACGGTACAGGGCTGGGTATTGTGTTGTTCTGTTGCATATACATGTATGTTGTATATGTATATATATGTTTATATGTATATGTGTGTATATGTATATATATATATATGGTGGCTAAGTCAGAACCCACTCCATGGAACCTAATAACATCATTGGTAGGCATTTTAATAGTGTGCTATATAGTTTCCTCAGGCGCTGTTTATTGTTTTTTCAACATCTCTTTCCCTTTTCTTCTTCAGATCAATAAAGTTTTGATGTTGTTGAGTCCTTGATGTCCTTGACTTCACTGCCATCTGCACTCTCTTGTTAGGCCCTGTAAGTGAACTTTATACTTAGTGGTGGTGGCGGTGGTGTGCCACTGAGAGGGATCCGACTCCTAGTGACCCTGCGTAGGGTTTCTGAGGCTGTAAATCTTTATGGGAGCAGAGAGCTTCATTTACCTCCTGTGGAGCGACTGGTAAATTCCAACTGCTCACCTTGCACTTAACAGCCCAGCCTCCTTGAACTTTATACTTAAAATATTTTTTCAGTTTTAGAATTTCCATTTTCAAAATAGTTTCTAGTTTTCTAAAGATGTCTTCTTGTTGTTAAGTACCGTCAAGTCAGTTCCGACCCATAGCGACCCTGCACAGGGTTTCCGAGGCTGCAAATCTTTACGGGAGCAGAAAGCCTCATCTTTCTCCTGCGGAACAGCTGGTAGTTTCAAACTGCCGACCTTGACATTAGCAGCCCCATTCGTAACCGCTACACTACTAGTTCTTGTTAGATTCACTAAAAGAAAGTTTTTTGTACATCAATGAATATTCTTTATAAGAATGAGTAGAGCTAAAATAGTTGCTTTAAAACTTTTGTTTCCTAAATCCATCATCTGGGTCAGTATTGGGGTCAATCTCCATTACTGATCTTTTCTTTAGAAAATGGGTCACATGTGCATGTTTCTTTATATGTTGAGTAATTTTGGATTGTATCCTGTCTCATATTATTTTGTGGAGATTCTGGATTCTTGTATTATCTGAGAGAGTCTTGGTTTTTTGCTGATTTGTTGAACTTGTTCAGAGTCAGATTGCAAACTCTGCCCTTTGGGCAACAGCTCAAATCTCCTTTGTTTTTAGTTAAGGAGACCTGGTGGCATATTGGCTAAAGTGCTTGGCTGCTAACCAGAAGGTCAGCAGTTCAAACCCATTAGCTGTAAGGTTGCTGTGAGTTGGAATCCGCTTGATGGCAGCAGGTTTGGTTTTGGGGTTTCCTTACCAGAGCTGCTTGGAGACTACTCCACACGTCATTCAGCGGTCAACCAGAGATTGAGGCTAAGTGTATAAACAGAATTTAGGGCTTTCCTCTCTAGCTCCCCCCTTTCTGGACACCCCCTCATTTTCCAATTGTCATTGCTTAACTCTACATTTCAGTTCTTCAAGCCAGAGAGACTGCAGGCTTGTTTTTTAAGTTTTTATTGTGAATTAAGTGATAGTTTACATTGGAAAACATCAGTTTTACACTCATCATTTCATTGCAATGATTATAATCCCCTCCATGCATCATCATTCAACAGTATTTGCTTCTATTCCCTCTGTTTTTTTGGGGGGTTAGGTGGGGAAGTACACAAAAACACTCACGAATATATAATCATTTAAACAACCAAAGGGCACATTCTGTAAGTCTGCCTGCTAGCTGCCAGCACTCAGTCTTTCTCTTTCCATGAGTCTAGAGTCCTCAGCTGCTCCCTCTCTCCATGTCCCCATCTCTGCCTCCATCTCTGGTGTTGCTGCTTCTCTGGATAGGGTCCCACATTCTACTCATGCTCTTCTCCCTTGATGATCCTAGGGTCCTCTGTTCCTAGACTCTCCCATTTATGTTACAAAACTTTTACCATTACAATTAGTCGCAATTAGTCGAGACTGCAGATTTTTTATTTTTTTTACACCTCAGCCACTTTTATTTCACTCCGGTTAGGCCATGAATTCATAGGAAATCGGTTCTAGCAGCTCAGGCTCCTTTCCATTGGTTCTCACAAAGTGCGCCTCTCCCGGGGGTGCAGGCTGGCGCTTTAGCTGAACCCAGGTCCCTTTCTCTTTGGCTTCCTTCTTTTTCTGATCATTTTCCTTCACTCGCTTCAGGAAGCTGTCTGGGCTCTTAGAGTGCCTAATATGCTCAATGCGCACATTAATTCTCTAGGCAAGAATCTTACCCTTGACTTGCTTATTCACCACAATGCCGACAGCATGCTGGGTCACACTATAGACTCCTCCAGTTTTGCCGTGGTAACATTTGTGGGACATGCCTTTTTGAACTGTGCCCATTCCCTTGACGTCCACAATATCACCTTTCTTGTAGATTCGCATGTATGTGGCCAAAGGAACGACCCCATGCTTTCTTAAAGGCCTGGAGAACATATAGCGGGTACCCCGCCTCTTTCCTTTTGTGTTCGTCATCTTGGGGGATTACTGCAAGATGGTGGCACTGGCCGAAAGCGAGACTTCAGGTTTTACTGGAGTTTTATTTTCACTGCAGGACAGGAACTATGGCCTACCCTTAGGTAGAAGCTGTGAAAGCAAGGTAGTTCGCCCAAATCTGTTTCAAAGTCTGTTTGCGTTCACTCTGGTGACTTGAGGCAGTTGCTGATTCTTATTTTGTCTAGAATTTATAGTGCTATCTGTGGGCAGGTCAGTCTATCAGGAGCATATTCCACCAAAACGGATATGGGAACACCTGCCCTTGTTAATTTCAGTATTGAAAAATCCATTTTGCACCAGATTTATAAATCAATTTTAGCAAATGGACATTTTTATAATATTGGCTTTTCTGATTCTTGAATTTAGTAGATCCTTTCACAGACTTGTATTTCCTCCAATATCTCTCAATGCTTTCCAGTTTTCTGTCTAGGAATCTTTCACTTCTGATGTTGTTATTTGTTGTTAAGTGCCGTCGAGTCGGTTCCG
>NW_006408756.1:1967523-1971341 GCF_000296735.1 Chrysochloris asiatica
TGGCCCAGGATCGGGCAAGTGTTTTGTTTTGCTGTGCATAAGGTCGCTATGAGTTGGCACCGACTCGATGGCACCTAACAACAACAACAACATCTAATATCTTAAGCTAGCCCATTTGAGCAATCAATATTTACTTTCCTGATGTGGTGCTGTAGGATAAGCACTGAACTGCTAGCCTCAAAGTTGGCAGTTCAAACCCACCAACCTCTCCTTGGAAACCTTATCGTTGTTAAGTGCCAGAGTCAGTTCCAGCTTGTGACAACCCTGTAGAGGGTGTCTGAGAAACAGCTGGTGGATTTGAACTGCTGACCTTGTGGTTTGCAGTCTAGTGCTTATCCTACAGCACCACACTAGGACTCCCAGAAACCCTATCCAGGGTTGCTATGAGTCAGACCCGACTTCGATGGCCCTAAAGAATAAGAAACAACTTTATCAGCGACAAAACCTAAGGTTTGGTGTATCTTTCAAACTACTTGCAAAGAAGTTAGTGGTCCTTATAGTGGCACCTTTTCAGGTAAGGGAGAAGTTGAGGGGCCTTCAGGATCCAGTCTTTTGAAAGGTAAGCATTTTGGGACTGTAAAGGTGTCATGGGAAGATTGGAATCGCGTTGGAAAGGGCAGTTCCCCTCCTAAACATTGAATCAGGCTCCTAAGTTGTACCCAGTAAAACCCATCCACAGTAGCCGTAGTTAGCCATTTATGAGAGTAAGCCAAGAGAATGTTGTAAATGAGTCACTCGAGAACTTGCAGACACCCACGGTCCCCGTCAAGGAGATCTGGGTCAATTTCAGCGCAGATGTGAGCTTGACTCTGTGGTTATAATTTAGTGAGCAGATACCATGCTTACGGCCAGGGGACTGGGCAGCCTGAACAGAGCTCTCCAGTCCAAGTCCCAGATTCTTTCAGTGTCAATGGTACCCCTACTGGGAGCACCTTGGAACATCTACTTAACTCCTTCATGCCTGGGTTCTTCATCTGTAAGACAGGCTCTTGACAAGGCAGAGCCAGGGAGGGGGCTGCTGAGATGGGTGGACTCCGGCCCAGAACCACCCCCCTACACACACACAAGGCCACTGTCTCTCTCTCCAGACTCCCTTCCCTGGGCCTTAGGACCAAGTGCTTCCCATGGCAGAGAGGTCATCTTCCAGGGAGCGGGCAGACTGGGCATCTGTGTTTGCAGATCAGTCTATGACATGAGTCCATGAGTCTGTCCTGGGAGGCGGAGTCATTCTGAATGTCCACCTGTCTCTGTGCAAGTCTGCAGGATTGAGGCGAAGTCCTCCAGGCAAATGTCATCTAAGCTGGAGTTTTTTTTTTTTTAAACACGGTCTTCTTACGTGATATTACAAGATGTAAATGAACAAGTAACATTCTCTACTTTCCACAGGGTCAGAGTGACTCTGAAACCATGAACTCTTGATAATGTTACTGCCTTTCATTCCCGTATTTAAAGCCCTCTGTGCCTGCTGGGAGGCAGCACACAAGCCCACTTGCTGCATCCATGGTGTGTGGTCCCGGGCACCCTCACCTATAGTCATCTTGTCCGTGCTTCATGGGACAGCATTTATGGTCACACTTTTCACACTAGATGTGAGTGCTGCACCTTGGAACCACTAGGAGGGATGAGCTAGGTGGGTGATGCTTGGCCTTCTCCAAGTGTACCGTCTGTACTGGGGGTGGAAAAAGACCCTCCTGGAGGGGAGGTGGGTTGGGTAAGCACAGAACCTTGACCTCACTACAAGTCCTCCTGAACTTGAGGTTGCTCTAGCAGACTGTGGTGACGTTGAGACACAGTGATGCAGAGCCCAGCTGGCTGGGGGGATCTAATCATGCCTGAGCTCGTTCTGATCTTTCACCTTCCCAACTTTTCTTCAGAACTCTCCATCATCCACTGGCAGCTGACTTGCAGGTGTGTGAGCAGGTGACAAGGCCTGACTCGGGTCATACCTTCATGGCCACCAAGTCCTGCCTGTTCTCCCTACTCTAAGGGCTCTCAGGGTAGAAATCGGGACTGTCTTCCACCAGCTGAGAGGTTTTGTTTGGTCCACTTCAGAATTTTCAAATTAGTTGCCAAGATTGAAAAATTAGAGATTTTATGCAAGAGTCCACATTTTTGTTATTATTTAAGATTCAGATGGTATCTGCCCACTGTAAAGTCTTCTTGGCTCCAGGATGCCTCTGGGGGCCTCCTGAAATCCACCTGTTTTATTTCTCTACTTTGCTGCCTGGCATTTCTACAGCAGGGCTTAAATGTATCTGAAGGAGTCAAAAGGGATTCACTAATTGGGTTTACTTTTCAAGTTTCAGGATACTTCTGAGGATTAAAAAACCCAAAACAAAACATTATGTGTGTCTACGGTTTCCCCCAAACACCCTTCCCTGGTTCCAATCTCCACTATAATCCTCTACTGCTGCTTTCAATACAAAAAACCCTGCGGGACTGTCATGTATTGGTTACCAGTAAGTCAACTTGTTTGAAAGGCTGTGATAAGAACACATGCACTTGCCTTGCTAGGCTCTGTTTTTGAGCAATCTCTTTTGTATAGCTGTTAGAAAAATCATTTACCATGTCAACAACTTCATTCACTCTGTTGAGATGATAGCTCATTGTAGCACATCTTTCTTCAGCAATAAAGATGCTCCTGTGATCTCGTGTTGCCAGCCAGCAAGGTGGCAGCTCTCTGTAGAAACTGTTTCTGGGCTTTTACCAGAAAGAACAGAAAAGAAAACCATGAGAAATGTCAAAAAATACCATCGTTTGGTTTAAAACAAGAAACAAACAGAAAACAAACAAAATAACGCAGAGGAAACTTTAATATTTCTGTAGACCTGCTCCTTAATATCATTTTAGTTCATTTATTCCTACCCCCGTCTCCCCTAAGTAAATAAAGAAAACTACTTTCAGGAGCTACTGGGAATTTTATTTCCTACCTGGTCCACTTACCTAATTTACGACACCTTTTCTGGGGGCAGGAAAGTCTGCAGCCAGATTACACGGCAGTTACCAGAGGGCAGCCCGCCCCCCCCACCCAATACCCCTAGGGACGCTTCCTTTACAGACTAAAGCGGAGGGGAGGGTCCAGGGTAGGCACAGCTGGAGAGCCCAGCTGTTCCGCGCAGACTCCGTTACCAGGACTCGCCGGTCGGGCAGCCCCCAATGCTTCAGCCCCCCAGTTTCAGGGGGCGGTTCTCATGAGCACTGAGGACAGTCGGCATCCTTATACCGGGCTGAGTGGGGTACCCCTCGGGGTGCCAGCAGCGCCCCATGTCTGGCGTCCTCCGGAGCCAACCCCGGCGAGGGTTGCCCCTCTGTGCACATCTGCCTACACCCCTGCCGACCCAACCTAACACCCGGCGCGTGGGGTGTCCACCACCCCGCGATTGCATCTTGCTGTATGGCTGCTACACCGGTCCGCGGGGAAGACTGACACGGCTTCCCGGAGGTGCCCAGCACTCCCACCGCCCTTACTGCGTGCCATTTTTTTTGGGGGGAGGGGGTCCCCGCTGCACGCGGTCCGGCAGATTCCGCGGCGGGGTCCTGGAGATGAGGGGCGGTCAGGCGAGCGGGGCGCCCGCCCACCGGGGTCTCCCCGCTGCGGAATTTCCCAGTCCCACCGCACGCCCGGTCCAGGAGCCGGTTTCATGCCTCGCATGCCCGCGGGCAGCAATGGCGGCAGGCCCGGGATGGCGTTCCTCTTCGCCGCTCCCCAGCCTGCTCGTCCTTCCCTTGGCGCCTGGCGCCGGCTTGCGGAGCTCTCGGAGCGGCGGCAGCGGCAGCGGCAGAGGAGTTGGCGACCTAACCTCCCCTCGTCGTTCCCC
>NW_006408756.1:1972766-1983552 GCF_000296735.1 Chrysochloris asiatica
GTCGCCCCCAGCCTGCCGCCCCGGACTCCCGCGGCCGCCGCGCCCGGCCTCCGGGCCACCCTAACGCCCACCGTGCTGGCCCCGCGTCTGCCACAGCCACCGCAGAACCCCACCAACATCCAGAACTTCCAGCTGCCCCCAGGTAAGTGGCCGCCCCCGCGGGCACCCCGGAGTTCCGGGAAGTGCAGCTTAGGTCTCTGGGCCGTGAGGCAGGGCCTGGGGCTGCACGGATTTGGCCTCTAAACAGGTGTCTTGGCACCGGGGTTGGGGGTGTGCGTGTAGGGCTTGCCAGTGCGTGTGTGCACACCTGTGCGTGTATGTGTGTGTATGCTTCTGTGTGTATGTGTAGTATCCAGACACTAGCATGCATGTATACCTGTGTGTCTGTACCCTGTTATATGTGTGTGTGCGCGTGCTTATACTTATGCGTGCGTACACTTGTGCATGTATGTGTGCATATGTGTCTGTGTGTGTAGTATCCAGACACGTGCATGCATATATACCTGTGTGTCTGTACCCTCTATTTGTGTGTGTACACCTATGTGTACACCTGTGCATGTGTGTACCTGTGCATATGTGTGTATATGCTTCTGTGTGTATGTGTATTCATACACTTGCATGCATGTCTACCTGTGTGTCTGAACCCCGTGTGTGCGTGTGCACCTGTGAGTGTATGTGCGCTTGTGTATATATGTGCATGTTTACATACTTCTGTGTATGTAAACCTCTGTGTTTACTCTGTGTGTATGTACAGTTGTGTGTATTATACCTTTTTGTATGACTGTGCACACCTGTATGTAAATCTGTGTGCATGTCTGTATGCTGTAACTGTGTGTATATACATGTGCATGTGCGTGTACACACATCTGTGAGTATGTACACCTTTTTGTGCACATACCCACTGCCTGTGTATGTATAGTTGTATGTGTGTATTATATCTCTGTGTGTGCATATGTGTGTACGTGTATCTGTGTGCTCATAATTACACGTGTGTATACTTGGTGTATGTATACATGGTCATGTATGTGTCTATGACACATATTTATGTACCCGTGTGAGGAACTCACCATTACCTGTGTATGAACGTGTCCATGAACATACACCTGTGTGTGTGTGTGTGTGTGTGTGCGCGCGTGTGCGAGCGCACACACAGCCATTGTGTGACTGGGTTTCCCATCCTTCATATCCTGGGTCTGTCACAGTGTGCGGTAGCTTTATAGCATGTCCTGTAGGACTGGTCACTGAATTTCAGTGCTTGTCTTTGGGGGCCTTGTAATTGAGTGACTGCATCCTCGGGGCTCTGCTCGACCCTGACGCGGTGGGCATCAGTCACAGCATCAGAGGGAAATTGGTTCTTTCCTTGTCTAGGGTGGGACTGGGAGCGGAGGCTGCCTCTTCTTGGAGCTCTGGCCTCCTGGCTGCCCCTGTCCTCACCTGACTTGTGTTCCTTTACTCCTGACTGGCTCGGTCACATTGCTGGAGAGACCCCCTCCAGAGGGGCAGTCTTGGCACAGAGGCCTCTCTGGGAGCTGGGGAAGCGAACCCCGGCCCAGCGTGGCCTCTGGTTCAGCCTGCAGAAGGCTATTGGCTAGATAGAGTCTGCCCTGGTGGTGTCCTTGTCTCAAAACCATTCTCCAGTGCCATCTTAGCTGCACCTGTCACCTTCTCAGTATTTTCAGGTCAGGCTGGCCACTGTCAAGATCGCTTGGCTAGCTCTGTGCCTGTTGAAGTCGTTGGTGGTCAGAGGCTCTGCAGGGGCATCGAGGGTGGCCGGGACCCAGAACATTGACAGAGGGTGGCTGTGGGCTCGGCAGCGGCCGTCCCTGCAGCAGAAGTTTGACAGTGAGGGATTCCCTGAGCGGCTCTGAGAGCGAGAGCGCCGCGCTGCCGCTGCCGCCGCCTCCCATCCGCCTGGCTGCTGCGGGCTGTGGGCTGGGCCGAAGGCTCCGCCTCTCAGGTCACGTGGGCGGGCGCAGTTGTAGGAGCAGAGACAGGGATGCCCACGGCTCCCTTCCTGCTGTCTGGAGGAGGAGGAGGCTAACCTGTCCAAGTGTGGGGGTCAAGACGGTGCCAAACTGACAGTAACAGGGACTCATTTGCCTGGGAGTAGGTTAGGGAGGTTTACAGCTTGTGCACTAAACTTGGGGTACTAACGTGTTTGTGGGTGTTTGATGGTAATCTCTGCTCTGCTCCTGAGATGTGTCAATGCCTTTGGGTGGAAATTATGTATGACCTTTAGAAACGTCTGACAAAGGTGTTTCAAGGCTGTAGTATACTATACAAAACGTCAGCATTTTTCCCACCCACACCTCTGTATATCTGTTAAAACACAGCTGAGCAGACCTTCTTTTTCAGTAACCCCCGGGCCCCCACCAAGCTGCAGGTACTTGGTGGAAAACTGGTGGGAGGGTCCTTGTGGCCAGGAAGGTTGGGGAGGCCCTGCACTGTGCTCGATTTTGGGCAGGAGAAAGACTACACCTGTGCCCGGTGGGCACCTCTGCCAGCCTTGCTCCGAGCCCAGCACAGTACAGCTGGGCCTTCCTCTTTAGTTGTGTGGCAGGGAGGCATCGAGGTTAGGAAGGGTGCTCTGTTCTCTGTCGTGTGTAATCCTGAGGCCCCCACCCTCTTTTCTCAATTGGCTCTCTCTCTGTTCACGTCGGTAGTCCACGAGCAGACAGACTTTTGTGTGATGTTTGTGAGTCTTCGTGGGGCCTCACGGATGTGGAAGTAGAGCCTCGTGGGCTGCTGTCCAGTGACAGATGTTGGGAGCTGGACTTTCTAGAAGATCCGATTTTACAGCCGTCCCCTAAATGTCCTGCTCACTAGGGACTCTGACCAGTTTTGTGACTGTATTTTCGTAACAACAGAAGCAGAAAGAGGACAGTTAAGATTAGGAGCTGAGCATGTCGCGTCCGAAGTCCTCGACTAAAAGTTGTCAATCACAATGACAGTGTGGGCATACTCTGCTTGTATTATGTAATTGCTTTATTAGAAAATATGAAATTCTTGTAGTTGAGACTTCCTCTTTATTGGAAAGAAGTCCTAGGGTGCAGTGGATTAAGCATTGACCTGCTCAATGAAAGGTCAGCGGGTCAAATCCCTCTGGGAGAAAGATGAGTCAGTCTGCCCCTTTAAAAATGACAGCCTTGACCATGTACTGGTGGTTGGGAGGCAGGCTTGCAGGTGTCCCCTTTGGTGGTTTAAGTGATTATTTATTCCTGAGTGTTTTTGTGTACACCCCCCCAAAACAAACAAACAAACAAACAAAAAAACCCACCAAGCAAACAAAAAACAGAGGGACTAGAAGCAAATACTGTTGAATGATGGTGCCTGGAGAAGACTGTAATCACTATAATGAAGCATTGAGTGTAGAACCCATGTGCTCCCATGTAAACGATCACTCAGTTCACAATGAACACAGCCTGGAAAACTCTAAGGGGCAGTAGGATTCTGTGTGATAGGGGCACTGCAAGGCAGATGGACTCGAGGACAGTTGGTCTTCATTGGAAACTTTCATCATAAAAGTAACTTGAGAGCACACCTCTTGATTGGCTAACAGCCCAGCCTTGTTACAGTCCAGTGACACCAGTTCGGGGAGCTACTGGGGAGGGCAGGGTTTTCAAAGCTGCACATAGGTGTCAAGTGAAGTCACAGGCCCCAGGCAATTGGAGTCACGTGTAAAAAGGTGTTTCCTTCAGGTAGCTCCCTTTCCAGGGTGGAGTGCTGAGGGAAGTCAGGTTTCATCCTTTTATCTAGTGCTGTTTGAGCTTCGTTCTCACAAACTTGCTTTGGATCAGATTGGGTACCAGGATGGTTTTGTGGTCTTGTGTGCTTCCAGTTGATTCGGACCCTCCAGTGTGTTTTCTAGTTCTAGGACGGCATCTTTATGGGGGCAGATCGCCAGGTCTTTTTTCTGTGAGAAGCAGCTGAGTGGGTTTGAACTGCTGACTTTTTGGTTAGCAACTGAGCCCTTAACCACTGCGTCTGGATGGTTTTGTGTGGTGGTGGTGTGCTATGCCATGGAGTTGGTTCTGACTCATTACAGGAGCAGAAAGCCTCATCTTTCTCCTGTGAAACAGCTGGTAGTTTCGAACTGCTGACTCATAACCGTCATACTACCAGAACTCCTTTATGGTTTTGTGTAGAGATACTTACACTATTGCAGTTGTATTTGTTTGTGAAGGAATGTTGGTGGCACCATAGGGGAAGCAGTGGGCTGCTAATCACAAGGTCAGTGGTTCAAACCCAGCAGTTGCTCCTTGGGGGAAAGAGGAGGCTTCCCATAAGTATTTCCAGTGTAGGAAACCCTAGGGAGCAGTTGGACTCCGCCCTGCAAGGCCGACATGAGTTGTAATTGACTTGATGACAGTAACTTTGACTGTTTGATCTGCCTGTGAGAGGGGGACAGAGTCTAACTCTGATGGGAACCCCAAGAAGCCACCTGCTGTGCACTTAGGGATAGTGCTGGGGTCCTGATGATTCAGCAGACTGCCGTGAGGTTGGAAGAAGGAAAAAGTGGTGCCAGACTAGCACCTGTGTAGCTGGCTTTGAAAGAGCTCTGCAGACGTTCATGGTAGGATTGCACACGTCTAAGAGCTTGCTGTGGCTAGATTAGGGTATCTGCTCACAAGACCTCAGTTTAGTCTGGATGAATTATTGTGGGCATTTTTCTCTTCTTAGTCTCAGAGGTCTAGCGTAGTGGTTACGAATCGGGCTGCGAACCTTAAGGTCAGCGGTTCGAAACTACCAGCTGCTCCGCGGGAGAAAGATGAGGCTTTCTACTCCCGTAAAGATTTACACCCTCGGAAACCCTGTACAGGGTCGCTGTGGGTCGGAACCGACTTGACGGCACTTAACAACAACAAGTTTCAGAGGTGTGGCCAGGTGAGGGATCTAGAGCTCTTGGCCTGGGAGTATGTTCACGTTCCTTATTTAAAATGAGTATTTCCAAAGTGGATTTGTTTTTGAGGACAGGTGGCTAAGGTATTGGTTCCCACTGTGGTCAAGATTATCATCTGCTGATAGGGAGGGGGAGAGAAAGCCCCCTGTTGGTGGGCTGCAGAGGTGGAGGGCTGCCACCTTGGAAGTTAGGGTGGCTGGAGATGCCGGTGGCCAGCGTTGGCAGCAAGTGCTCTGGCACTAGGGATGTTTGACTTCAGGCAGACCATGCTATTTCTTAAAACCTCAGTTTTCCCAGCTAGAGTTTTTGTTAAGTGCCGTCGAGTCGATTCCGACCCATAGCAACCCTGAATAGGGTTTCCATGGAGCAGCTAGTGATCTTGAACCACCGACCTTGCAGTTTGGATGACTTTGCAGCCTGATGCAAGAGCCCACAGTGCCACACAAGGACTCCAGCTATAGAGTGGAGCTAACCATTTTGTCAAGCACCCAAATGCCAGCAGGTGGGATACCATGCACCTCACCCTGCTGATCCCGCCCTTTCGGACACTGTGCTGCAGTGAAAGTAGGGACACCCCTTAAAGACCACCTGCTCCCGCTCCATTTATCCAGTGAGGGTATTTGTGCACAAAGCCTCACCCCTCATAAGTGCGAGAGAGCACGATGGGGTCTGGTCCGGGCAGAGGGCCTGCTGAATGCCTACAGAGAGCGCAGACTTAGGGCAGGCTTACTCTCCTCTTGATACGCTTTGCTGTCCGTGGCATTTGGAAAAGAAAGGAGAGATAACTTTTGGGTAGTTGGTATGAGGGCAGCATGGAGCAGCTTACTTGGTATAGAACAGAGACCTCTTCTTTAAGCATTTCTCTTCAGCAGCACAGCCTGGAAGGAGGGGGTGTCCTTGGGGGCTGGGGCATCTTCATCCTCGTCCCTCTGTGTGGGCCTTGTCTGGGTATTGAATTGAGATGGAGCTGGGGGATCCTAAGGACATGGGGGGGGGTGTCTGTGTCTGGAGTGAAATGCTGCTTGTCCTGGTGGCAGGGTCGGCAATGTTTGAAAAGAGGACTTTTTTGGGTTCTTACTTACCTGTTTGTCTGGTAGGCACTCGGGACCTGATTGGGAAAATGCTGTGCCCATTCATAGGTGGCTGGAGAGCCCGAGAGGGCCAAGGCCCTTCTCTAGGCCAGGTGTCCCTGCGGCCCTGCCTGTCAGTGTTGTCCTGGAGCTCCCGGGCTGCATTGGGGTGACTGGACTGTGGAGGATGACCCATGAGAGGTGGCCAGAGCTTCCCTCTGTGGGTGACAGTGGGGTGTTTTCAGAACAGCATTGAGCCGGTTCAGACCCTGCCTAGCAGTGCAGCAGCTCCGTGGACGAGCAGTGAGTGAGCAGGTGAGCATGCGTACGTGCCATGTGTTGAGTATTTCCTTGATATCAAAATAAGAGCAGCTCTGGTGTGCTTGTGTATTTAAGCGTTCCACCAGTTAAATGATAAATATTATAAATAGCTAATGATATGTGAGTTGATCCAAACAATTAACAACCGTTTTTGGAAATCTTGGGCAGAGATTTGATAGGACTCTGGGAAAACTTGCCTGAGATTGGCGTTGATTTTCATAGTTCTCAAACTCACTTTTCCTCCTTTTCTTGTTCATGGTCAACAGGAGTCTCAGGTCTTCCTGGGAGATTGGCTGTCAGGGTGCTACTGTTTGGAACTTGTCTTGAGCTGAGGTCTGACTGTGGTAGTAAGCATTTAGGACGAAATGAAGAAGAGAAGAGGCGTGTGGTTCTGTTGCCTGTGCTGTGCATCTGCTGGCTGTCTTCTGGGGCCTGAGGGTGCTAAGGCGGCAGGGGTTGTAAATTACAAACATCATGTACACAGCTGTGCTTTCAGAACCTTTCAAGATCCCGGAGACGTAATTGAAGTAGTAGAGTCATGGCTGAAATTTGGGAATGTTCTGTTTCTGTGGGGAGGCTCTGGGTGGTGCACACGCACATACACTTAGCTGCTGACTGAAATGTTGGAGGGTTGAGTCCACCCAGAGGTACATTGGAAGAAAGGTCTGGTGATCTACTGCCAGAAAGCCAGCCAGCCAGCCAATGGACTCCCCGTGGGGCACTGGCTATCGGGAGTCACAGTCACTTTGATGGCAACTGCAGGGCCACGGAAGTTTTGAATGATTTGTGTATATCCGTGAATATTCACACCAAAGAATGAAAAACTTTCAAGAAGGAGAGAAACAGAGATTGCCTACAATTTATAGGAAAACCCCAATAGGAAAAGTGTGTAGCCATCTGCTGCCCTGTTCCCCTGGGCCCAGGACTTCACGGCCTTGGCCCGGGGGTGTGAACAGGCCACAGAATGCTTTCTATCTACATCCGCTGGGGTGTGAGGGCTGAGTGAGGGGAGGGACTGCCAGGCCATCCAAATAGGACTGAGCACCGTGCAATCGGCTGCTCTGGATAATTGGAAAAATCTGCATTGGGTGTCAGTGTTAGGTTGAGTGGTCAAAGCCTCCACAGCTCTAGCAGGCCTTGTGCTAGGGTCAGAGGTCAGGTGGGTATTGCAGGACCTGAGCAGCCGCCGAGCGTGTGCTCCCTTTTGTGCTGGGTGACCAGCTGAGTGGGTGTCTGGTGCCCACCTTCTGCAGATGGGTTGGTGGGAACAGGTGATCTTGCAGAAAGCACTTTGGGAAAGGCAGGTGCAGGCAGAGGACTGTGAGGCAGCTATACCAGCTTGACGGGTCTGCTTTCAGTCTTCACTCTGCAGAGTTTTCAGAGGAAGTTTTGCTGGTGTCTCCAGGAGCAGTCTCCTTAGGTCGTTAAATATGGTCCCTGAGCATCACGATTGAGGCTAGCACACTGAATGTTAGCACACTGAATGTCAGCAGGACCCGTGAAGTGTCTTCTCCAGGCCAAGTTTGGTCTTTGTCAGAATGCTGTACTCACTTGGGAGAAGGGGAAATTAGAAGTAAAAAGTGTTGTATTAGTGTTTGAAGCATTAGTATGACTGAGGCTTGAAAAAGTGATGGCATTTTTCAAAAATATTTTTACATTTTATATTGGTAAAATACTCATATCTAGCCAATTTGCCATTCTCACCGTTTCTCCGCGTGGTTTAGCCAGCCATTACCCCCGCTCCAGGGAAGCTGGTTCAACTTTCCTTTACGTGACTGTGCCATAAAAACTAGTCATTTGAAAAGCACTTATTTTCCCATGTGACAAATTTATATTCACTGTAGGACGTTTAGGAGCCCTGGTGGTACAGTAGGTTAGGCATTGGTCTGTTAACTACAAGATCAAACTACCACCCATCCTCGGGAGAAAGACGAGGTGGTCTGTTTCCATAAACATCTGTAGTCTCGGATACCCTACTAGGGTTGCTCTGAGTCCGAATGGACTCAGTGGCAATGGCCAAGGTAGGAAGTTTAGGAGCCCTGGGGGTGCGAGGGTGTGGTAGTTAAGTGTTGGCCTGCTAACCACCTGAGTGGTGGTTTAAACCCACTGACCTCTCCACTAGAGAAAGGTGAGGTTGTGTCCATGAAGATGGGCAGTCTTGGAACCCTTAGATAAGGTCACTGTGGCGTCCTGGTGTGGTGCTCTGCTAACCACATGGTGCCCTCCTTGGAAACCCTGTACAGGGTCAGCATGAGTTAAGTACTTGACGTCACTTAACAACAGCAACAACATGAGTTGGCAGGGACTTGCCGCTAGCTGTGGGTTTGGTTTGGTTTCTGATAGGAACTTTGACTCCAAGTTGATCTACTTGGTTTGGCCCCCATGGCCCTTCTTGCCCCTGTGGTGCTGAGGTGGGCGTTTTCTCTGTAATGGGTGGTGGGTGCTCCACTGGTGCCTCTTGGCCGCGGCCCCGGCCCCCTCCAGGCTGTGATACTGATTGCTTTCCCGGAATACCGCCCCGGTGTGCGTGCTGAGAACCATCAGAACCACCACAAAAGCCTTCCTCGTAGGCTTGTTTTTGCAGACCACATTGGCTCCTGTTTAAGTGATGTTTCTTTGGTAAAGTGTGAGCTTACGTTCTTTACACACTACTTGGGTATTTGGGGGGTAGCATTGGCCTCTTTGTGTTCCTTATTCTTGAGTGTGTATCGAGCTGGCATGTCAAGCTGATGTGGGTGTTGAGGGCTTACGTTTTTTACACACTACTTGGGTATTTGGGGGGTAGCATTGGCATCTTTGTGTTCCTTATTCTTGAGTGTGTATCGAGCTGGCATGTCAAGCTGACGTGGGTGTTGAGGGCCAGTCCTGGGGGTGTCTCAAGGCTGAGGAAGCCCATTTCTTGGTGTGCTTATGCTTTGGGGAATCCAGGTCGTTCATGAGTAAAGACATCGTTGCATGTTTTCTGGTTGGTTGAGACTGGCGCAGTAGTAGTAGGTAGTGGGTGGTTGGATGGGGACCTGCATGGGGAGCAGGGAGAATGCTGCAGGCAGGGGAAGGAGTATGTGCGAAGGCCCTGTGACTGAGGGCTTGGTGTGTGTGAGGTCAGAGAGGAGACCCAGGCTGTCTGGGGGTGGCAGGTGGCTTGGTGGGCCCTGGTGGCTGAGGAGTTGGAAGGCACTCATTTGGAGGGTGTAAAGCATGCAGTTTTAGAACCACCGTGATTTCAGATGATTTCTGTGTCTGAACTGTGGGAACTGACTGGGGACAGTGCTGAGGACTGGAGGGTGTTGGATGGGCACACAGTCAGGGGGAGGATATGGCCGTAGGGGCTCTGAGGCTGCACTGAATGATAGGGATGGTGGGAGTCCTTCACTGATGGTTGTAGGAGGGTGGGGACACAGATGTCAAGTTTGTGATGAGTTTCTGAGAGACAGTATTAGAGATCGTTGGACCTGGGAGGGGAGCTCAAAGAGAGGTCTGACTGGGGCTCACATCACTGGGCAGAAAGGAGACCCTGTAGGCCTGCCTTTCACACTTGTACAAGGAGCCGGCCAAACGTGGAAGTTACGCAGGTGGGCTGGAAGGGCCAGCCATCACTCTGAGGGCTGAGGCCCATTGAGGATGGAGACCCTACTGGTGCTGGACTGGGGGCTGCCGGGAGGAGGAGAAAGTCGGGCTTTTTCTGAGCTCTGTGTACTGCGTGGCTGTGGCGCCTGACGTCACCTTTAAGGACGCTTTAGTGTGCCTAGACTGCTCTGTTGTTACAGTGAGTGACACTCTCGGGTGCTTCTGCCTTGTGTTGTCCTGTCAGCTCCTACTTTGGGTTGTGTCTGCACTCATGTTTGTGGATTCTGGGCATCACCTTGTGGCGGCCTTTTGGGAACCTAGCTGCCCCTGGAGCTGGTGATCAGCCCTGTTCCTCCTCAGACTGCATCTCCCGGGGCACGCTTGTCGGTAGTAACTTGAAGAGAGACTGAGCTGTTCTCTTTAAGGAGAAAACTAAGACCTTTAGCTGACCAACTAGTGGGGACAGGGACCTCGGAGTCCTGCTCTTGAAACCACCTGGGGTATAAGTGATGTGAGTTTAAGGTTCAAGCAGATGGCTTCTGAACTCTGAATGTGATTTACCTGAAAATGTGAAGCAGTCATGTTGATGGGAAATGTTCTGGGCTTTGGTGACTGAGTCATCTGGCATGCTCAAAGACAAGGTAGAAGCCACAGACCCTTTTTTCAGTCCACATGTTTCTTTTAAAATTGTATGCTATGTTTTCTAAAAGAAACAAGACATTCTTGTCATCCCTGACCGGATGGTCCATAGTCACGCCGTTAATTCAGTGGGCCACGCACTTGCTGGTGTCTAGTTGCACCTGACCCAAGCCATGGTATTTTCAGTAACTTCATATGCATGCAAAAGCTGGACAGTGAATAAGGAAGACCGTAGAAGAATTGATGCATTTGAGTTGTGGTGTTGGAGGAGAATACTGAAAGTGCCATG
>NW_006408756.1:1984592-1996624 GCF_000296735.1 Chrysochloris asiatica
GTTTTGAACTGCTGACCCTGAGGTTCACAGCCTGATTCGTAACCACTGCTCTACCAGAACTCCTTCATGTCTCTTTAGGGCTGAGTAATGCTCCATTGTGTGGATGGACCACATTACTGATCCAGTCATTTGTGGATCGGCCTTTGGGCGGTTTCCACCTGCTGTGGCCAGCTCTGCAGTGGATGTTGGTGAGCAGTTTCTGTTTGCCCTCCTTGGTGGCACGGTGGGTTAAGCATTGGGCTGCTGACCGAAAGGTTGATGGTCAGACCCAGCAGCAGTTGCACAGGTGGGTGACGAGGCTGTGTGGTTCTGTAAAGGTGTACTGTTTCAGAAACCTTATGGGGCAGTTCTACTCTGTCCGCTAGGATTGCCATGAGTTGGAACTGACTTGATGGCAGCAGGGTTGGCTTTGTTGGGTATGGCTGGTGACCCTAAGGAGCCCTGGTGCCTCAGGGCCTGAAAGGTTGGGGGTTGGACTCAGCAGCTGCTCCACAGGAGATAGACTGGTATGCATCTGCAAAGATTGGTACCTTCAGAAACCTGTGTGGCTCTGGAGTCTTGGGGTGGTGCTGTGGGCTAAAGCACTGGACTGCAAGGTTGATTTGAACCACAAAGTCGGCAGTTCAAACACAGCAGCTGCTCCTTGAAAACCCTATACAGAGTCTCTATGAGTTGGACCTGACTTGACAACACTTAACAACTCCAGACTCTGTCTTAGTAGGTTATCGCCATGACAGTGAGCTGTTGGGATTGGATGGTGACTCTGAGGAGCCCTAGTGGTACAGTGGTTAAGTACTTGGTTTGGTAAGCCACAGGGGTACACTGGGGTCCTGGAGGGGTAACCTCATTCTTGCTGGTCTGCAAACCTGCTCTGGGGACCTCCTGTTACAAAGAGAACTACGGTGTGTGCTCAGGCCTAGAGCCTTAGAGACATAGGCAGTGAGTCTCCATCTGCAGGATAGAATTGTGAATGGGTGCCTCTGTGTGGCTGGCTTGAAGTGACCTGCTGGAGGACTTATGGTGAGCCCAACTGTGAGTGGACATGACTGGACTGCAGACTCAGGTCACAGGAATGACTTGTAGTCAACACAGGTAGTGTTGCTTCCTGTGTGTTAGAAAGTGTACTGAGCTCTGCTAACTCGGTTCATACATGTACTAGCCTGCACATATGTGTGGGGATGGAGGACAACGCTCCCTGTTCATGTGTGTACTAGCCTGAGCATGTGTGCAGGATACAGGACTATTCTCCCCTTCATATGTGTACTAGCCTGTGCATACGTGTGGGGACACAACGCTAAGTTCCCTGTTCATACATGTACTAGTCTGTGTATGTATGTGGGATACAGGACCACTCTCCCTGTATGTGTGTACTAGCCTCTGCATACGTGTGGGGACACAACGCTAAGTTCCCTGTTCATACATGTACTAGTCTGTGTATGTATGTGGGATACAGGACCACTCTCCCTGTATGTGTGTACTAGCCTCTGCATACGTGTGGGGACACAACGCTAAGTTCCCTGTTCATACATGTACTAGTCTATGCATACGTGTGGGAATGCAGGACCACTCTCCCCATTCATACACATACTGCTCTGTGCACACATGTGGGGATGCAGAACTACTCTCCCTGTTCATATATGTACTAGCCTGTGTATGTGTGCGGGATACAGGACTATGCTGTCTGTTCATATGCATGCACACATGTGGAGATGCAGGGCACTCTCCCCATTCATACGTGTAGTGTGTGTGTGTGTGTGTGTGAGATACAGGACCACTCTCCCTGTATGTGTGTACTAGTCTGTGCACACATGTGGGGATGCAGGCCCATGCTCTGTTCATAATGTAGCAGCCTGTGCCTGTGTGGGGGAGGCAGGACTATGCTCTCTGTTCATATGTGTGCTAACCGGTGCACACATGTAGGGTTGCAGGATGACACTCTGTTCATATGTGTACTAGTCTGTGCACACATGTGGATGTGAGTTGCAGGCCTATGTTCTGTGTTCATATGTATACCAGTCTGTTTGTACGTGTGGGGATTCAGGACTATACTTTCTTTTCATACATGTACTAGTCTGTGTACGTGTGTAGGATGCAGGATTACTCTCCCTGTTCACATGTGCACAAGTCTATGCATACTTATGGGATGCAGGGCTACTCTCCCTGTTCATGTGTGTACTAGTCTGTGCATATGTGTGGGGATGCAGAGCACTCTCCCTGTTCATGCGTGTACTAGCCTATGCACACGCATGGGATGCAGGACTATACTCTCTGTTCATATGTGTACCAGCTTGTGCATACATGTGGGGATGCAGGCCTACTCTCCCTCTTCATACATGTAGTAGTTTGTGCATATGAAATGGCTTTAGAAAGTTTGTGGAAAAGTTTCATGATCTTTTCATTGCATTTTCCATGAGGTCTCTTGATTCCCCAAGTGAGGGGTGCATATGCTTGCAGGAAGGTGGAAAGTTGTCCCGGGGGAACCCTAACTTCTGGGTGGGAGTGAGTCTGGAATGGGATAATTGTATCTGTAATGGTTCATTTTTTGTAGCGCTTTGAAGCATTTATGGTGATTTTTTACAAGCATCTGCCCTGGATGGGTGTCATCAGGAATGTGTGTTTTAGTCTGTGGTTGTCGCTGTCTGCCTTTTATTTGCGGAAACTCACAGTTAATTAATTGTCAGTAGCATGTCTTTGACAGAACAGGGAGGGGAAGGCTTTGGTGACTCAGGTGTCCCTATTGTCCCCGCCTCTTAGCTGGGTTCTCTGCTGGGTGACTGCTCCATTTAAGACCGTCCGGGGATCCTGTTGGAATCCTGGAAAAAGGTCACAACTCCTTTGAATATCCTGAGAGCGCCCCTGGATGGTGGCCCCTGGACACCCATTTCCGCTGGTCTTGACTGCCTTGCGAGCTGTGTTTGGGAAGCAAGTTGCTGGCTGTGCTGCTCCCCTCTGCTCCTCAGCGTCAGGCGTGGCGTGTGTTGTGTTGGGACTCCCATGGCATGAGTCAGCGAGTCTCCCGGAGGCGTCCTGGCCGTCAGCTGGGTAGACTAGCTGTAGCTGTGGAGGGAGAGCCACATGGGGAGACAGGAGAGGTGAAATTGGCTCTCAGGTTTGTGGAATTGGACTAGTCACCGACTTTGGCCCTTGGCGTAGTCTGCTTGGATTTATGCTTGGATTTATGCAGTCTTCATTGACAGCTCAGCATGCACTTGCAAGGTCGCCCCCTCCCCGACTGGGACACTGCCCCCCGTGTAGCTGGCCGGTGCCCTGGTCCCTGTCCCTCAGCTCTCCTGCCTCTTCCTACATATCCCTAAGCAGCATGTTGGTTTTCATTGATTTGATTAAGAGGTGACATGTGTGTCACTTGTGTGTCACATTGGCAGGACTCTTCCTTGGGTTTCCAGGCTGTGGGATGCCCCTCACTTACCACAAGCAGCGCTCTGGGTTCCAGTGGAGCTGTGATTTCAGTGGTGGTCTTTCCCACATTCTAGAATGCACCTTCCTGGTTTATGGGAGAAGAAAAGGAGGAGAAAGAATCCATCCGGGGTAGTCCTTGACTCAGAGACCTGGAGACACATGAATGTTCTGGGGTCATTTTCATAAACAGTATACCTCCAGCTTCATCCACCTGTCATTTCTCACTAAAATTAGATTTATTGTTGTTACGTGCCATGCAGTCGATTCCGACTCATAGCCACCCTGTATAGGGTTGTGGAGGAGCGACTTTGCAGTTGGCAGTTCAGTGCCTATTCTGCGGCACTACACCTGAAGTTAGGTGATGGTGGTGTTCTGTGGAGGTGGTTCTGACTCATAGTGACCCTGTATAGGGTTTCCAGGAAATCTTTACGGAAGCAGAAAGCCGCCTCTTTCTCCCAGAGCTCTTTCTGAAGTTGGCTAGTGTTTTGTGCTTTCTGTAATGCGCTCACCAGGAAACCAGAGGCAAAGGCTGACTTGTTCCTGAGCACAAATGGCTCTCAGCAGAGGGAAATCCTTGGTCAAGGTGCCCCTTTTGTAGCAAAGTTGCTGCAGCCCATGTGCAGATGTCTTCACCTGAAGTGAGGTTGTGCCCCGAAGCGCTCCCTGAGTGCAGTTCGCAGGCATGGTCCACTGAAGACTTGGTGTTGTGAGGCTAGGGTCCTCCCTCACAATGTCCCTTTGCTGCTCAGAGCCCTGTCTAGAAGGACAAAGGTAAAGCTTCTTGTACCCTCCACACATGTGTCAGGAACACACGCTGCTGGCGAGCACATTTCTCCCCTGTGAAGGTCTCCTTAATAGTTTTCAGTGTGACTCTCTTCAGACTGTCTCTGGGAGCCCTGAGGAGAAGAAGGATGACATTGTGGGTCCCAGAGCACGGGTGGAGGGGCGGACTCCCAAGGTGACCTATAGGTAGGGCAGGCGCTGGCTACCAGAGAGCCCACTGATAGCAGTGTGCCCCACTCATCAGTACTGCCCTAAAAGAAAGTAGTTGTAGACAGACGACTGTAAATCGATCATGGTCACCTTCTCGCCAGGGTTAGAAACAACTTGTTTGGTGAGACACAACAGTGTGATCCACAGAGTCATGCTTGCTCCTTTGCTGGCTGAGAGACAGTGTTAAGAACATGAGAAGATGGGGAGAAAATAACTGATATCCAGCAAAGAACTTGTGTTCAGACTCACTAGAAAGATTCCAAACAGCTCAACTGGCTAGGAGCCGCAGGCATTGATAGACAGGTGGACATGAAGGAGGGACCACAGCGAGCACCGGCGGAGGTGTGCGTTGTCATTAGTCATCTGGGAAGTACAACTGGAAACCCCAAGGGACAGCAGGGAGGTACACACACTGCAGTGACTGAGGTCAAGCACACCTGGGGAGGGTGTGGGGGGCTGCCGGTGGGCACGCCGAACAGCTTCCTACAAGAAACTGACTGGCCTGGCCCTTCCTTCAAATGGTAGCTACCTTATGCACAATCAGTAGAGCAGCTGTGAACGTTTTTCCTCAAGGGTCTTACGGGGATGCGTGTTTTCATATCCACATAAGATCCCTGAGGAAATGTTCACAGCTGCTCTATTAATTGTCACCTCTCATCAGAAACAACCCAAATGTCTGTCCATTGGGGAGTGGTTGGCAGAATGTGGTGTATCCACCTATCGATGGACTATGAGTGGCGATAGCAGGGAGTCCACGACAGGCCTGGGCAGCAGTCTGCATGGTTTACAGCTAAGTGAGAGGAGGTGGACACACAGGGCCAGCCAGGGGCCCTTAGGCTGAAGTCGTTGGAAAGGCTACACTGTTATAGTGGGCCCGCAACAAGGCAGCTGAGGGCTTGTCAGCTGATGGACATGTTCTCAATCTAGACTCTGCTGGTAGGTAGAGAACGCTATACATCTAAAATGAGTAGATTTCATTTTCCGTAAACTATATTTCCAGCAAAGCTTATGCATGTTTCTCCCTGCCTCAGTGTTCCTAACGTTTCAGGGGAAAGTTGTTTAGATGTGGTTGGAGTCACAAGCCATGTTTTCATTTACATTTATTTTTATGATACACCAGTGGTCTGCCGTCTTTATCACCAAGGGGCTGTGGAGCCCGAGGTCGGAACTAATGTTTGCTGGCGTTTTGGACACAACCCCCTCCATGGCCTATGCCATCTGAGCTGGCTGCTTCCCTCCTGCCCGTTATCTGTAACCTGGAGCGTGGGAGCATGCAGGAGTCTGCACAAGTGACAGCAGCTTTTGACTTGTGCCCGTAAGATGAGGCTGCTGTCCTCTCCCAGGACACAGACGAGCAGCTGCCTGCTGGGAACCCGTGTGTGCTTCTTGAACCAGTTCCATGCTTGTTCTTTTCCCATGGGAGCAACGGTCTTGTCTGCATCAGAGACTGTGCGTCGACTGTGCTATGGTCCGAGCCCACGTCTGGGATCTGCATGCTTCTGGGCTTGGTAATGGCCACGGGCGGTCCTGAAGGTGCTCTGTGCTCACAGACTATGCTAACCTCTGGTTGTTTGATAGTTACTGTCTTTCCGAGTGAGCAAAACATGTTCATTGTAGAAAATTTGATTAAAAATCAACCTGTGTTTTTTTTTTTTTTTTTAAATGAAAAATAATCTATGTCTTGTCACTAAGAGATCATGATAGAACTGGACTCAGCCGGCGTACCGTCTCCTGAAGGCCCTAGTGGACACGTAGCTAAGTTCATATTCGCACGCTCACTCTGAAGTGAGTATTGAGTGCCTGTAACGCACCAGGCACCGTTACTTTGGCACTAGGGATCCTGAGGGGAGGGAAAAGCCCCTGTTTGCATGCAGCTCCAACAAGTACACATGCAAAATAATGTGTCATTATGTTGAATCCCACAAAGAAAGGGAAGCAAAGCCAGGGGACCGGAGCACAGGGTTCAGTGTGAATGGGTGGTTAGGGATGGTTTGGATAACGAGGGGCCTGGAAGTGAGCCCCCTGACTGTCTGGGGGAAGGACAGGGGAGGGTGAACCATTGGGGCGGAACTGGTAGACCCAGGTATGACACTGTGGTCCGTAATGACAGTGTTTGGGAGTGCCGTGGTATAGCTTAGCATCAGCAGAGTGGCTCTGAGTATTAATAAAAGAAGTAAAAATATACACTCTAAATTCCGACATTGTATTTGCCATTCAGCGTTTTTCAGGTGTGCAGTTTCTGACATCAGTGATGTTAATCATGTGGTGCAGATACTCCTTGTCGGCCTTGTACCAGATCGTCCCCACTCACGCACAACGCTCCCTGAGCAAACACCGCTGCTGGGCGCCACCACGGTTCTCGTGGTCTTCTCTTACACTATTTCCTGAGTGGGACCAGGCAACATGGGTCATTTTGTGATGGATGTTTTCTCTGAGTTTAGAGTTTGCAAGGCGCACCCATCCCTCTGCGGCTTCTATCAACACCTGACTTCTCCTCACGACTGAGCAACACACCTGCTCCTCACCACCCTGGTAGGACATCTGTGTGGCTCCAGGTGGCGCATGTAGCGGCAGTGGGTGCAGAGCGGCCTCTCTCAGAGGGTCTCCCAGAGGCCTCACTCCCTCCTGCTGCACTGCTGCTGAGTAGCGTCCTCTGTGGTCACAGCTCTTGTGTGACCTGAGTGTGCTTTTGGAAGAAATGTGTCCAAGTTTCATGACAACATCTCCAGGGAGCCCACTGGTCTGAAGCCTCCAGGTGCTTGACCAGGCCCAGAGGCCAGAGCAGGCTTAGCTTGTGGATGCAGGGGGGTGAGTGGCAAGAGTCACAGGATGAAGCGGAAGTGGTTAAGCTGGGACCCTCCACTCACAAGCCCAGCTCTATCCCACTTAGTCTTTGTAGAGGAATAATCCCAAACTGGACTCTTCGTCAGAAAATCTGAGCTGTTACTGTTTCTCTGATCACATTTTCCACACTTAAAAAAATTGGACAAATTGGATGGTCTAGAAACAGAAAAAAAAAATCTTCCATTTTTACATAATGCGAATTTGTGCCTTAACAGCCTGGTCTTTGGAACCTAAGCATATCAGTAAGTGAAGAGGGGTTATTCCATTGTGTGATTTTCTTTAATGCTTATGGAAACCATAGAAATACAGCAAATAGAAAGCTAGAATATTAGTACAAAGACTTCAGAAATAGGTAAGACATTGAAAGGTCAAAGTAGCAGAGTTCAATGAATGGCAGACTAAATAAGCCTGAAAAGCCGACATTCTTTTCCAGTGCGTATGGAACGTGCTCCAGAATAGACCACATGTTAGACCAAAAATTAAAACATATGAAATTACTACAAAGCATCTTCTTAGATCACAGTGTTATAAAATTAGAAATCAGCAATAGGAGGATCAGGGGGAAAATCAAATACAGAAAATGGAACAAAAATGAAAAGCCACTGGGTAATAGATGAAATAAAACAGGAGATTAAAAATAATTGTGTTTTTTTTTTTTGAGTAAAATGAGAACGAAAACACAACCTACCAAAAGCTTGGGACACAGCAAAGGCAGTGTTCAGAGGGCAATTTATAGCAATAAATGCACACATACAAAAAGAAAAAAGGATCGCAATTAGCACCTTAACCAGACAGCTCCGACGTGATGCCCCTAAAAGAAAAGAAATAATAAAGGTTAGAGCAGAAATAAAATACAAGAACAATAGAGCCAACAAGACAAGAAGTTGGTTCTTTGAAAGGATGAATAGAATTGACAAACCCTTGACAAATCTTACAGAAGAAGAAGACATAAATAACATAAATAAATGATACGGTGACCACCGTAAATAAAAAGGATCATAACCGAGCACTGTGAAGGCTTATACGCCAATGAATTTGAAAGCCTAGAAGAAATGGACAAATTCCTAGAAACACATGACTTACCTAGACTAACACAGACTGAAATAGAAAAGCTGAGCAGGCCTGTCACAAGAGAGGAAAATTGATGGAGCCATTAAAAAACTCCAAACTAAAAACAGTCCAGCCCAGACAGCTTCACTGGTAAATTCTACAAAACATTCAGAGAAGAGCTGACACCAATTCTACTCAAATTATTCCATTATATAGAAAAGGATGGGAAACTCCCAAATTTCATTTTATGAAGCACACGTAACTCTGATACCCAAACCAGACAAAGACATCACTAAGAAAGAAAATTATAGACCAATATCTCTTATGAACATAAGATGCAGCAATTCTCAACAAAATCCTAGCAAATAAAATCCAACAATAGTTATAAAAATTAATACATCATGATCAACTATGGTTCATACCAGATATGCAAGGATGGTTCAGTATTGGAAAAACAATGTAATGGACCACATAAAACAAAGGGGGAAAAGAATCACATGATCATATCAATTGATGCAGAAAAGACATTTGACAAAATCCAACAGTCATTCCTGAATTAATGAGCTTGAATACAAACCTCTCAATATCCATCTACTAGAGGAACAATAAGGGAAAGAAAACCTAAGATTTATGTAGGGCATTATCAAGAGGAAAAGGAACCCTTTTAGTGTTGTTGTTTGGTGACTTCGAGTTGGTTGGTTCCGACTCAGAGCGACCTTACGCATGCCAGAACGGAACACTGCCTGGTCCTGGACCACTCTCACAGCCCCCAGTACTGCTGCCACTGTGTCAGTCCATCTTGTTGGGGGTCTTCTTTTTTTTGCTGACCCTCCACTTTACCACGCATGATGTTCTTCTTACGGAACTGGTCCGTCCTGATAATGTGTCCGAAGTATGAGAGACAGAGTCTGGCCATTCTGGCCTCTAAGGAGCATTCTGTGGTTCTTCCAGTTCATAGTACCTTTAACATTCTCCTCCATTGCCGTAACTCAAATGCATCCATTTCTACGGTCTTCCTTTTTCATTGTACAACTTGCACATGTGTATGAGGTTATTGAAAATACCATGAGCTTGGTCAGGTGCTTCTTAATCCTCAAATTGACATCTTTGCTTTTAAACATTTTAAAGAGGTCTTGTGCAGCAGATTTGCCCAGTGCAATATGCTGTTTGATTTCTTGACTGCTGCTTGGGTGAATGTTGATAGTGTATCCAAACAAAATGAAGTCTTTGACAACGTCAATCTTTTCTCCATTTTTCATGATGTTGATTATTGGTCTAGTGGTGAGGATTTTTGTTTTCTGTACATTGATGTGCACCCCATACTGAAGGCTATGGTCTTTGATCTTAATCAGTAAGTATTTTAAGTCCTCCTTGATTTCAGCCAGCAAGGTTGTGTCATCTGCATATCTCAGCTTGTTAGTGAGTCTCTCTTCCATCCTGGTGCCATGTTCTTCTTCATATAGCCCAGTTTCTTGGATTATTTGCTCAGTGTACAGATTGGATAAGTATGGTGAAAGAATACAACCGTAGCACACGCCTTTCCTAATTTTAAACCGTTCAGTGACCTCTTGTTCTGTTTGAATTACTGTCTCTGGTCTATGTACAGGTTCCTCATGAGCACAATTAAGTGTTCTCCAGTACTCATTCTCTGCAACATTGTCTATAGCTTGTCATAATCCGCAAAGTTGAAAGCCTTTGCATAGTCAAACAAATCACAGGTAAACATCTTTCTGGTATTCTCTGCTTTCAACCAAGATCCATCTGATGTCAGCAATGATACCCTTATTCCCACCCCCTCCCACTCCCAATCTGAATCCAGTTTGAACCTCTGGTGGTTTCTTGTCAATGTACTGTTGAAGTCATCTTTGAATTTTCCTTAGCAAAATTATAGTTGTATGTGATATTAATGATACTGTCCAGTGATTTCTACATTCCTTTGGGTTACCTTGCTTTGAAATGGGCACAAATATGGATCACTTCCAATCAGTTGACCATGTAATTGTCTTAAAAATTTCTTGACATAGATTACTGAGTGCCTCCAGTGCTGCATCAGTGTGTTGAAAGATTTCAGTTTGTATTCATTCCATCAGTTCCTGGAGGCTTGTTCTTTGTCAAGGCCTTCAGTGTACCTTGGACTTGTTCCTTCAGTACCATTGCTCTTAATCATATGCTAGCTCTTAAAAGTTCTTTTTGGTACTGTGACTTTGTGTCTTCCTTCCATATTCTTTTGATGCTTTCTGTATTGTTCAATATTATGCCCTTAGAATCCTTCTGTACTGAAAGTTGAGGCTTGAATTTTTCTTCAGTTTATCAGTCTGAGAAATACTGAGCATGTTCTTCCCGTTTGGTTTTCTAACTCCAGGTCTTTGTACATTTCTTTATATCTGACTTAGTCTTCTCAAAATGACCTTTGAAATTTCTGTTCAGCTCTTACACATCCTCTATTCTTCCATTTGAGCATCTCTGGGTTAGAGAGCAAGTTTCAGAGTTTCTTCTGACATCCATTTTGGCCTTTTCCTTCTTTCTTGTCATCTTAGTGACGTTTTGCTTTCTTCCTGTATGATGTTCTCGATGTCATCCCACAGCTCTTCTGGTCTTCAGTCATTAGTGTCTAATGCATAGTGGGTTATAAATTGGGCTACTAACTGCTGGGTCAGCAGTTTAATTCTACCAGCAGCTCTGTGAGAGACAGTTGATGCGTTCTGTTCCTGTAAAGATTTACAACCTCAAGAATGCTATACAGGGTACACTATGAGTTGGAACTGACTTGCTGGCACACAACCACCACCAACACCACCATTAAGAGGAGGAATAACTTACATATGGAATTCTAGAACTGGAATGGGGGGAATAAATTCCACAAAAAACTAGAGAGAAAATTGTTGAAGAGTTGTTGGAAGAAAACTTCCCTAATCGCATGAAAGACAAGAAGATAGGCATTCTAGAAGTGGAGTGAATTCCAAACAGAATAAATCCTAAAAGAAAGTCGTCAAGGTACTATACTTTATAATCACACTCTCCAAAACTAATGACAAGGGAAGACTTCTGAGAGTAGCTCAGGAAAAACGGAGTTACCTACAAAGGAGGAGAATTAATAAGACTGAACTCTGATTTCTCAGCAGAAACCAGACAGGCAAGAAGACAATGGGGTGTGAGATATATATATATATCTATATATATCACTCTGAAGAAAAAATTGCCAGCCAAGAATCATATACCCGACAAAACTGCCCATTAAATATGCTGAGAAGTTAAGACATTTAAAGATAAGTAGAAATTAAAAGGCTTTGTAAAAAACCAGACCAACCATACAAAAGTATTAAAGGGAGTTTGTTGGGCAGAGAACCAACAACAACACCAGCAATCGGAAACTGACGCCCAGGACAGTATCGGTTCAAGCCAGTTACAGAAGTAGTCACAAGATCTACCTGCAAGACTGAAAACAGGGAACTAGTTATCAGTTTGCAATAGCAACAAAAGAAAACAAAAAATTCCCTAGTGAGTGGTCGATCTTACAGTCCTGGACTAGAGGACCCTGGGACCATCAAGGGAGAAGAGCAAGGGCAGAGGGTGGGACCCTACAGAGAAGCGATGATGCCAGAGATGGAGGCAGAGATGATGATGTGGAGAGATGGAGGCAGAGATGATGATGTGGAGAGATGGAGGCAGAGATGATGATGTGGAGAGACGGAGGCAGAGATGATGATGTGGAGAGACGGAGGCAGAGA
>NW_006408756.1:1996999-2011138 GCF_000296735.1 Chrysochloris asiatica
GGAGGCAGAGATGATGATGTGGAGAGACGGAGCAGCTGAAGACTCTAGACTCATGGAGGGAGAAGGGCTGTATGCTGGTGGCCAGAGGGCAGACTTGCAGGGTGTGCCCTTTGGCTGTTTGAATGGTTGTATATTCCTGAGTGTTTTGGTGCACATCAAACAAACAAACAAAAATATCAAGAGGGAATCGGAGGCAAATACTGTTGAATGATGAAGTATTCACGGGACCGTAATCACTGCAATGAAACAAATACGATAGGATAAGTGTAAAACTGATGCTCTCCCATGTAAACTATTACTCAATTCACAATAAAAGCGTAAAAAAATCACACAAAGTAAAAAGAGGGGAAATGTGGCTATGATTTACAGAAAAAAATAAAATTAAAAACAAACCTAACTGTATTCTGTAAAACTAGATGAAGCGTTAATTCTAGCCTTTGCCCAGCCCTACTCCTAACCTCACATTAAGCCTAGCCTTTACCATATCCTCACAATAGTTGAAGTTCTCGATCTAGCCTAGACCTAGCCACTCCTAACCCTAACTCCTGACTACTGTAGTTTGGTGCCGTTGAGTCAGTTCTGAGTCAGCAACCCAAAGCTGCCCAGTCCTGTGTCATCTTCACTGTCAACTTATCTCGTTGGTGGTCTTCCTCTTTGCACTGATGTTGCACTTTACCAAGTATGTGCTACTTTAGGGACAGGTCTTCCCAGACACATGTCGGCAGTACAAGAGATGAAGTCTCACTGTCCTTCTTCCAGGACAGATACCTTTATTATGCTAGTAGTGCGTCCGCGGTACTCTTCACCAATACCATCAGTCAAATGCATCAGTTCTCCTGCGGTCTTCCTTCTTCATTGTCCAACTTTTACACACATATGAGGTGATTGAGAATACAGTGACTTGGATCCGGTGCACCTCAATAGTCCAAGTGCCATCTTTTGTCTTTAACACTTTTTTTAATCGAGGTCAGTTGCAGCAGATTTACGCAGTACCGTATGTTGGTTAAGGAGCCCTGGTAGTGTAGTGGACTACAATCTGGACTGCTAAACTCAAGGTCAGTAGTTCAAATCTACCAGCCTCTCCTCTGGAGAAAGATGAGACTTTGGAAACCCTATGAGTTGGAACTGACTCCGAGGCTCCGAGTTGGAACCACCACGATAACCACCACTGCCATACGTTGTTTGATTTCTTGACTGCTGCTTCCGAGTGTGCTGATTGTCACTTTCACTTCCCCCCACCCCCCAAAAAAATTTACCTCTCCTTTCATCAAGGGCTCCTAAAAATGGTTTTCTTTTCATCTTCATCCCTCCACCGTTAATTTTAATGGCTCATAAGGTGAGTCAGTCCGAGGTTTCTGGAGGCAGCCCGTTGTTTTTAAAAGGCTCCCTGGTGGCACAGTGGGTTACTGCTGGCTCTGCAGGAGAAAGATGTGGCCGTCTGTTCCCGGGAACATTGACACCTTTAGGGCCACTGTTTTCAGAATCTAATCAGGCGAGGCTTTCGGTTTGGTTTCCTTTGGTTTCCTTATCACCGCAGGTTGAACAACGATCATGTTGAGGAAGGTTGATTGGTTGATTCTGTAAGTGTCTCTTACTCAGGGCGTTGGGGACGCAGGCTATGGACGCTGGCCCCGCTGACCATTCTCTGGACCCCCTGCTCTCCAGCACCAGGTGTCCCAGTCTGGCTTCCTTGGAGAGGGCTGTGGTGTTTGGGACCAGGGATGGGCTCTGTGGGTGCTTGATGCTGGAGAAGTCCTATGCCACAGCTTCCAGGATGTTCTGGGCAGAGCTAGGAAGCGGCTTCAAGGAGTGTGAGTTCAGACACGTGTTTCTAGTCAGATTTCCACACAGCAGGTTCCTCCTGGAATGCTTTGAGGTGATCTCTGTAGTAATAATAATGTGGGAGTCCTGGGGTGGTGCTGTGGGCTAATGCGTCAGACTGCAAAGTCGTTTGAACTGCAAGGTTGGTGGTTCAAGCTCACGCAGCTGCTCCTTGGAAACCCTATACAGGGTCACTATGGGTCGGAACCGACTCAGCGGCACTTCACAACAATAATAATGTGAGCATGTTTAGTTGGTTTGTCCTATCATAGACTTAAAACTGGCTCCAAAGGCAGAGTGCAGTTTGAAGTGTGTTACCTGTGCTGCCTTTAAGACGCCTCCCCCGAGACCGTAGGAGCGGTGCTGCCCTGGGTTGAAGATTTCCTAAAGAATTCCTGGCCTGCAGCTCTGTTTCAGTGGTTGGTTTTCAGTTTAGTTATTGTCTCATTGGTTAATTTTGTATTTGGAATATTTACACATATTCCAAATACATATAAATGCATATAAAAATGTGTACACTGGCCTCCCTGAGGTGGAATTGACTGGACAGCAACTGAACAGCAGCAGACGCTTACCTGGTGCAAAGTCGTCTTGTCAGAGAAGTGTCCCCTCTCCCTCCCTCTCCACACAGCCACTTTCCTGGGCTTCGGGTCCAGCCCTTCAGTGTCCCACTCTGAAAATAAGCAAACACGTCCACTCACACCCACGCGTGTACACACAGGATTGTTCTTTTCTTAACACCAAAGATAGCATATTTTATCCGCTGGTTTGGACCTTGATTTATTTTTTCCCTTAGCAACATAACCAGGCGTCCTGGTGTACTGCTGTAGGATGAGCACTGGACAGCTAACCATATAAGTTCTCAGTGAGTTGGAACCGACTTCACGGCATCTAACAACACAGCAGTAACGTAACCTGGAGATCGTCTTCTGGTAGAATTTTTTTTAGAATTGAAATGCTTCAGTCTCGGCACCCAGTCCTTGTGCTTTGCACCTACTGGGTTGTATGCAGAATAGAGGGGTGTGGCAATTCCGTTGTATGCAGATTGGAGGGGCGGGGAAATTCTGCCAGCATCTAGCAAGTTTTAGGCGGCATAGTTTGTGTTTCCGACAGCATGTGCTCAGGTCCTGACTCCATGTCACATTTTGCTAATTCTTTCAATGTTTCAAACATTTCCATAATACACACTTTTTTGGGCTTCCAAAACCAAAAAGCAAACTCACTGCCATGGAGTTGCTTCCGACTGTTAGTGACCCTTTAGGACAGAGTCATACTGTTTCTTTGGGTTTCCAAGATGATAAGTTTATTATGGAAGCCCACTCCGTCTCATTTTTCTCTGTGGAGGGACTGGTGGGTTTGAACCGCTGCCCTTGTGGTTAGTGACCCAATGCCTAACCCAGAGTTATACCAGGGCTACGTTAACAGTGTGCAATATAGTGTAACATGACTTTTATATGTACTGGAGAACCCAACAATGCATGTTGTGTTGTTTTATTGTGATGTTTGCTTTATTGTGAAGGTCTGAAATCCCACCTGCACTCTCTGACATCTGTCTGTATACTTAGAGAAGAGTTTACTTTCAATAGTGACAGCTTTCTTTGCAATTTCAGTGCCCACTAGAAATCATTTTGGAAGGAAATGTTATGCTAAGAAGACTATAATCAGCAGTCCAGCTTAGCTTCTCCTGGGGTATTGGGCAGGAGAGGGACGAAGGCCAGGCCCCAGGGTAACTCTGCTCTGGACTTCCAGTGGTGGGAGTTGCCAGTTGCTGGACCCACTCCTCCCGACTGTCCAGTCCAATGCTTCCAGCTGTGGGTGTGGCCTTGTGTGTGCTCAGTGACCTGGGAGTATCATGTGCCAGCCAAATGCACGGACTTTGAAGGGACAAGGGACTGAACTATGTACTTCAGAGCAGTTGCTATTGAGTGTGTTCTGACACGGCAACCCCGGGTGTCAGAGTAGATGTGTGCTCCAAAGTTCTCAGAGGCTGATTATGCGAATGCAGATCACAGACCGTTCTTCTAAGGACCCTTTGGGTGGATTCGATCCTCCAACCTTTTGGTTAGCTCTCAAGTGCGTTATCTGTTTGTACCACTGTTGTGGTTGTTGTTAGGTTGGTACTGACTCACAGTGACCTGACGCACAACAGAATGAAACACTGCCTGGTCCTGCGCCAACTTCACAATCGTTGCTACACTTGAGCCCACTGCTGCTGCCATTGTGTCAGTCCCATCGTGTTGGGGGTCTTCCTCTTTTTTGCTGACCCTCTACATTACCAAACATGATGTCCTTCTCCAGAGACTGGTCCCTCTGTCTGAAGTATGAGAGACAAAGTCCCGCCATCCTGGCTTTTCAGGAGCATTCTGGCTGTACTTCTTCCAATGCAGATTGTTCTTCTGAAAGTCCATGGTTCTTTTAATACTCTCCTCCAGCACCATAACTCAGATGCATCCATTCCTCTATTGTCTTTCTTATTGTTATTGAAAAGAACTTGATTTGGGTCAGGTGCACCTTACTCCTCAAACTGACATCTTTGCTCTTGAAACTTTAAAGAGGTCTCGCGCAGCAGATTAGCCTAATGCAATACGTTGTTTGATTTCTTGACTGCTGCTTCTAAGAGTGCTGATGGTTGAGCCTAGCAAAATGAAGTCATTGACAACTTCAATCTTTTCTCCATTTAAATGGATGGTATTTCTTGGTCTAGTGGTGAGGATTTTTGTTTTGTTTACATTGAGATGTAACCCTTATCTAAGGCTGTGATCGATGATCTTTCTTCATCAGTAAATATTTTAAGTCCTCTATGCTTTTAGCAAGCAAGGGTGTATCATCTGCATATTGCAAGTTGTTAGTGCGTCTTCCTCCAACCACTTTTTTTTTCTTCTTTATATAATCTAGCTCCTTGGATTATTGGCTCAGTTTATAGATTGTATAATTATGGTGAAAGAATACAACTGTGTCCCCTTAGTGCAAACCCCCTTCCAAGACTAAGACTCAGTGGGAATATACGCTCTGATTGGTGACCACGTTCGTCATTGATAAAGGGAAGTGAGGGAAAAACAGCAATGAAGCTGCAAGCTAAGCCCTACAATGTTCAATAGACTCCTGTGAACTCGGGTGGAAATCTGGTTGGCCAGCAGTGTGGCAAGACCTAGGGACTCTTGGGCCCAGAGTCAGTGACATAGCCACAGAGGACTAGAATGGAGAGTGAAGTGTCCAACTGATAAGAAGAGAGGACATATGCACAAGAACACCCACACTTGCAGATAATATCCACTTGACCTAGCTTCAATGACTGGATGAGCAGAGCTCAACTAGAAGAAGAAAGAAGAGGAAAAAAAGAATAATCTGATACAATTTGATGAACTTGACCTACACCTATGGATGCAGTAGCTCAAAAGAGGGAACAAATCGTTACAGCGAGGATCATTCCCACCCCCACCATACACAGAATAGACAGGGATGGGCAACTTGGACATTGGCTACCCAAAATGAGGGGACTACAAAGGCAAGAAGTGACTGGCTTACAAGCTTTCAAGAGGGAACCTAGATACAGAGGGCCTGGAGGAAGGTAGAATCTCCAGTGTGTAGTATTCAATCTGACTAGCCAGGGCTGATGAAATGAAATGCAGAGAGGTCTCTTGTGATACAATGGTGAATAATTGTTATCAGGACTGATTGTGAGGGTTGGAAATGTAAAGGTCGATGTTCTGTAGTAAGGAGGGGAGTGATTAAGTTTTCAGTCTAGGAGTGGAGGTCTCTAGGACCATCAAGGGAGAAGAGCGGAGAGTGGGACCCTACCCAGAGAAGCAGTGATGCCTGAGATGGAGGCAGAGACGATGATGTGGAGAGATGGAGCAGCTGGAGACTTTGGATCCAGAGAGGGAGAGGGGCTGTGTGCTGACGACCGGGGGGCAGGCTTGTAATGGTTGGTTGATGATGCCTGGAGGGGATTGTAATCATGGCAACGAAACGTTATAAGATAGGATGAATGTAAAACTAATGTTCTCCCATGTAAACTATCACATAATTCACAATATAACATTAAAAAAAAAAGAATACAACCATGGTGCACACCTTTCCTAATTTTAAGCCATTCAGTCTCTTGTACCACCTAGGGACTCTTAAAATATAAGTGTGGTGGCTGTTCAGTGCTATGGAGTCAACTGTGACTCATTGACCCTGTATAGGGTTTCCGAGGATTGGCTGGTGGATTTGAGCTGCCGACCTTGTGGTTAGTAGTTCAGTGTTTAACCAGCCCTGCCGTTAAAGTGGAAGAGCATGTTTGTGTTGTAAATGTCCCCACTGGTACAGGTTCCAAGGCTGTGTTCTGACACATGTGTACCTTTTACTGCTTCGCTATAGAACATCTCTGTCCCCTCTGCCATCAGTCCACACACCCTAGACCCAGTGGTCTGTTTGCGCCTTTTGTTGCTACTGTATAGTAAGTCCCTAAGTTACAACTAGTTTGCCTACACCTTGTTGTTGTTGTGTGCCATTGAGTCTGTTCTGACTCATAGCTACCATGTATAGGGTTTCCAAGGAGCAGCTGGTAGGTTTGAACTGCCTACCTTGTAGTTCTGATCCTGCAGTATCACATGTTATGTAAATTTTCTCTTGCTTTGACTTATATAGTGAGCCAACCCCTACTTGCAACAAGTTCACCTTCACTTGCTGCCCGGGCAGCTTTTAAATCACTGATTTCAGAGTCCTGTTGGTTCTGACTCATAGCAGCCCTGTAGGACAGTGGGGACTGACTGCCCCTGAGGGTTTCCACGACTGTAAGTCTTCACAGGAGCAGCTGGTGGATTTGAACTGCTGACCTCGCAGCCCAGTGCTTGAGTCACTGCAGCACCAGTAAAGTAAGGGTGAGTAAGAACTGTAAGCACCTGTTCCGACTCACCTGCAGATGAACAGCTTCAGGAAGAGACCTGATTGGTCGTCCAGGATCTGCCTACAGTTTAATTTGCCTCTCTGACGTTTCCATCAGCAGATCTTCATTGTGTCCGGTCGCTCCGTGAGCTTCTCTGAGTCCTCCATGCTGATGTGGGCCTCAGTAGACTGCACTGTTTACGTGGATAACATCTCAGGTGTGGACACAATAGCTTGTTCATTCACTCACCGGTTGATGGACATTAGCCATTCTGAATAAAAAAGTCTTGGTGTGGACCTGTGTTTTCAGTTCTCATGAGTGCAGAGTGGATTTACCACGTCCTGAGGACAGTGTGTGTGTGTCTCGTCTCGTCAGAAGCCGCTGTACTTTTCTGAGTGGATGTATCCCTGTGCTTAGCAGTGCAGGGGGCCCTTCCTGCCCCTCCCCCCCCCACCCTTGAACACACACACTGATTTCACTTTGCAGTGTATTCTGCCACTGTTATCCTAAACTCATTGCTCCCTGAGCAGAAGATGCCCTTTCCTACTCTCGCCCTCCCAACCTGTAGCCAGTGGTAAGCCGTTTGCTCATTTCGTATCAGTGTGGTCAAACAGTGTCTGCCCCTTTGTGACTGGCTTATTTTGCTTAGTGGCCTGTTTTCTAGGCACCCCCATCCCCTAGCATGGATCAGGACTCTGCTGTTCCTCATGACTCGGTAGTGCTCTGTTGTGTGTGCATCTGTGGATGGACACTTGATGGTTTCCAGCGTTTGGCTGTTGTGCCCACTGCTGCTGTGAACAGCACGGTGTCTTCTGATTAGGTTTCTAAGACTGGGAGTTGCCATAAAGTAATTCTAAGGAGCCCTGGTGGTGTGACGGTGAGGTGCTCAGCTGCTAACCACAAGGCTGGCAGTTCAAATCCACTAGCTGCTCTGAGGGAGAAAGACCTGGCAGTCAGCTTGTATAAAAATGATGGTCTAGGACACATACAGGGTAGCCCCACTCCAGAGTGTTGTACTTTCTGAGGATCTGCTCAGCTGTCCCACAGTGGCTGTGCTGTTCTGAGTTCACACCAGCAGTGTGCCAAGGACTCCACTTGTCTGTAGTCTTTCGAACACCTCTTGTTTTCCATCTTTACTTTCTTAATTAAATTTAAAAAATCATAGCCATTCTAGTGGGGGGTGAAGTGGTATGTCATTGTGGCTTTGGTTTGCATCCTCTTAATGATTAATGGTGTGGCGATGTTGGATAAGTGATCACAAGGTGGTTTTAACTCAAAGGTTGGCAGTTCTAGCTCTCCAGCCGTTCCTCGGAAACCCTATACAGGGCGGCTGTGAGTCTGGGCCAACTGGATAGCACTTTACACCATCACCAAGGACTAATGGTGGGAGTACAGTGGTTCCATATGGTAAACATTGGTTTGCGAACCATAAGGTTCCCTGTTTGAACCCGCCAGCCTCCCTGTGGGAGAAAGGTGAAGCTTTCTGTTCCCGTGAAGATTTAAAGCCTCAGAAACTCTGTATAGGGTCCCTGAGAGTCAGAACTGACTCCATGGCACTTTAACAACAACAACAACTATGACTAATGGGGGCTCTTGGTGTGAGGCTGTAGGAGAAGCACTGGACTGCTAACCACCAGGTCAGTGGTTCAAACCCACCAGCTGCTCCTCGGAAATCCTAGACAGGATCTCTCTGCGTCAGACCTGACTCCATGGCACTTTCCGGCAGCCGTGACTAATGGCGGTGAGCAGCCTTTCCTGGACTTGATAGCCATTGGAATGACCTCTTTGATGAACTGTCTGTTCAAGTACTTTGCCCATTTTTTGATTGGGTGGTTTGTCTTTTTGTTGTTAAGTTGTAGAAATTATCTACGTTGTTTATAGAGACTAGGTACTTACTGGATATATGGTTTTCTGGCCAATGTCTCCCAATCTGTAGGCTCTTTGCACTTTGTTTTAGAAGCCTTTGATGTGCAGTGGTATTGAATTTTAATAAAGTCCCATTGATCTCTTTTGTCTTGCTATATGGGCTGTTGTTAGTATTGTGTTCATTTTTAAGCTAACACTTTTTATTGTGAACTGAGTGAAGGTTTACAGACAAGATCATCAGTTTTATAGTCAACAACTCCTACACTTTGGTTCATCTCCCTGATTGCAGCCCCTCCACGGAACAAGAGTCATCCGTCCGGCTTCCTCCCTGTGACTCCCATCTCCATTCCACCCACATCCCTCTCACCTTTGTCCTCAGGTAGGGTTTTGAATGAGTGACTGTTTGATGATTCCTAGTGCGCATTCCTTGCTAATGTTGTTCCTCCTCCTGTGTACCAGCTGCGTGGCTGAAAGTCGGCCCATGAGGGTGAGTTCCTGTCCAGACCTGAAGGGTGGTCGGGGGCCACAGTCTCAGGGGTCTCTTGTTTTTTTCTAAATGATTTTGAGTTTTCTTCAATGTATCATTTTCCAAAGTTATAATTACCGAGGCATAATTTACATAGTAAAGCCTGCCCTTTTCATAAATGTACATTGCTGTGCATGTTGACAGATTCATACTTGTGTAACCTCTGCCACAGTTAAGAGATTGAATCATAGGCAGATTTGCTGCACAAGACCTCTTTGAAGCGTTGAAGAGCAAAGATGTCAGCTTGAGGACTAAGGTGTGCCTGACCCAAGCCATGGTATTTTCAGTAACCTCATATGCATGCCAAAGCTGGACAGTGAATAAGGAAGACAGTAGAAGAATTGATGCTTTTGAGTTATGGTGTTGGAGAAGAATACTGAAATTGCCATGGACTGCTAAAAGAACCAACAGATCTGGGTTGGAAGAAGTGCAGCCTCCTTGGAGGCCATCTTTAGACATATTGTCAGGATGGACCAGTCGCTGAAGAAGGATATCATGTTTGGTAAGGTGGAGGGTCAGAGAAAAAGAGGAAGACCCCCAACGACATGGATTGGCCAATTGGCAGCATCGATAGACTCAAGTGTGGCAACAGTAGTGAGGTTGGTCCAGGATAGGGCAGTGTTTTGTTCTGCTGTGTACAAGGTTGCTATGGGTTGGTACCGACTCGACTCGATGGCACCTGACAACAACAAACAAGTATGAACATTCCTTGTACCTCTTTGTAAGGAAATCAGTTTTCATTCTCTTGCGTGGGTACCTCCTAGGAGTGAGACAGCTGCATGTGAGAAATGCAGAGTTCACTTTCAACAAAGTGCTCAGCTGGCTTCTAAAGTGGCTCTACTATTTTGCATTTCCACTAGCCGATGTATGAGGACACCCTTGTCAGAAGTTGCTATTGTCAGTCTTTTTAATGGCATTGTGGTTTTAATTTGCATTTCCCCATTGATGTGGAACATCTTTTCATGGGCTTATTTGTCATTTGTATGACTTCTTTTGTGAAGTGTCTATTCACATCTTTTGCCTCTGGTTTTTAATTGGCTTGTTCATTTTGTTACTATTGACTTGGTTAGAGTTTTCAAAATGTATTTTAGATACAAGTCTTTTATCAAGCTGTAATTGTTTTGTAAATATTTCCCTTAGCTGCCTTGCCTTTTCATTTACTTAGCAGCATGTGTTTTCACTGTTTTTGAGATCTAATTGATCAATTTCTTTCACAGTTCACATGGATTGTGTTGTGTCTTAACCAAGAAACCCTTCCTAACTGAAGGTCATGACCTGACCTGGTTTGTGTGAGTCAGAATCAGCCTGAGGTCTTTGGATCTGGTGTTTGCTTTTTAGTTGATCCAGGTTGAGTTGATTTTGGGATGAGTGCAAGCTGGGAGCTTGAGATTTATATAGTTCATGAGATGTCCAGTTGTTCCAGCCTTGTTTGTTGGAAAGACTTTGGTTTCGTTCCTGAATGGTCTGGCTATCTTTATTGAACGTCGGCTGGCCGTGCACGTGGCCTCTGCTCTGCGGTCTCCAAGTCTGCCCTCAGGACAGCGCTTTAATCACTGTCGTAGCTCCTTCAGGACAAGTCTTCAGGGTGGAGTGTGAATCCTCTGATTTTCTAAGAAGAAAAAAAGTGAATACATACATACATGTGTGTACACGGACTCCTGGTGTGGTCGGCAGTTCAAACCCGCAGAAACCCTGTACAGGGTTGCTATGAGTCAGAACCGACTGGACAGCACTTAACAACAGCAACAACCATGTGTGTATATGTATGTTTACACACACACACGTAGATATAATTTGGTGAGTTCTGGCATGGCATTGTGGCATAAGCACTGGACTGTTGTCTGTAAGCTTTGATGGTTGAAACTCACCAGCCGCTCCTCAGAAACTGTACACAGGGTGTTGCCATGAGTCAGAACTGACTTGATGCACTTAACAATGACAACATATATTTGCAATCTTGGCATGGCGCTTTAGGATAAGCAGCAGACTTGCTAATAGCAAGGTCGGTAATTCAACTCACCAACTATTCTTTGGAGAACCCCATTCAGAGTTGCTGTGATTTGGAACTAACTCATTGGCACTGAACAGCAATGATAATATATGTATCAGGACTTTTGCATTTCTACCTAAGTTTTAAAGTCAACTTGTCAATTTCTACAAAAACTGTTATCTGATATTTTATTTGGGGTTGTGTTGAGTGTATAGTTTTATGATAAATGACATCTTGAAAATAATAAGTCTTCTGTTCTACGAACGTGGGGTACCCCTTTATTGATTGATGTTCTTCAAAATCTCTTTCAGGACCATTTTATAGTTTTCAGTGTATTTGATTTTATTTGTAAGTATTCATATTTTCATTGCTGTATACATTGTATTGGAACACATTTCAGTTTCTAATGATTTGTGGTTAGTATTTAGAAGCACAATTGCTTTTTTTTTTTCTTTTTTTAACGTTTTTATTGTGAATTAAGTGATAGTTTACATGGGAGAACATCAGCTTTACATTCATCCATCGTATTTTGTTTCATTGCAATGATTACAGTCCCCACCATGCATCATCATTCAACAGCATTTGCTTCCACTGTTTTTTTTGGATGTGCACTGAAGCACTCAGGAATATATAGCCATTCAAACAACCAAACAGTATACCTGACAAGCCTTCCCACCAGCCGTCAGCACACAGACCCTCTCCCTCCCTGAGTCCAGAGTCCCCAGCCACTCCATCTCTCCACATCATCTTCTCTGGCCTCACTGCTTCTCTGGGTAGGGTCCCACACTCTGCTCTTCTCCCTTGATGGTCCCAGGGTCCTCCACTCCTGGACTGCAAGATCAGCCACTCACTCCCTTTTGTTACAAAATGTCTACCTTTACAATCGCAACTATCACAGCCAGTCCTGAGAGCGGTTATTCACTACTGAACCACAAGAGTCTTATGTGCATCTCCTTTCATCAGCCCCGTCCAGACAGGTTGGAAACCACTCAGTGGAGATTCTACCTTCTGCCACACGCTCTGAAACTAGGTTCCCTCTTGAAAGCTTGTAAGCCAGTCAACGTCTTCTTTTTGTAGTCCCCCAATTTTGGTTAGGCAATGTCTAAGTTGCCCATCCCAATCAACCCTGTGTACTGAGGGAGTGGGAATGACCTCGCTGTAAAAATTCATTCCGTCTTTTGAGCTATTACATCCATAAGTATAGGTCAAGTTCATCAAATTGTAGCAGATTCCCCCCACCCCCCCACTTCTTTTTTTCCTTTAGTTGAGTTCTAATCATCCAGCCATTGAAGTTAGGTTAAGTGGCTGCTGTCTGCAAGTATGGGTGTTCTTGTGCATCTCCCCTCACTTCATATCAGCTGGACACTTCACTCTCTGCTGTAGTCCTCTGTGGCCATGTCCCTGTCCCTGGGCCCAGGTCTTTCCATACTGCTGGCCAACCAGGTCTCAACTCAGGTTGACAGGAGTCTGTTGAACGTTGTCGGACTTAGCTCACAGCTTCATTGCTGTTTTCCCCACACTTTCCCTTATTGGTGACCAATGTGGTCACCAGCAAGACCACATGCCTGCTCGTTTATTCCCCTTGAGTGTGAGTCTTGGTGGGGGGTTTGCTCTGAGGGGACCCACTGCTTGCTTGCCTTGATGGCTCCCCAGCGAACAGTTTGCTTGTTCTTGTGGTAGTCAGTCAGACAGCTGTTATTGTTTTTGATTTTTCCTGCTGGTCTTTCTTTCAAGAAATATCTTCTGTTCTTCTAGCCACTCCAGGCTGGTCTGCTTGTCCTTTCAAGTGGAAATTTCTCACCTCAGAAGATTCTGGATGGGGCTCAGGATTCCTCCTATGGTCTTATGCAATGTAAAGGCTCTGTAGGAAGCCTCCTTCACTGGTCATGTTGTAGACCCATTTTAGGTATTCCAATCAGTTATAGTCAGAAGACGGACTTAAAAGCTTTCTACGCTGATGTTTCTGGCTATTCCTTTCTCTTCCTCTCAGTGTCTATTTTATAATAGTAGGTAAGGGAAACCAAGATTCAAAAGACAGCCAAGCATCTTAACATTATGTTCCCCTCTTTTACCCATTCAAACCATGCCACGATCCCTGTATTCCAGAGCCCTGTTGTTCCAAGGTTGAGCATACATTAGGAAAGCAATATCATTTACAATAGCTGCCCAAAGGATGAAATATCTAGGAATAAATGTAACTATAGAAACAAAGGACATTTACAAAGGAAACTACCAAAAAACACTACTATAAGAACCCAAAAGAGACTTATAAAAATGGAAGACTATACCATGCTCCTGGATAGGAAGACTTAATTAACATTGTGAAAATGTCAATACTGCCCAAAGCAATGTACACATATAATGCAATCCCAATCCAGATTCCAATGACATTCTTCAAAGAGATGGAAAAAACAATTACAAACTTTATATGGAAAGGAAAGAAACCCAGGATAAGCAAAGCACTGCTTAAGAAGAAGAATAAAGTTGGAGGCTTCTCACTCCCCGACTTCAAAATTTTACTACACGGCTACAGTGGTCAAAGCAGCTTGGTTTTGATACAATGAAAGATACATAGATCAATGGAACAGAATCCAGAATCCAGAAATTAACCCATCCATATACAGCCAGCTGATTTTCGACAAAGGGTCTAAGTATATTGTATGGGGAGGAGATAGTCTCTTCAACAGATGATGCTGGCAGAACTGGAAAGCGATATGTGAAAGATTGAAACAAGACCTTCACCTCATGCCCTATACAAAAACCAACTCAACATGGATTAAAGACCTAAATGTGAATCAAGGCCATCAATGAAAAAATAGGGACAAATGCAAGGGCTCTAATACAGGGTATTAGAGTAATGGTGTAGCATTCATCGTCAAAAAGAACATATCCAGATCAGTCATGAGGTACTATGCTGTCTGTGATAGGATAATATCCATGCACCTACAGGGAAGCCCAGTTAATATCACTATTATTCATATTTATGCACCAACCACTAAAGCCAGTGAAGATGAAATAGAAGAATTCTACCAACTTCTTCAATCTGAAATTGATCAAACATACAAT
>NW_006408756.1:2013868-2059950 GCF_000296735.1 Chrysochloris asiatica
GGTCGCTATGGGTCGGTACCGACTCGATTGCACCTAACAACAGCAATACATGTTACACACAGACTATCAAACATTGTGAAAGTTACTTAAACAAAAGTAGACAGAATAGGTGATTGGTACATACTAAAAATTAAAAACTTATGTACATCCAAAGATTTCACCAAAAGAGTAAAAAGGGAGCCCAAAGAACGGGAAAAATTCTTTATCAATGACTCATCATACAAAGGACTGATATCTAAAATATATATAAGAAACTACAACACCTCTACAAGAAAAAGACAAATAACCCAATTAAAAAATGGGCACAGGACATGAACAGACACTTCACCAAGGAGGAGATCTGGGCAGCCAACAAACCTATGAATAAATGTTCATGATCACTAGCCGTTAGAGAGATGCAAATCAAAACAACATTGAGATATCATCTCACACCAGCAATAATGAAGATTAAAAATGTAGAGGACAATAAATGCTGGCGAGGATGGCCTCCATCCTCTGGGATCCTCCTGTATTGCTGGTGGGAAAGCAAAATGGTTCCAGCACGGTTACTTTTTAATATTCATTTTGCCCTGCAACCTTGCTCTACTCACTTGTGAGTTCTAGTCACCTCTCTTAGGGCTTTCTACAAAGCCAGTCGTTGTCAGCTATGGAGAGTTTCATTTTGTGTCTTTCCCGTCTGCTTACTTTCATTTCTTGTTGGTTGGTGTAGGACCTTGGCCATGCGGTATTGCAGTGGCTACAATGTCCTGTATAATATAGAACAGAAGTGGTGAGAAGGTATGTTCTTGCCTTGTTTCTCATTTTAGTAGAAATATTTATTCTTTCTGGAGTAAGCATGGTATTTGTTGTTGATAAGTGCCATTGAGTCGATTCCGGCCCTTAGCGACCTTGTATAGGGTTTCCAAGGAGCAGCTGGTGAGCTTGAACCATTGACCTTGCTGTTCAAGAGACTTTGCAGTTTGACTCATTAGCCCACAGTGCCACACCAGGACTCCCAAGTATAGTATTAGAAACAGGTTTTCAAAGCTACTCTTCTTTTCTTAGTACAGTGAGAACTTTGATCACAAGTGTGGTTTTTGTTGTTGTTAGGTGCCATTGAGTCTGTACTGTGACTCACAGTGACCCTGTGGACAATAGAATGACACAATGCCTGGTCCTACGCCAACCTCAGAATTGTTGCTACACTTGAGCACATTGCTCCTGCCACTGTGCCAGTCCATCTCGTTGGGTTTTTTTTCTGTTTTTCTCCATCCCTCTGTTTTACCAAGCATGATGTCCTTCACCAGACTGGTCTCTTCTGATAATATGTCTGAAGCATGAGAGACGAAGTCTGGCCATCCTGGCCGTACTTCTCCAAGCACAGCTTGGTTTGTCCTTTTGTCAGTCCATGGTACTTTTAATATTCTCCACCAACTCTATCAGTTCACAAGTGGAGGTGACATCTTAGCACATGCTCTATCCTTTCTCTGTTGTATCTATCTACTCCATTCTGCTAATGTGGTTGTAAAAACCAACACAGCACATTTGCCACTTTTGCAGTTTTCATGTGTACAACTCAGTAACATCAATTGCTCGTGTTTTGCATCGGTCACAGTGTCTGTTGCCAAATGTCATCACTGTAAACAGAAGCTCATGACTTCCTCACCAATGACCCCACCATCCTGACCTTTCTCACCTCTTGTAACCACTAGTAAACATCTGCCTGATCTAGCTTTTGTGCGAGTGTCATTATACCATGTTTGTCTGACTTGTTTCACTTAGCACGACATTTTCAAGGTCCATCCATGATGTAGTATGTAGCAGGACTTTACTTCTCAACTACTCCACGTATGTATGTCCCACCTTTTGTTGATCCATTCATCTGTGAATGAATACTTGGGTTGTTTTTACCTTTTGGCTGTTGTCCGTAGTGATGTAGTGCACATTGATGTACATGTATCTGTCTGTATTTCTGTTTACAAGTATTCTGGGTGTACACGAGTGGAATTGGTGGGCTGCATACACACGCATTTGTAATACTGTCTAACTTTCTGAGGAATCACCAAAGTTTTCCATTGTGGCCATACCATTTTACAATGGCACTGGCAATGGATGGAAACCAACCAACTAGTCAGCCAAACTTTTGTGGCTGTGGAGTTGATTCTTAATCATGGCGATTCATGTGTGGCAGAGTAGCACTGCTTCGTGGGGTTTTTTGATTGTAGTCTTCTTCTCGGTGCATTTGATCTGCTCCCCTTTAGGCACTAGTTGAGTGCAGACCATGTGCACTACCAATGGATAAGGTTCCAGTTTCTCCACATCTTCATCAACATTTGTTGTTTTCTGTTGTTGTCTTTTAAAAAATCTTAGTATTGTAGTAGGAGTGAAGTGAGGAAAACATCTGAGAAGCTGAATTTTATGAAGGAACACTTGGTATTAGGATTGGAGGAAAACTCATTAACACCCTGTGGTATGCAGATGATGCAACAGCCTTGCTGACTGAAAGCAAAGAGAACTTAAAATACTTACTAATGAAGATCAAAGACCACAGCCTGTGGTGTAGTTTACACCTCAATGTAAAGAAAACAAAAATCTTCACCACTGGACCAATAAACAACAACCATATAAATGGAGAAAAGATTGAAGTTGTCAAAGACTTCATTTTGCTTGGATCAACCATCAACACTCATAGAAGCAGAAGTCAGGAAATCACCTGATGTATTTCATTAGGCAAATCTGCTATACAAGACCTCTTTAGAGTGTTGAAGAGCGAAGACGTCAGTTTGAGGACTAAGGTGCACCTGACCCAAGTTGTGGTATTCCTCATATGCACATGGAAGTTGGACAGTGAATAAGGAAGACTGTGGAAGAATTGATACATTTGAGTTAATGGTGTTGGAGGAGAATATTGAAAGTGCCATGGGCTGCCAAAGGAGCAAATAGATCTATGTTGGAAGAAGTGCAGCCAGAGTGCTCCTTGGAGGCCAGGATGGCCAGAGTTTTTCTCTCATACTTCGGACATATATTATCAGGAGGGACCAGTCTCTGGAGCAGGATATCATGTTTGGTAAAGTGGAGGGTCGGGGAAAAAGAGGAAGACCCCCAAGGAGATGGATTAGCACAGTGGCAGCAGCAGTGGGTTCAGGCATAGCAATGATTGTGAGGTTGTTGCAGAACCAGGCAGTATTTTGTTGTGTTTTGCACAGGGTCCCTATAAATCTATGCCAACTCTATAGCATCTAACAATAGCAATGGAGTCCTGGTGTGGCACCAGCTGCTCTTTGGAAACCCTATACACACTTGCTATGTGTCAGAACTGACTGGATGGCACTTAACAACAACAGTGGAATCCTGATTTGGTGCTGTAGGGTAAGCACTGGACTACTAACCACAGGTTGTCAGTTCAAACACACCAGCTGCTCCCTGGAAACCCTGCATAGGGTTGCTACGTGTTATAGCCAACTCAAAGGCACCTAACAACAACAGTAACAGCAGTGGTTAACAAATGGAGCCCTTGGTGCAGTGAGTTACGCTTTGGGCTGCTAACTGACTAACTAACTAACCACAAGGTCAGCAGTTTGACTCCACCAGGTGCCTGCTCTGAGCGAGAAGACTGCGCCTGTCAAGGTGTCCATCCAGCCTTGGATACCGATGCAGGTTGCTGTGAGTAGGAACAGACGCCATGGCACCACTGCAACCCCTCCTAAAAGCTAATGCAGAGCCCTGGGGTGGGGCTGCAGGAGCAGTACTGGACTAGGAACTGCAGGGTCAGCGGGTCAAACCCACCAGCTGCTCTTGGAAACCCTGTGCAGGGTCGCTATGAATGGGCACCAACTGAACTGCACTTAGCAGTGACTCTGTGGCTAGCCGGCATCTTTGCGTGTGCCTCTTGGTCAGTTTTTTACCTTTTGCAAAATGTATATTCAAGGGTTTTATCCCTTTTTTGGTTGGTTTGTGTTTTCGTTGCCGAGTTACAGGCGTCTTGATAGTTTCTGGATCTTAAATTCATATCCATTATGCTCATGTAGATGCTGTCATGTCGGCTCTGACTCCTAGCCACCCTCTCTCTACAGGATTTCGAGGCGGGACATCTTTGCAGGAGCAGAAAGCTTCATCTTTCTCTTGTGGAACTGCTGGTGGGCTCAAACTGGCAACCTGGTGGTTCACAGTCCAGTGCTTACCAGATTTCTCTTCCACTCTGCAGGGTGTGTCTTAAAGTCAGGCCTGTGTGCTGCTCCTTCCCCTCTTGTCTGGTTTGCTGGCTAGGGTTTGGGGTGAGGTGAGCAGACACGTGAGGGCAGGGTCCTAGAATCGTTCCTGATTTTACAGGAAATGCTTTCAGCGCATCACCGTCAAGGATGGTGTTTACCACAGCTGATTGTGTAGCTTCCTCCTCACAGGTTAAGGAAACTCTTGGTCGCTGTTTTCAGGGGGAAGGGAGACATCTGTTCATCTGTCTTGGGTGGATATGAACGCTGTACAGTGATTTTGCCAAATGCAACTCTGAGATTATTTTAAATGGAAGTGTCTTACTTCTTTTCGTGTCCTCAGCTGCTGGGCCCTGTTGTCCTGTCTCCTGCATGGGGAGGGTTCCCTTGGCCCCTTACCAAGTGATTACACCCCACTGCCCCCGCCTTGCTGCCCTGTCTCCTGGGCGTGCAGTCCCGCCCCTCAGGGGGCCCAGCCACCCCCAGCTCGCTTTCCCTGTCATTTGCCCGCACTGCTGCTTCTTCCTGACTCAACCTCTCATCCTGTCCCACCTGAACCCATTCTTCTGGAAGGCAGCTGATGCTCAGAGGTGGTCAGGTCTCCTGGACTGCGTTGCTCGCTGTGGTGCTGGCCGCCACATAGCTTCACATTATGGTTGAGGTGTTGTTGCTCCTTGGTGTCCTGAGCCGGCAGTGCTTGGTGCATGCTGGGGTTCTAAGGACCAGCACTGTGGCCAGGTACCCCTTGAGGCGTGTCTTGAGGGGACGGGACTGGCAAGGTGCCGCTCCATGTGTATCTCGCCCCTCTGACTTGTCCCTTGTCTAAGCTGGCTGCTGCTGCTCTTGTGAGCAGTCGTGGATTGGCCCGATTCCTGGCAGACCTGCACCCAGTGGTGGGATACACTGCCCAGTCACACGGCAGCCCTGTGACTGGCTGTGAGCCATAGGGTGTTTGTCATTGGCTGAGTTTTGGCAAGGAGGTCACCAATCCTTTTCTTCCTACATCGTCTTAGTGTGGCTGCACCCCTGAACCCTCTCAGTATCATGTTGTTTTTACTGACTCATGGCGGCGACCCCATGTGTTTATGCTATAGAGGGGGACTGACTACGCCTTAGGGTTGTCTGGGCTGTAATTTTTTTTGAGGGGGCATACTTCTTTTTTGTTTTCAACTTTTTATTGTGAATTGAGTGAAGGTTTACAGAGCAGATGATCAGTTTTATACTTCATTCCGTCTCGGTGATTGTGATCCCTCAGTGCAGATCCCCTCACCCCCTTCACCACCCCCCCCCCAACGCTATCCTTGGGTAAGCACTGCTTTTAGTTTGTCTCCCTACAGGCCTGTCTAGTGCTGGGCTGAAAAGGGGACCTGGGGGAGTTCAGTTATAGGCCTGAAGTGGGGGGAGGCTGGGCTAAGGGTCATATCTGGGGTGTTCCCCGGTCACTGTCTCACAGTAAGAAGTCTGGTCTTTTTTATAACTTTGAGTTTTGTTCCACATTTTCTCTATCCTAGACCTTTTAATTCAGGGGTGGGGAACCATTTTTCTGCCCAAATTTATGCCATCATTTGTGGACCATACTAAATTATCACCGTAAAAATTAACCTGCTACATTTGGTCAAGCATTTAATTAAGTCGTCCATAATGTGATGGTTGGAACCTTGGTTGCCTTGCCAGGGCCAGGCCAAATGATTTTGAGGACCTTATATGACCTGAGGAGTCCTGGGGGTGGTGGCTGTGTAGGCTAATGTGTCAGACTGTAAAGTCATTTGAACTGTAAGGTCGGTGGTTCAAGCTCACCAGCTGCTCCTTAAAAACCCTGTACAGGGTCACTATGGGTCGGAACTGATTCGATGACACTTAACAACAACAACATATGGCCGCGGGCCCGATTTTCTCCACCCCCATGCTATGCGATTTCTTTCAGAGCAATTGGTCATAATAGTGGCCACCGTCTAATGCTTCTGGTCTCAGGATTATGGAGAGTGATGTTCACGTGTTCCATTCGGTTCCGTTAGTCCATTGGACTGATTGTTTCCAAGCGTCTAAAGTTTCTATCCTTCTTCTTTTCTTTGCACAGGGAGAGATCATAGAGGGCTGCTCACGAACTTTTAACATCCCAGTGGCTACTCACCAAAGTAGGATGTAGAATTTGATCTTTGTGTACTATGTTATGTCCTGGTCATAACTTTTACAGGAGAGATTACTAGGCCTGTCTTCTGCGGAGCCACTGGGTGGATTTGAACCGCCAACTGAGCCTGTAAACCTGTTTTGACAGATGGCGGTAGTTGTGCATGAGTCAAGCATCGAACCTAAGTTTCCCACATGGAAGGCAGGCATCCTACCACTGGGCCACCACTGCCTCCCCCCCCTGCCCCCCCCAAGTTCAGTCTGTGAACTTCAGAAGACACAAGCGATGGAGTGGCACGGGTCCTGGGACACCAGGTGGTTTGGAAATGTGGGAACGGGAAAACCTGTCTGTGCTCAAGGAGCCCTGGTGGCACAGTGGCTAAGTCTTTGGCTGCTAAGTCCTAGGCGGTAGTTCAAACCCACCTGACTTGTCTCAGGAGAGATACCTAGCTGTCTGCTCCCATAATGACTATTGTTGTCAAGACTCATGGTGACCCTGTGGCACAGCTCACCAAGGGGAGCGGTTAGTTTGTAGGATAGTGTACTGAGCTGCAAGGTCGGTTTGAACCCCAGGGTCAGTGGTTCAAACTCACCAGCAGCTCCTCAGAAACCCTATACTGGGTTGCTATGAGTGGAACCGACTCAGTGTCATTTCACAACAAAACAACAGGCTTAAAATATGAGCCCTAGTGTGCAATGTGAACTCTAAGGTCAATGTTTCAAACCCACCAACTGCTCTTTGGAAACCCTATGTTCGAGGGTACTTCGCAACAACAGCGTGGCATTGTAGAATAAACACTGGACTGCTAACTGCAAGGCTGGCAGTTCAAACCCACCAGCCACTCTTGAAAACCCTACACTGGGTTGCTATGAGTCAGAACTGACTCGATGGCACACACACAACAGACTTAAAACGAGCCATTGCAGATTAGAAGGGGCCTTACCGCCATCATTGCTAGGGAGCAGGGCGTGCCTCACCGTTGCACACAGGCGCTCTCACGTCATAAATCATTTGTTCTTGTTGAAATTAGTGAAGAAACCATCATCTATGTCTGTTTAAAACAGCCCCAGCACTAATGGCTGTGTTGTTGTTATTAAGAGCTGTCGAGTCGGTTCCACCCTGTAGCAACCCTGTATTGGGTTTCCGAGGAGTTGCTGATAAGCGTGAACCACTGACCTTGTGGTTCAAATGATTTTGCAGTTCAGCGCATTGACTTTAGGTAGAACATAACGTGGGAAACTAAACCATATAGGAGGAGCCTGCTATGTGGCCACTCCGACAAGGGAGAGCTCTCATCTGTGTGCTTGCTGATCTTCAAAACATTCCAGAACTCGTGTCCAGAGCATTTTGTTGGTCAGTGTCTGAGCTGCTCGTCTGCCCGCCTGTGTTTTTGAGCCTCTCTGGTGTGTTCTTTGTACTTTATTTATGCGCCACGACCTTACACTTGTTCATTGTTAGATGCCGTCGAGTCGGTGCTGACTCATAGCGACCCTAGGCACAAAAGAAAGAAACGTTGCCCGGTCCTGCGCCAAACTCACAATCCTTGCTACGTTTGAGCTGCCAGTGTGCCAGTCCGTCACGTTGGGGTCTTCTTCTTTTGCTCTGACCCTTCACTTCACCCAGCATGAAACCCCTCGCCAGTGACTGGTCCTTCCTGATAGTATGTCTGAGTCTGGCTTCCAGGGAGCAATTTGGCTGCACTTCTTTCAACACAGATCTGTTTGTTCTTTTGGCAGCCCGTGATATTTTAATACTTTCCTCCAACACCATAGCTCAAATGCATCAATTTGTTTATTGGTCCAGTGGTGAGAATTTTTGTTTTCTCTATGCTGAGGTACAATCGATACTGAAGACTGGTCTTTGGTTTTCATCAGTAAGTATTTTAAGTCCTTATTCTAGGAGGAACTTCTCTTCATCACAAGAAGAGAAGATGGACCATATGTGGGGGTTTCTGCTGTGACTGGCAGAGTAGGGGCATGTGGGCACACGTTTGGAGCCAAGTGCTCATCCACCTAGGCAGAGGGAATCCCCGAAATGTCCACTGAACAGAATTCAAACCCCTCAACTAGAGAGACCATGTTAAACTCTGTCGAGTGGAGTTCTTTGAGCCCGGGACAGTAGACTAACAGCTGAATGGGTTTGGGGTTTGTCTGCATAGTTCAGGAGCACTGCAGGGAGGTTTCCACAGGTCCCCTCTGGTGCCCAGGGGCTGTGTGCAGGCATGGTGTCAGGTCAGTGTCTGTTGGGTCCCTTTCAGCCTCTATGTAGTTGGTCTGTATGTAGCCTTGTTGTTGTTGATGTTCAGTGCCACTGATTCAGTTCTGACTCTTAGAAACTGTTTATACGGTTTCCAAGGAGCAGCTGGTGGGTTTGAACTGCTAACCTTGTGGTTATCCCACCAGATCATGAACTGACCAATCCTGTAGGTAGCCCAAGTCACTTAATTTGCATCATAATCGACTACTCGCAAGATCACTTAATCTTGTTGGCCCTGTTATTGGTCTTGGCAGAATCATAAACTTGAGACCCGAAAGGCTGACTATAAATAGAAGCCCGGTGCTATGCATCAGGAGTCCCTGGTGGCGGGATTCTGCCCCCAGAGCCAGGTCTCCCCCAGCATGTGCACCTCCCTCCCTACGCCATCAGCACTGTCTTGCTGGCCTGGTAGATGCAGAGCATCTGAACTACTTCCTTTGCTCACTGGTGGGGTCAAGCCTCGCTGCTGTCTGCTCTGTCTTGCTCCGTCCTGGACAATTACTGGGTGTGTTTTTGGCCAATGTTAAAATTCAATGAGACAATTATGATGACTGGCAACTTAGTGGTACTCTTGGGCAACATTTTGTTTTTAAAAAAAGTTGTTACTGTGAACATGCTCCTCATAAAATTTCAGCTTGTAGGGAAAGTGCCACTCCCTCTGCAACAGCTGGTCCCAGTCTCAGACCTACCCACCATGCATGGAACCATGCAACTGCCCGTGTGTGTATGTATATACTCGAGCCTGTACATGCATGATGCCGGGCATATATGCTTGCATACAGGCGCACACATGCTCATATGTGTCTGCATGTGAGCCACGTGTATGTGTGTGTGTGTGTGTGTGTGTGTGTGTGTACACTTTAGCGAAGCTCTCAAACCCAGAATTGACAGAGTCGTAGGGAGCAAATAACTTCAGACAGTCCCAGGTTCCATGAAGATTGTGAAGCACTTTTCTCACACAAATAGACTTAAGAACATGGTGTGGTGTGGGTGCCCATGGGGGAGGTGGATGTCGGGAAGCCACTTTCAAGGCTAGATGAAGGCAGGAGGGACCTGATGACTGGTGGCACATATCTTAGGGATTTTTCTTAAAGTACTGGCAGTACAGAAAAGGAATTCTTCACATACTCAGCAACTAGCTATATCATTGTTGTTGCTAAGTACTGTTGAGTTGGTTCTGACTCTTAGTGACCTTTTATAGGGTTTTCAAAGAGTGGCTGGTGGATTTGAACCACTGACCTCACCATTAGCAGTACAGTGCCTCACCAGGACCTCAGATATACCACCCGGCATTTCTTTTCCTTCTCTTGGCTTCTTGCCCTCACCCTGGCTGATACGGTTTGCAGGCTGGCTTGAGGAGTGTGGCTGGAAATGAGTTTGCACTTCAGATAAGCAATGAGAGAAGAACACATTAAAATATGGCGCTGTTGTTTGTTAATGTGGCTGCTTTCCCATAAAGGTGCTGTGCACAGTGTAACCAGGAGTGGCTCCCCAGTGCTTCTGGCTGAGAGGACCCTCTGAATCCCCCGAGCCAGCCAGCCTCTGGGTTGAGTGAAATCGGGTTGGGGGGCAGCCAGTGGTACAGATAGGCCACTGTCATGGCAATTCTGAGGGTAAACTATGGTGAGATGTAGTGGGTTGTATTTTGAGGTAGAAAGTTGAGCCCTGAATTAGTATTGGGGTGGGGGTGTGCAGAGCAGTTCCTGAGGTACAGGGTGCAGAGATGGGGGACACGTGGTTTGCCCCCATCTCCGCTGGGAGGCAATGGCGGCATCCTGGGCCTGCCCACCCAGTGTTCCTTCATGAGCGAGCACACCTGTCAGACTTGCTTCCATAAGGAAGGGAGGCACTTGAGAACTAGCGCATGGCATGGGTGTCAGGAGCCGCTCCTCACCCCTGCCCTCGTGACTGGTCACACTCCATCCCAGCACCTGAGGCCACTCCTCATGTCTGCCCTCCTGTCTGCCCACCTCCATCCAGGCTTCTCAGGCCTGTCTTCCTATCAACCCTTGTTTCTGACCATGCCAGCACCTTAGCCTGCTCCTCTCGTCTGCCCTCCTGTCTGACCATTCTCTGTCCTGGCACCTGGGGATTGCCTCCACAGAGGAGCTAGCTTATCTTTTATTTGGGAATCTTCCACATGGAATTTTTAAAACATCGCTTTTATTTCTGCTGTTGTTGAGCATGGACACGCAGTGTTGTTGTCCGGGACCATCCAGTTGTCTCTAACTCATAGCAGCCCTGTGTCTGCACGGCAGAACAGGACACTACCTGATTCCGTACCGGCTTCACAAGCCCATCATTGCGGCTGCTGTATCTTCCTTTTTCTCTGGCTCCTCCCCTTTACCAAGCTGGACATCCTTCTCCAGGGCCTTGTCCTTCCTGATAGCGGGTCCAAAGTATGACAGACGAGTTCTTGCCACCCTCGATTCGAAGGAACACTCTGGCTGTACTTTCACGACAGGTTTGTTGGCTTTTCTGGCTGTCCCTGGTATTTTCAATATTCTTCTTCAACACCGTAATTCAAATACATCGATTCTTCTCTGGTTTTCCGTATTCACTGTCCAAGTTTCACACGCAACACACAGTCGAACATGCAGTCACCTGACAGCGTCTCCGTGTTCTGTTCTGGGACAGTTGTGCAGCCGCCTTCGCCCTCCTTTTCTGAGCTGTTCCTCCCCTCCCCCGCACTGGCAGTCACCTCGCTGCCCCCTCAGGTTCCTGGCTGGCGTTTGGAATTTTACGTGTAGTTACATCATGAGTCGGGGAGTTTGTGAGGACCAGCCTGCAGTTTGATGACTCAAGGACTGTGCTCTTGTCACTTGAGCTGTGTGAGGCTGTGACGGGGGGAGTGTGTTTGCAGGAACACACGTAGCACCACCTGCAGCAAGCAGGTCTGCTTCCATGCATCCCATACAAGGTCAGTGGCCCTACATGAGGACCGAGGGCCATCTTTTTGTGCATTAATGGTGAACGGCCTGGCTAATACACCTCTTGGCAACTAGTGGTGCCCTAGGACACAGGGCTGCCGGGTGAAGTCAGAGCTGCCCGTGAAACAGGAGAGCTCTCTTCACTCGGAAAGTGGTGGGGAGCCAATGTCTCAGTCAAACCGCCTTTTCGTGCTCTCGGAGGACTGTGTGTGTGTGCTTGTGTTTTAACAGCTCTCTTGCAGTCTCATTGGATGCAGTAAGCTGCACATGTTTAGTGGACGATTGAATAAGTTTGGACATATGTTCACACCTGTGAAACTATCACCATAATCGACAGAGTAAATGTGCCCATCTGCCAAAGTGTCCTCGTATCCCAGTGTGTTCCTGATCCAGGCCACTACAGCTGTGCTTCTGGAGTTTTCTGGAAGAGTGGAGTATGTACCCCAGTTTTTTATTCGGGCTTCTACTCACTGCTTCCCGTGCCTCCTTTTACTTCTAAGGCCTTTGTCATTTTTGCCACACCGTGTCTTCTTGTTTGCCCACCACGGCTTGTCTGGGTCGCTTCTAGTTTTAGGCTGTGACAAGCGAAGCTGTTGTGACTGATTGACAAGTTCACATGATTTCCTGTACCCCAGTCCTATTGCCATTGAGTTGGACCTGACTCAGTGACCCTATAGGACAGAGTCAGATGGTACCACGGGGTTTCCAAGGCTGTTGACGTCACTTAACAGCCACAGTCTTTCACAGAAGCAGGTTACTACAGCTTTCTCCTGCTGGGCCGACTGGTAGGTTTGAACAGCAGACCTTATGGCTAATGGTCCAGCACTTATCCACTGTGTCACCAGGGCGCCTCGATAAGATGTTGGGGTATGCTTAACTGTTTAAGATATAAGGAATATTTTCCAAAACGGTTCAGACTGTTTTATATTCCCACCAGCAGTGTTTAGATCTCAGTTCGTCCACATCCTTGCTAACCTTATTGATCAAGCCAGTCAAGTGGAATGGTATTGCATTGTGGGTCCAATTCCTCTAATGACATGGGTCTCCGACAACAACTGGTTTTTGGTTAAGGACAGATAATATTAAGTGTGTTTTTGTATGTTTGGTTGCCATCCATATAATTTTTGGTGAAGTGTCTGTTCCAGTCAGTTGCCTCTCTTGGTATAGAGTTGCTTACTTTCTTATTCTTGGAGTTCTGAGAATTCTCTGTATATTCTGTGTTCCCTCCTGTTTTGTGGCTAGTCTTTCCATTCTCTTACCAGTGTTGTGAAGTGTAGATGATTGGACTTTTCATGAATTGCAGCTTGTTGATTTTTTCTGTTGTGGATTGTATGACTGGTGTGTCTAGAAAAGTTTTCACTATCCCATGGTCCCTGAAGTTTTCTTCTGTGATGTCTTTCAGAAGTTTTAGGTTCCGTGTTTTGCTCTGAGCTGACTTTGATATACAGTAGGAGATGCAGGTCTGGGTCCAGTCTTTTCGTGTGGGTATCTGATTGTTCCCCAGTTCTTGAAAAGATCCCATTCTCCATGAAGTTACCTTTGTACTTTTGCCATAAGTCCCTGTTGTGTGGTTTGTTTCGGGACTCTGTTATTTACTTTACGCTGGTACTTCACTGCTTACTCAGGTGGTGTTGGTCCCCCAGCTTTGTTCATCTTTCTCAAAGTTGTTTGGGTTTCTCTAGGACCTTTGCATTTCTACCTGACCTTTACAGTCAGACTATACGTTTCTACACAGAAGGGCCTGCCGTCATGTTTGAAATTGCCTTTTTCTTTATGTTAGCTTGGTTGCTGTTTCCCAGAGTTCTGAGCATTTCTGCTTATATTTCCATATTTCTGGGTGGGGCTGGGTGTGTGGAGGTGCCTCCTGGGTGGACTCACTCTTGCTCCTCTTCTTTTTTCTTGTCCACAGAGAGAAGGGAAAGCAAGCCCATATGGTTTCCTCAGTTTTAGGAAGTTTCTAGAGCTGTTTCTTCAACTGTGCAGTTACTGTGGTCAGAACTGCCCCGAACATGCCCAGGGTCCAGGGCTGGGAGTTAAGCTAGTCAGAATGACTTCAGAGTGGGTTCTGTTCCTTGGTGAACCTGATTGGTATTCTCCTGGAAGGAGGGGAAAGCCTGGAGCTAGAAGGTGGTGAGATCAGGTGTTGCTGAGCTGAGCCAGTTCGTGAATGGGGGTCCTTTTTCCCATGTTAGAATCCCAGTAGAAATGGCGTTGTCATGCCCCCACCTCCTCTTCCCTCCTTACTGGAGTTCTGGGAGGTGAGTATGGTGATCACAGGGTACATAGGTCGTGTTTGCACCTCTTAGTCCCTGCCCGCCTCAAGCTTTCTTATACTCATAGTCACAGCTACAGCTTTTTTCTCCACAGTTCGAAAGGCACTGTTCACAGAGGAATGGTAAGAGGAAAAGGAGCATTTCGGTTGTAGTGTTGGTCAGCTTGGCCAATGCCCTGTGTCAGCACCGTCCAGTGTCTGCTGTGGGCCTGCTGCTGTTGGAGCCGCTGGTGGCCCTCCGAGATCCCAGTGCACATGGCAGTGGGGCTGGGCATGAGAGGCAGGCTAGGTGAGCCCTGGTCAGCGATGGTGAGGTGCTGAGACAGGTGGGCTGCTCGTGCTACAAGACACGTACTTCAGTCTGGACTGTTCCCTCCATCCACTTGGCCACAGCCTGGTGAGAACAGGTATGTGCCTGTTTCTGACTTTTGCCCTGGGTGCCCAGCTTCGGGAAGAGCCCTCTCCAGCCTGCCCACCGCTCAGCCCTTAGGGAACCCTGTCATTGACTTGAAACGGGTTTTGCCTTGGTGCCCTTGTCTGGGTGGCAGTCTATTGACAAGTGACAGGATCGGATCTAGGGACCAGAGTTGTAGTGAGGCAGATATCCCCTGGGGTGGCCTTGCTCGCTGCCATTACAGCACCCCGGGGGGTATGGTGAGAGGAGGGGCGCTCCTAAGTCAGTGAGCAAGTCAGTGTGGGCACCCACGGGCTGGAGGTGTCACAACTGTTAGCCTGCATTTTCCCCAGAAGGGAGATCTCCAAGGAGAGGCCATGGCGCCCAGCTGGCCCAGAAAGGCTTGGGTAGCCCTGGAGACAGGGTTAGGATGCAGTGGAAAGCCAGCCAACGCCCACTTGTCAGTGATGAGTGTGGTGGCAGTGCTGGCGCCCCCACTCTGTGACACGGGGAGGGTTCTGTCCATCGGCTGGCGCTTCACAATCCTGCCCCAGAGCAGGTGTGTGTCATGAGCATGCGGAGGCCAGGGCCCTGCCCCAAAGTGCGACTTTGAAACTACAACTAGAGAGGTTTTACACTGTTTGCTGTCATTTCAAACCTAAGTGTCCACAGTAATGACAGGAAGTAGGTGAAATCTGCACTAGCCAAGGATTCAGACAGAGGTACACAGGGCTGAAAGGATGCATTCGCTGAAACGGATTTCTCTGATGAATGTTTTAACGAGGAGGTGAACGGTCACAGTGTCAGAAGTGAGCTGCACAGGAACCAAGGGATCAGGGGTTTCTAGGCACTGAAAACCCAGAAGACCATAGACAGGTGGAAGTGGAAGGGTGAGGGGCAGGCTGAGCTGGGGGTGATGCCTGCCACCTGCGCATTTCTGTTCTGGGTGCTTCAGGGTTTGCTTGCAGAGAGGAAGCGTGTAGGACCAGGTGAGCAGTTAGCAGGATCTGCTTTGGAAGCAGGGCCCAAATCCTCCTAACTGCTAATACCTCTACTGCCCGTTCCAGAATTGACCATCCTACTTGGGTGCTGAAGCTGAAGGAGCTTGGAAATAAAAATCGTGTTTGTTTTAAGGTTGACCACTTTCCCTAATTAGTGCATCAGTGGGTCTGCCGCTCTTTAGCGACAGATGAAACCTAACTAGTCCAGCGGAGGGTGAGGTAGTCATGGTGAGAAGTGTGTGTTGGTGTCAGGTGGTATTGGTGGTGTGAGGTGTGTGGTGTTGGTGTGAGTTGTTTGTTGTGTGAGGTGTGTGTTGTGTGTGTTGGGGTGAGGTGTGTGTTGTGTGAGGTGTGTGGTGTGTATTGGTGTGAGGTGTGTGATGTGTGTTGTGTGAGGTGTGTGATGTGTGTTGTGTGAGGTGTGCAGTGTGTGTATTGGTGTGAGGTGTGTGATGTGTGTTGTGTGAGGTGTGAGGTGTGTGTGTTGGGGTGAGGTGTGTGTTGTGTGTTGTGTGAGGTGTGAGGTGTGTGTGTTGGGGTGAGGTAGTGGTAGGTGGTAGGTGGTGTTGATGTGAGGTGTGTTTGTCATGAGGAATGCTGGGCTAGGGACACGAGGACCAACATTCCAGGTAGCTGGCCCTCTGGAGAGGCAGTGTTCTCTGCATAGTAGGTGGACATGGACAGAAAACGGGTCTGTCTCAGAGCAGCGAGTAGTAGCTTCTTTAGAGTCATTGTGACTGTCCCTGTAAGTGCAGAGTGCAGTGTGGAGTGGGAGATTGGACAGCATCAATGAGACCGATTACTATTTCATGACCCGTGTCCCATAAATTCCTGTTCCTGTTAGTGACATTTTAAGACAAGGTGGTGTTTCCTTGCTCTTGCACAAGTACATCACTGTAGTTAGTTATCTGTTTGAAATGAATGATCTAAGCGAGTTTACAAGATTCAGAGCAGTGATAATGTCATGGAAACATGGTACTCATTCAGCTCTTGGAGTTCTGAGTGTCCTCAGGCTAGTGTGTGTGTCAGCTGTCAGCTGTGCAGCTGACTTCTTGTAGTCCGATTGTGATTGTAACTCATTGCAAGTAGAAAACTGTCACACGAGAGTGCTTCCAAGCTACATGCTTGAAGCAAACATGAGCTCCGTTTAAGGCGGGCCACGCCATCTACTGAATTTAAAGCAGCCCGCATCGCTTTGTATCCAGTGTCATTTGGCTTTTCCCTCACCTGTCCATTTGTATATTAGCTTGGGGATACTTTAAGAATCTAAGGAGCTCTGGTAGCGTAGTGGTTGCGAATCGGGCTGCGAACTGCAAGGTCAGCAGTTCGAAACTACCAGCAGTTCCGCGAGAGAAAGATGAGGCTTTCTGCTCCTGTAAAGATTTACAGCCTCGGAAACCCTGTGCAGGGTCGCTATGAGTCGGATCCGACTCCACGGCACATAACAACAACAACAACAACAAGAGGTATGTAAGATAAGCACTGGACTGCTAACTGCAAGGTCAGCGGTTCAAGCCTCCCAGCTGCTCCTCAGAAGCCCTGTAGGGGTCACTATGAGTTGGAACTGACTGGATGGCACTTCACAATAAGAGGAGAGGGGAAGTCACCTGCTGACCGTCACCTTGCTCCATGGCTTCTCTGCAGGACTGTCAACTTCTTGTTCTGCCCCTTGAGTGCAGCTTTCCCCAGAAACCATTTTCCAAGAGGCAGTGTCTCTTGCATTGCCCTGTTGTGATGTCCATAGTAACACTTTTGATTTCTTTCGGCCTTTAACAACATTTCAGGGGTATTGATTATATAAGTAATCTGTAGATGTCCTTTTTAAGCATACAAGTTTTAGGTAATTAAAATGTGCACATCAGCTATGTCAGATGGGCTTGTTTGATGTTGGGTACCAAACGTCAAGTTGTAATGCTGTCCCTGTCATTTTTGTACCGTCTGAAGACTATGAAGCTTGCGTTGCGTGTTGCCTTTTGGAATTCTTCAGAGGCAGTAGGAGGGGCCTCTGGGTTGATGAATGAGTGTCGTAAGTGAATGGTTGGACTGGAGAAAACAATGTCAAGCGGCATTCTGTGTCCGCCCCTGTTTTAGGGGTCCCAGCACAGTATCTGCTTGTTGGTTGGCCACACTGCTAACTTGAGCCTTCTTGGAGCCTTTTGTGCGCTGGCAGCCTGGCATTTGGAGAGGGGCTGGCTCCAAAGGGCAGAGCTGAGTAATGAGCTGCTGGGGGTGTTGCTAGCATCGGAGACTGTGTCTTTGTGGGGGCTTGCAGCAGCTGGGCTCTGGGTTTTGTGTTTGATTTCCTCATGGTTCATTGTGGGAGGGTGTTTTCGAGGGCATCTCTCTCCACAGACACAAATGTGGTTCTTGTGGTTGGAGCGTTTCAGACGTGAGTCCAGGAAGCCACTTCCCTTGTTTCTGGTGTTGTGATGGGCACCCCTTTGGCATTGTTTTCTTGTGTCAGCCCAGAGGCCCCTCCTTCTATTTCTGAGGAATCCCAAGAGGCCAACATGTCAAGCAGGCTTTGCAGCCTCCTTCTCAGGAGGAAGTGGAGCCCAGTGGGCAGGTGACGATGGCCACTGAGTGCGCTGAGTCTCCCTTGTCTTTCTGGGAGCACACCTTCACGCTATGGGGGAGAAGCAGCCTCAGAACTGCCTTGTCCCCCATCTGTCCTCTCTCACTCGGGGTGGAATGGATTCCCCGGAGCCGGATGGCAGTGTACAGCGTCACCACCAGTCCTGCCGTGGGAAATGCAGTGGGATAGCTAGACAATGTGCTGCTGTTTGTAGTGGGATTTACCTCCTGGGACTGCGCTGCGCAGCGCAGATACTGGCTTTTTACAGATCCAAGGTTTGTGGCAATGTGGTGTAGAGCAAGTCTTCTTTTTTTTTTTTTTTTTTTTAAGTTTTTATTGTAAATTGAGTGAAAGTTTATGGGGCAGATCATCATTTTTACATTCAACAAATCATATACTTTGTTTCATTACAATGATTATAATCCCCTCCATGTACCATCCGTTAACAGTATTTCTTTCTATTCATTTATTCATTTTAGATCTTTTTTTTTTTTTTTTTTTAAGACATTCAGGCATATATAATAATTTACACCACCAAAGGGCACATTCTTCAAGCCTGCCTCCTGGCCGCCAGCTCTCAGTCCCTCTCTTTCCATGAGTCTAGAGTCCTCAGCTGCTCCCTCTCTCCATGACCCCATCTCTGCCTCTATCTCTGGTGTTGCTGCTTCTCTGGATAAGGTCCCACATTCTGCTTGTGCTCTTCTAGCTTGATGGTCCTAGGGTCCGCTGTTTTTGGACTGTAAGATTAACTATTCCCCAGTTTTTGTCACAAAACCTCTACCTTTACAATTGTGACAGTCACAATTAGTCATGATAACATTACTCACTGTTGAATCACAAGAATCTTACCCTCATCTCTTTTCACCAGAACCATCTAGACAAGATGAAAACTACTCAGTGGGAACTCTGTCTTCCCCCACACACTCTTAAAGTAAACTCCCTCTTGAAAACTTGTAAGCTGGTCACTTCGAGCCTTTATCATCCCCTCATTTTAGGTAGCCAGTGTCTAAGTTGTCTGTCCCTGTCCACCCTGTATACAGAGGGGATAGCATTGATACTTGATGTGAAGACTCATTCCCTCTCAGTTGGCATTTTGAGCTACTATCGCAATTTAAACCTCATTTCTTTTATCAAAAAAAAAAAAATTTTTTTTTTTAAATCTTCTAGACTAGTTCTGATTATCAATCCATTAGGGCTAGGTCAAATGGGTACTATCTACAAGTGTGGGTGTTCTTGTGCATCTCCCCTCCCTTCCTATCAGCTGGCTGCTTCACTCTCAGCTCTAGCCCTCTATGGCTATGTCCTTTTCCATGGGTTCAGGTGTCCCTAGGTCTCACCATGCTTTGGACCAACCAGCTCTTCCTCTTCTCTCTCTCATCTCCAGGTCAACAGGACTCTATGGAATGTGGTTGAACTCAGCCCATTTCTTCATTGCTGCCTTTCCCTCCCTTCCACTCACCAGTAGACGAATGTGGTCTCCAGCAAGCTTACATGCCTGCTCATGTGTTCCCTTAGAGTTTCGGTCTTGGAGGGGGATTTGTCCTGAAGGAACTTGACTGTTTGCCCTGATGGCTTCCTGGCGAACAACCCGCTTATTCTTGTCGTAGCCAGTCATGCTGCTGATTTTGTTCTGGGTTAGAGCAAGTCTGTTACGCTGTTTTCTCCAACAGCATTTGCGCACCTGGCATCTCTGTGTCCCATTTTGGTCATCTCGTGATATTGCCGACTTCATTGTGTGACTGCACTCTCCATAGACTAGAATCTTGTGTGCACGTCATGGGGAAACTCACCAGCAACATGTGTGACTTACTGAGTTCCTATCTCTGTTTTATTGTGGGGTGGTCTGGAACCCAGCCCACATAGGTCAGCCTCTAATGGGGTTGCTGTTTTCGGAAGCAAACATCAAGGCCAAACTTGACCCTTGGAGTTGCTTTCCTAGAATGTAGCTCTGGACACACACAGGGTGTAGTTCCGAGCGTGATGCCTGTGCTGGGGGGCGTCTCAGAGCCAGGACCAGAGAGACACTGCCCCTGAATTCCCAAGGGAGGCTCCTGGCCACCTCCTCCTCTCAGGCCCCTTCACTTGGGCGTGGAGACTGTAGCTGTGTGCTGGCCGCTGTGGGCCCCGGTGTGCTTTAGTGGCAGTGCCCTCGGAGCTGTCCTGGGAACAGGGGATGCAAAGACGAGGTTTGCCCCAGAGTTGTCCTCTGGCCCCCAGACCCTGCTGTCTCCATGACACCTTCTTGTCTGAACTTGGCCTTGCTCTGCAGGCGGCAGTTTGGGTCAGGGTGCTGGATATGCTGGTTCGAGCTGACACAGGCCCAGTGCAGGTGCTTGCTGCCTTCCTTGAGACAAGGCAAGCCGTGGGCCTCGGGGTCCCTCCCTGCAGACAGGCCCTGGGGTGAGGGTGGGGGGTGGTCACTGGGGCACAGCGAAGGAGGATTGGATGTATTTGATTTGCTGCCTCCATGACTCCTGAATTCCATGCTCCTAGAGAAACCTTGGAGTCCTGGTGTGGTGCTGTGGGCTAATGCGCCAGACTGCAAAGCCGTTTAAACTGAAAGATTGGTGGTTCAAGCTCACCAGGTGCTCCTGGGAAACCCTATACAGGGTCGCTGTGGGTTGGAACCTACTCGATGGCACTTAACAAAGAGAACCCTTGGATGGTTGTCCCTCCCTGACCCATCCCTGCAGGCACGTGTGCTGAGCGTTGAGCAGATCCATCTGTTTTACAACTTCTTCTTCTTTCTCCCCAGAGCTCCCGACCTCCCCTTGGTAGGATGCGTGTCCCCAGCGTGCCCGTGGGTGTGGCTGCCCTCCTGACCAGGTCTCCTATGTCCTAGGTATGGTCCTCGTGCGCAGCGAGAACGGGCAGCTGTTAATGATCCCTCAGCAGGCGCTGGCTCAGATGCAGGCGCAGGCCCACGCCCAGGCCCAGCCTCAGACCGCCATGGCGCCCCGCCCTGCCACCCCCACAAGTGCCCCTCCCGTCCAGATCTCCGCCGTACAGGTGAGTGTCTGTGAGAGGAGCGGAGGACCGGCCGGGAGCACTCACGATGCCCACACAGGGCTCTGGTGTGTGGGACCAGCTGTCATCCTGCCCACTGTGCAGGGTTCTGGCTCCTTACCCTCAAATGGGGTTTGTCGCAGTGCAGACTGGGCTCTTTCCAAGGTTGAACCCCAAAACACTGAGCACACTGGAGCAGAGTGAGCACTGAGCTGAGCTCGGGAGTGGGACCCTCACACCACCATACAGGGCCAACGATTCAGACCCTGGCCCTCAGGTGGAGGTGGGGAGACCTCCAGACATCCCACCTCTGTGAGGGGTTTCTGGTCCAGCCTCGTCACTTTGATTGGGGCTCCTGCCAATACACCCCCTGAGAGAGCCTTGATTCTGCTGCTCCTGAATTACCGGCTAGAGCGGAGACAGGATGAGACCAAGAGTGTCTCTCCCCCCGACTTCAGCCATGACCCGGCGGCAGTGTCGACACGGTATGGGAGCTGCTGGGCAGAGCAGCAGAGCTCCGTTCCAGTGTCTGAAACGGCTCAGCACGGAGCCTCTCTGCTCTGTGTGGTGAGTGAGGTGCAAACACTAGAGGCCTTCAACAGGTAGCTGGAAAAATCCCATTATCTTTTTATTCCATTTCTCCACAAACTGTTTTGAAGCCCCATTGTGTAAGCACTGGGTGACTTCATGCCAGCCGCTGGCCTTACAGAGCTCAGTGCTGTGTCTCCTCCTTGGGGATTAGATGTCCTTCCGACGGGGTGAAGGTGCTGGCGGCCGCCTGGACCGCAGCCTCTGTCCCCACCCACAGCACTGTGACTGAGGGACACTGCCCAGTCACAGTTGTGGGTCTCATTCATTAGTCCACTGAAGTCTGCCCACGACTAGCTTCCAGATACACACGTTGTCGTGGATGGCGCCTGTGTAGGAAACGTAGATGAAAGGATCTGGATCACATCTGTTAGGACTCGGGCCCTCATGAAAATCGTGGATAAGCACACCGACTGCCGCAACCCCGTGTTCAGCGGCTGATTTCCGTGTGTGGTGGGGGTGGGAGGTCCTTGTACCTCTAGCTCAGTTTCTGGCTTGTATTTTTCAGGCTCCCGGGACACCTATCATTGCCCGGCAGGTCACCCCAACTACCATAATCAAGCAAGTGTCTCAGGCTCAGACGACGGTACAGCCCACCACCACACTACAGCGCTCAGCCGGCGTGCAGGTAAGGCTGGCGCGGGCAGTGAGGCCGCTGATTTGTGGATGCAAAGCATGGACTTCTTTGGTGCAGAGATTTTTCTTAAAACTCCTGAGTGGATACTCTTCCCGTGGAGTGGTGCCCAGTTCCTCGCGACCCCCGTGTGCTATGGAATGGGTAAACCACAGGGTGTTCTAGGCTGTGATCTCCATGGCCTCAGATCACCACGCCGTTCATTCACAGCTCTGCTTGGTGTGTTTGAACCACCAACGTTTAGATTAGCAGCTGAGTGCAAACTGGGCCACGCAGGGCGCTCCTCAAATAGATACTGAGTTGTCCTGGGGACAGGGACTCCTCTTGCAGGGAGGAGCTGCTCTCTGACAGATGCACGTGGACTCTGGAACCTGCAGCACCAGAGTGGCCCCCTGCCCCGTACTGTGAGCAGCACTGCAGTGTCTATGCGCTTGTGGTTGGCGTGCTTGCCTGTGTGAGGATGTGGGCACCTGCCTTGTGCATACACCTGTCCCACCCTCCATTCTATGTGCTCTTTGTGCGGGGTTTGCTGAATTGGCTTAGGTGAGGTGAGGGGTTCAGGAACACGTGTCCTGAAGCCGTGAATAAGGTCTCGGGTTCAGAAGTTCTCACATCAGCCTGTGTATTGTGGGAGGGGTGGGACAATGCCCTGACCACTGGGCTCTGGGTGCATGTTGGGGGTGTGAGCCCCTGTTTGGTCATTTCCGGTGTGCTGAGGCCAGCAGGCAGTGTGAGGAAGGGATGTCCACCAGAGGGAACAGATCTCCTCAAGTTCCAGAAACCTCTTACATTTGGCTGTCTGATGTTCTGATGGCAGGTTTTCTAACTGTCACAAGTGAAAGGACAAAGCTCCACAGGAAAAAGCCATTTCCCCCCTTCCACTCCCCCGGCATGTACAGTGCCCCCAGCAAAGACACACCCGGGGGCAACCGTGCGTTCACGCCTGCAACCTGCTCACATAGACACACATGAGTCCTGGAACACTCACATGGGAAGGGGGATCCCAGCAAAGACCTGCACTTGTCTACCGGCAGCCTGTCTGCTTGCCCACATCTGTGGGACAGAACTGTTCCTGCTGCTCACTGCTCCTGCCAGCCCCCAGATCCATGAACTCCTCATTTGGCTCGGAAACCCCCTCTTTTCAGGGTGTGTATGCGAGCCAGGACAGGCTGGACCGGGGGCTGCTGGGAACTTGCCATCTGCTCCCTCAGGGGGCTCCCCATGGAGGGGCTGCAGTCTGTGACTGACCACTCACTGGGAGCTGACTCTGTGCCCAGGAGGCGTCCCCACTTGGGTTTGCTTTCCATTGCTTTAACAAATTTCTAAATGTAATCTGTGTAATGACGCAAATTTGTCTGCACTGGTCTCCATGTGAACTTGACCCTAGGAATGTCCACAGCTTTTCCTGGGGTGGCATCAGTCCACAGATCTTGGATTATGAGCTCAACCAATAGCCCTTTGGGGTTCGTTCATCCACATTACTGTGCATACTGAGGACTTAGAGGGTGGGGCTGGGTGTCCATGTGAGTGTTTATGCACAGTATGAATGAAGGGTAAGGGGCTGAGTGTGTACAGTGTGAATGGAGGATGAAGGGCTGGGTGTGCACAGTGTGAATGGAGGAGAGGGGCTGGGTGTACACAGTGTGAATGGAGGAGAGGGGCTGGGTGTACACAGTGTGAATGGAGGGTGAGAGGCTGAGTGTGCACAATGTGTGGACCCAGTATATATGAGCTTACTGGCCACTAGATCTTGTCATGGCCGGGCGGGTCATCTTGCACCATGCAGTGGCAGGCTTGGGCACTGCAGGATTCATAGCTTGTGGCCCTCCCTGTGCACTGGCCAGCTGCTGCAGGCGATCATGACCTGGTATTTTGGATTCTTACAGCCTCAGCTTGTCCTGGGTGGCACGGCCCAGGCAGCATCACTAGGGACAGCTGCACCTGTGCAGACAGGGACTCCCCAGCGGACTGTCTCGGGAGCAACCACCACCTCGACGGCTGCTACGGTGAGAGCCCCCTGTTTGCTCCTTCCTCCATCATTGCAGGGCTGCTTACTGCTGGCCGGAAAATGAGTCTTGTCGACGCCAGTGTGAGCTGGCCTGGGATCACTTCCACCCAGCTGCTGGTGTAGGAAGGGTGCTGCCACAGGGAAGCTGGCTGCCCCTGAAGTGTGAATTCCTTGCACTGTACCGTCTTGCCCACGGAGGTGGACTGGATTTGCTGTGGACCCTGTGTTGGCCATGACAAGGCTGTGGTATCACGTGGAACGTAGGAAACCTATCCTTCTTATTTGTGCCCGCTATTTCTCTCTGTTTCGGTAACTTGGATCAAAATGGGACTTGACTTGATTTGTCATTGCTGTTCCCTTGTTTCCTTGCTGGCTGTTTTCCATCATTTTTAGGAACTGTATTGTAATTTGATTCCTTCCTTTGTTCCTTTTCCTTCACATCTTTGTCAGTCTGTCTGACTGTAGTGGCGTGTGTCTTGTGTGAGGCTGGAAGCCCTGCTACTGGTGTTCCTAACAGCAGTCAGGTTGCCCCGTGCATTTTGCGACCACGATGTGATGACCCTTGTCTTTGAGGTTGCACGTGTGCTGTCAGTCCTCTGCATCCCTGAAAGCAGGGCTGCTGGGCTCTGGGGAAGTGGCCGAGTGTGGACGCCATCTGCTGAGAGCTTCTGTGTGTGCTCAAAGGTCACGTAGAGCATTTCTACGTGGACCACACCTGTGCCCACACACTGTGCCCACCCCAGAGCTGGGTCAGAAGCCACTGTGGTGAGCCGCCTTGTTAAACTCTTGTTTCTCCTTTCCTTCAACTCTAGGAGACCATGGAAAACGTGCAGAAATGTAAAAATTTTTTATCCACGTTGATAAAGCTGACTTCCACTTGCAAACAGTCCACAGAGACAGCCGCTAATGTGAAAGAGCTCGTGCAGAACCTACTGGTAAGCAGCTTCTCTGCCAATGTCCTTGCTGGGGTGCTAACCTTTGTTGGGCATTGCGGTGACCCGGCTGGGGACCCTTGTTCCTGAGGGGGCAGGTGGCAGGAAGACCTGTGTGTGGGAGTGCTCACACAAGCTGCAGCTTAGGAGTCAGAGTTAAATACACCTGCCATGACGTTGCAGAGTCAGCCCTGCACCGCAGGTTCACCTACAAGTGCAGAGTGGGCAGTTCAAGCCCACCAGTCATTCATCGGAAACCCATACAGGGTCACTATGAGTTGGAACTGACTGGATGGCACTTACATCTGATAGTAAATACGTCTGATAGACTTTCCCTATTTTCCCTCTCCCCCTACACCCTATTCATTTTGCCTGTTTTTTAGACGGAGACTTGTGAACATACATAAAACCAGAGAGGGCAGCCACATATAATGAACCCCACGTACCCATCGCCAACGTTGTTGACCGCGACTAATTCAGAAGCAGCCATGTTCCCCCTTATGCTCTGCCTCCCCAGCCCCACTCTTCGTGGCTCTGCATTCTAGTCCTACTGTCCCCTCCCTCTCCTGTGCTGCTTTTATGCCAACTGTGCACTTTCCTGAGCTCCTCAAGGGGCACCCTGCCATGTCCACGCTGCTCTGGGCTGACACCTGTGTCTGACCACACTCAGCTCAGCCGTCACCTCCTGTCATGGCGCCTGGGTCTCCACACCCACCCCCCTTCCCATGTCCTCTGTACCCACTGCAGACTATGGTTGATAGACTTCCCTCACAAATCTCTCTCCTCATTCGGTTCCTGGCCTGTGGTTTGTGGAGGGCAAATGTCGAGTCGTTCCAGGCACTGGGTTGAGTAAGATGCTTATGGGAGAAATGAGCAGTAGAGGAGTAGACCACCCAGACAGAGACATGTCCTCTGCATGTTCTCACCAGGAGGGGCTGTGGGACCCTGGAGTAGGTGTCTGTGAGAACATTAGGCGGGTCCCAGCTGAGAAGACACCACACCCGCTGTAATGGCGGGGCCCAGCTTGGATTTAGCAGGGAGACGTGTTTGTGACATTTTTACTCATTAGGGATTTCTGTGTGGATTTTGTTTTTAAGGACGGAAAAATTGAAGCAGAAGATTTTACTAGTAGGTTATACCGAGAACTTAATTCTGCATCTCAACCTTACCTTGTGCCTTTCCTGAAGGTAATTCTACAGACTTTACTGGCCTTGATTCTCGTTTGTCCTGTGCGTGTGTCCACAAGCAGTCGTGGCTAGCTCCCATGTGGAGGAAGGCTGGGCTCTACCATTAATACTGGCGAGCTGATGGCAGTACCACAGTAGAAGGAAAGGCGTCAGGTATCTCTGTGACCAAAGTTTAGGGTTTCTATGAAGACGCATTTCCGGAAGCCCTACTGCACTGGCTTTCTGTTCTCCGTGGCTGCAGATGAAGGAGCCTGTGTTCTTCCATCGGGGCTTGGCTTTGTCCTTGCCTAGTGAAGGGTCCTGGTCATACTCAGGGAGCTGTGCTCACCCATGGGCCCCCGATGATCATTTTGTTGTAACCGTTACGGCGTGCTGTTTGCCTTCTCACTAGAGCAGCTTTGTTGAGATATAATTAATTCCTTTTTAAATCAGCTGCCTTTAGTGATTCTGTGTTGGTCAGAATGGCACGGTGCCCCATGACGTCTTCCACGGCCAAGGTGTTGGGAGGAGTCTGCCAAGCCCTTCCTTCTAGAGCCTCTGGGTGGACACAGATAGTCAGTCTGTCTCAGTTAGGCAGAATGCTTACCCATATGCACTATGCAGGGACTCCAGTAATGTTTGATTTTTTTCCTCTGTGATAACATTTTTAAGAGCATTTAAAACATCTTGGCCTTTTTGTTGTTGATTGTAAACAGATGTCAAGCCGTTCTCAACAAGAGTGCCCTTGCTTCCTGCTGGGTCCTGGTGTTGGGGACTTTGGTATTGGGTATCCTGAGACATTGCCTTCTGTGTCTGCAGTCTACTTTAGTTAGCACATGCTTCCTAAACGTCTCATGTTTCCAAATGCTGAAGAAAGGAATGCGATGCTAGAGCTGCTGTCCCACCCTGTCTGTCTGTCTTCCCACCCAGAGGAGCTTACCCGCCTTGAGACAGCTGACCCCCAACTCCGCAACCTTCATCCAGCAGAGCCAACAGCAGCCGCCCCCCGCCGCACAGGCCACCACGGCGCTGACGGCGGTGGTGCTGAGCAGCCCCGTCCAGCGCACAGCCGGGAAGACGGCGGCAACCGTGACCAGTGCCCTCCAGCCCCCTGTCATCAGCCTCACGCAGCCCACACAGGTTGGCGTCGGCAAGCAGGGGCAGCCCACATCACTGGTATGGAAGGCCTGCCCACACGTCCTCCGGCCCATAGTGGCCTCAGCCCTGAGACCTTCCACGCACCAAGAAGGGGGATAGCGTGCACTCTAAGCAGCTGGCTGTAAACGCGAGGCTGGCCCTATGTGCTGGTGTCCTGGCTTTTCACCAGTGGCACATCCATGACTAGGGTCATGGGACACAGTATGTGCCAGTGACGTTCGGACGCCTGGAGGCCCTTTTCCTGTCAAAGGAGATCTGTGCTCCATGGGTTTTGTCTTAGGCATCTAGTGCCACTACGGTGCAGCACCACACACGCACTTGTTCTCGAACAGCGCCGGCGCCTACGTGTCTGAACCTAGAGGAAGGCTGTCTCTCTGTGGGTTCTGTAGGAAAGTCCTTGTCTGACCTGACTTTCTGCTCATGGGCAGTATTCCTGTGCTTGGTTTCTGTGTTCCCCTATCTCTTCTAGCTGTCTGGCCTCCTTAATCATTTTATATCTCAAAAGAGATTGACTCAAAATACAGCCCACAAGATTCCTGTCTACTTATCATGATAAAGACTACCTATTCCAAAATGGGTCTGTAACCACAGGCTATAGGGTTATAGGTTAGGATTTATAATTATTTTGGAGAGCAGAGTTCAATCTGTAACATTTACCCTTTGGCGCCCCCAAATTCATGTCTTTGCCACAAGCAAAAAGTACATTCTTTCCATCATATCACCCCAAAAGTCCTAAATCAGCTCCAAGTCCAAGATGTTACCTGGTGAATTATCCAAAGCAAATGCAGATTAGATCTCAGGTATGTGCATCTGGGGACACAATGCCTTCTCATTTGTGAACCTGCAAAACCTACGCTATGAGGCATCGACTTATAAAGTATAATGCTAGACTGGGCGCAAGGTGGACATTTGTATTAGACGTGGGGGCACGTGGGGGAAAGAAGGGATGATGACTACCCCAATCCCACTGCCGGTGAGTCAGTTCTGACTCACAGCAACCCTGTCCGACAAGGTAGAGCTGCTCCTTTGGTTTCCCAGACATAACCCTTTATAGGACGGCGGACAGCCTCATCTTTCTCCTGCAAAGGACTGGTGGGTTAGAACCATCCAACCTTTTAGCCAACAGCACAATTCGTAGCCTCCTGTCCTACCAGGGCTCCTTAACTAGTCCCAAACCCTACGGAATAATTTACATTAGTTCTCAAGAATTGGAAATCATACTCTCTTACCTTACTTTGCTAAAAGTCCGAATGCAGAGGGCCAGCTCGAGGGCATAGCTTTCTCTCTGTCGGCTCTGTTGGAAGAACCTGGTCTCTCTAGTCTCTGTTACCTGGGTCCTTGGAGACCTCTACGTATCTTGGCATCTGCTTACCCAACCTCTGCTCTGCTCACTTCTTTAATCTCTTATGTCTCAACAAAGATTGGCTCAAGATACCCCATACACTAACCCAGCCACACTAAAGAACACACAGAACCCATTCCCAAGTAAGACTGTAACCACAGGCATAGAAGTTAGGATTTACAGCGCATTACTTTGGGGAAACACAATCTAATGCATAACGTTCTATCCTTTGGCCCTCAAGTCATCATGTCCTTGCCCACATACAAAACACACGCACCCCATCACATCACCCCCAAAGTCTTAAATCAACTCCAAGTCAAAAATCTTCTTTTCTGAGTCATCCAACTCAAATACTGGTGAGATCTGAGGTGTATTCTGTCCTAGGGTAAATGCCTCTTCATCTGTGAACCTGTCCTACCGAGAATACAAGATGGTAGCACAGGCAGTGACATTCCCATGGCAAGTGGGAGAAAACGGAGGATAAGAAGGAATTACGGGGCCAAGTCCCAGCAGAACAATCTACATTAGCTCTCAAGGTTGGAAAGAATCCTGAGAGCACCCAGACTCTAGGTGTTGCCCATGCTCTCTGGATTCTGGGTGGAGGCCCTTGTCCCAGATCTGCTTTCCATGTGCCCTGGGATGGCAACTCCTCTCTCTTGGCTTTGGATGGTCCCGTTCTCTTAGTCCATCAGAGTGGAGACCCCACCCCTTGGGCCCTGGCAGACCTTGTTCTTCTTCTCCTCTTGGGAGCGGCAGCCCTGTAGCCTCAGCTTTGGGTGTCTTCTCATACACCTGGCACACCGTAACAGCAGCCACACTCCGTAAGCAGCTCATGAAGATCCAACTCTTTGAAGCCCCTCCCTCTGCTGCGTGTTTTCTTTCCAGCAGTTCTCCTGACCTCCAAGGGACTCCAGGGGTGCGCCTCTCCTTGTCTTAGGAGGCACAAGACGGAGCTCTGCTCATCTGCTACCTGCTTGTGGAATTCCAAGAGGCAGACAGCGTTCTCCCCTTTCCTTCTCTCTCTGCCCCCTGCGGTCCAGGCTGATAGATGGGTTTGTGCTACGGAGTTGCTTAGATCTGTCAGTCAGCCTTAATCTCTTTAACGAAAGGAGTGTGTAGCCACGTCCTTGCTGACCACACTAGGACATGTGCCCTCAGTTTGTACAGCGCAATTTTCCAAATCTTGAAGTTTTGTTTTCATGTTGCACAGCCCATATTCCTCCTCTGACATTTTACTGTAAGTTGCGAGGAAAAGCTATGTGGTCCCTTTAAAATCTTGCTTAGAAATCTCATCAGCCAGCTATCCAAGTTCATCACTTACGAGTGCCACCAAACATGAGAGCATAATTCATCCAGTTCTTTGCCACTGATAATGCATAAAGAGCGTTACCCTTTCCCTGGTGTCTCATGCTCCTGGTTTACGTCTCAGACCTCTCCTGAATGACTTAACCCCCACATTCTTAGCAATGCTCTGTGGCTGCTGTCACTTGTATTCTCTCAGACAGGGGTGAGGAATCTTCTTGCTACCAAAATTTATAACAGCATTTGTGGGCTGTACAGAATTATCAACTTATAAATTATTCTGCAATATTTGGTCAAACATCGAATTAACTCATGTACCTGTAAAGGTACACATAACAACAACAACAACAACAGCCTGTAAAGGAGCTCTGGTTGCCTAGGGGTTACGAATTGGGCTGCTAACCTCAAGGTCAGCAGTTTGAAACTACCAGCTGTTCCATGGGAGAAAGAGGAGGCTTTCTGCTCCCGTAAAGATTTACAGCCTTGGAAACCTTGTACAGGGTCGCTATGAGTCAGAACCAAATCCACGGCACATCACCACCAATGTGATGGCTGGAGCTGCAGTTTCCTTGGCAAGCTCAGACCAAATGATTTCCTGGGCCTCACATGGACATTCCCCACCCCTACTCTAAAGCAACAGAGACTCTGTCTATCAATCTCCTTACTCACTTCTGAGACCTCAGAAGTTCTCTTTGGCTTCGTAATTCTACCGACAGCCTCTTTAAAGCACTCTAGGCTTTGACTATTAATCAAAACCTACTGCTATCAAATCGATTGTGACTCAGATATCCCATGTAGGGTTTCTGAGACTGCAAGTCTTTACAGGAGCCCATCATTTCATGTTCTTCCTACAGAGCGGCTGGTGGGTTTGAACTGCTGACCTTATAGTTGGCAGCCCAATGTCTAACCTGCCACATCACAGGGCTGTTAGCCACCTTCAAGCTCTTCTAGCCTCTTCCCATTACCTGGTGCCAGAAGCACCCCTATACTTTAGGGCTCTGTTAGGTCAGCACCCCACTTGTAGTCTTCATCATCTTGTAGCCTCGACAAGCCAGTTCACTTTCTCACGGTTTAGGAGACTAGAAGTCTGAATTCAGGGCGTGATTCGAGGCGAAGGCCGACACTGTTTCTTCTCAGCTTCTGCTTCGGTGCCCTGGGGTCTCTTTGCTGCTTCTTTCTCTTTTATATCTGAAAGAGATCGACCCCAAACTCCTTCATGTCTTACCTAGCATGACTTAGAGCAGACCTAAGTGGGGTTATAGCCACCAGCATACAGTGGAGGATTTACAGCACACATTCTGGGGGGCACAGTTCAATCCATAGCAGGGTACCAATGGCTGAGTTTTCAAAAGTAGGTTGCCAGGCCTTTCTTCCAAAGTGCCTCAGGGTGGACTAGACTAGTGTGCTGACCATTGGCACCACTGATGAGGAGCAGAGGTCCATGTGTAGGAGAAGGGGGTGCAGAAGATGGGACAGGCCTTTGTTCATTGTTGGGCCCAGCACTGCGGGAGGAGCGGGGTCGAGGTGAGCCAGGGCCCAGGTCCCCCTTCTCCATGAGGGACAGCACAGGTTCACAGCATGTTCCTGAGGCCGCCGACAGGCTGTTTGGACAGAGGCAGCTGGAGGTTTTGTGAGTTTTCATAGGCCTCTGCTGCCCTCAAGAGGGCGCAGAGTCACCCCACAGTCGATTTGATGGTGGCCTCGAACCGTGCCAGTGTGCGTTTGTGGTCAGAGCCCACTGGGCCTCCCTCTGCAGCGTGCAGGCTAGTATGTGGCTGTGTTTTGTGTCGCAGCCTCGAGAGTTCTGCTTATTGCGTTTGGTCACAGGCAGGCCTTCGGGTAGTTTGGTGACAAGTGGTACCTCTCCCCTTAGAAGTGCCCTGTTCCTGTGATCTCCCCACCACAGTCTCTGTGAAACTCACAAATGGAATTCTGAGACACATGGCCCTGGAGGTTTGGGGCCTGGTCTCCTGTGACAGTACCTGAAGCCTGGGGGCCCTCACTGAATACAGTTCCACGTGTCCCCACTGTGTACCTGGGCTGGGGTGTTATGGGGGTCACACAGATGGCCTGTGAGTGGACTGATGGCCAGGCCCACAGAGTGGGGGAGCACAGCCCAGGTGGGGAGGACTTGCTGTCCGGTAGGAAGAGGAGGCCCAGGGCTGAGTGCTTAGTCAGGCTTGGAAATCTAGTCAGAGGTTTCTAGCCTTTTAATAGGAAATTTGGGAAAAGACTTTTGACCTCTAACCAGCAGGTAGCGGCTCTGTGGATGTTTGGAGAGAAGTCATCCCCCCACTCCTGAGCTTAGCACTTAGCAGAGGCCCCAGGTTGCTGGCCTGTGTCCTCCGGCAGCTGACCACATGGCAGATAAACCGTCAAGTGTCGCGCCTATTGGGCCTGAAGCACACCTAGGGGATGGGGGTGAGGTGGCAGCGCTGCCGCCTGGCTGGGTGGGGGCGTTCACTGTCCTGTGCTGCCTGCTCGCCAGGTGATCCAGCAGCCTCAGAAGCCAGGAGCCCTCCTTCGCCCTCCCCAGGTGACGCTGACGCAGACGCCCATGGTCGCCCTGCGGCAGCCACACAACCGCATCATGCTCACCACGCCGCAGCAGATCCAGCTCAACCCCCTGCAGCCAGGTGAGGCGCCGGCCGACGGCAAGGGGGCCTACCTTTTCACCCTCTGTAGAGTTAGTGACCAAGGCTTTCACAGGCAGTGTAAGCAGAGAGGAGGGGAGCCGATTGCCCATGGGTGTAAGCAGCTCCTCTCGCTTCACCTCCACTTCCCTGTGTCTCGACCTCTACAGTCCCTGTGGTCAAGTCTGCTGTGCTGCCTGGAACCAAAGCCCTGTCCACTGTCTCCGCACAAGCAGCCGCTGCCCAGAAGAATAAGCTCAAGGAGCCTGGGGGAGGTTCGTTTCGGTAAGCTCTGAGTCTGTGCTCATGGAGCATGTACAGCCCTGGCCTCTGCCTAGGCCTCCACACAGGCGTGAGGGCCTGGGCCAGCCGGCTCCCCGAGCCCCATGCCCAGGGAGGCATGCTTCACACAGGGCAGATCAGCAGCCCCTTGACTCCGCCGCCGTCTTATGACAGTTATTCTGAGCTCGCTAACAGTGCTTAGCGGCAATACAGGTGCTTTTGCCTGCAGCTGTCTCAGCTTCTGACGCTCCAAAAACCCTGTGGTGGGCCCTGGTCAGCACCTGGCTTAGGGAAGGAAGGGGCTGCTTGTTGGCGGGTGGGGGCACACTCCAGAAGGACAGTCAGGTGGGGCTGGCAAGGCTAGGTTCTCTAGTGCCCAATTCGGTGATAGAGCCCCGTAGGGTGGGGAATCGGACCCCACCGTGATGTGGGGCTCAAACTCCAGTGATGGGAATGTGGCATAGGAGGTGGGGCAGCTGGTAGGAGTAGGTGGGAACCTAGCTTCAGACAGGAAGAAGTAAAGTAAATCAGGGCTCTTGGGAACTAGGTTTCTCAGTGTTGGGGAAGGAGTTAGAAATACGGCAGGTGAGGAAAACCAAGGGAGTCTGTGCTGTTGGTGGACTGGGTGAGTGGGTGTGAACTCGGGGTCTGTGGTGGACGGAGCTGGGTGTAGACAGGACTGTGGATGAACTGGGTGCATGGGTGTGAACTCAGGGTCTGCGGTGGACGGCCGGCCAGAACTGGGTGTAGACAGGATTGTAGGTGAACTGGCTGCGTGGGTGTGAACTCGGGGTCTGCAGTGGACAGCCAGAGCTGGGTGCAGACAGGACTGGGGGTGAACTGGGTGAGTGGGTGTGAACTCAGGGTCTACGGTATATGGAGCTGGGTGTAGACAGGACTGGGGGTGAACTGGGTGAGTGGGTGTGAACTCAGGGTCTCCGGTATATGGAGCTGGGTGTAGACAGGACTGGAGGTGAACTGGGTGAGTGGGTGTGAACTCAGGGTCTGCGGTATATGGAGCTGGGTGTAGACAGGACTGTAGGTGAACTGGGTGAGTGCGTGTGAACTCGGGGTCTGCAGTGGATGGCCAGAGCTGGGTGCCGACAGGACTGGAGGTGAACTGGGTGAGTGGGTGTGAACTCGGGGTCTGCGGTGGATGGCCAGAGCTGGGTGTAGACAGGACTGTAGGTGAACTGGGTGAGTGCATGTGAACTCGGGGTCTAGTGGACGGAGCCCATTGGAAGGCAGGATGTGTCAGAGCCCTCGGACTCTCTAAAGAGGAGAGACAAATAGTCTGAGCAGCATTTCAGAGCGGATGCTGTGGGATGCAGGTGAGACAGACCCCCCCCCACCCCCCAAACCTTCTCAGCGATCCTGACGAGGTCGCCCCCCCATGGCCCTCCCCTTCTCTGCTGCACAGACCCCCAGGCTGTGCTTGTGGTGACGGGGTTTATTTAGGGACGGAATAGGGTACGGTCCAGGTGCAGGATCAATTTGGAAGTAGCAGGAAGAACTCAGGAGACAGTTCTGTGCTTAGGACAGTTCTTTCTTGGCCGTGCCCACAGACAGGTCTCTCTCTGGCTGTTGGCTCTTGGTCTGACTTCTGCCCTGCTCACGAAAGTGTCACACATTGCTTCATCTTGGCCGATAAATGCCCATCCGGAAATCCCTGCCTGAAGGTGCCCAGCAGCACCCCACTTATCCAGCAAGCCTCATGCCCTGGATGCCCTGCTCTCTCCTCCATGTGTGCCACATCTACTGTCCCCCGCCACCTCCTGGGCTGCTTCCTGGTTCCTGCCCTCTTGCACCAAGGTGGCCACAATGTTACAGCTTTCTCTGTCACCTAAGTCCAGAGGGCACATTCTGCTCCTGGCTCCTCTTCTTTGTGGTAGTGAGGTCCCCCTGCACCCAACCTCTAGGACTGGCTCCCTTTAACCCTAACCCTAGACCAACTGAGCAGTCCCCTGCAGTTTCCCTGCACCTCACTGCTTGGTCCCACCTTCACAAGGGCCCTGTTACTGATTGATTTGTGTCCCTACAAAATGCCTATGAACCCTGATCTCTCTGGCTGCCTCTTAGTCCCCCTGGGAATGTGTTGTCTGTGTTACACTAACAAGGTTGGGGTCAGTGTGAGTTGTGTCCTGAGTTACTCTCTTGAGATAGAAACAAGATTAAACCCGGAAGCAGAGAGGAAAAAGGTGTGCGATGGGTGCTAAGCCACATGGACATCTCCAGGGAACCAGAAAGCTACCGCTGAAGAGACAGAAACCTACTGCAGCATGCCAAGGGAGAGAGAACACCTCCCGAGACTTGGTGCCCTGGATGGGGACGGCTTGCCTCACCAAACTGAGAAAACAAAGGTTTACTTCTTAAGGCATCCGCGTGTCTGTCGTGTTTCCAGATAGCTCAGCTAGAACATGGGGCTGCCGTGACAGATGTCTACAGTGTGCAGCAGTTGTGGAACTGGCTAAGAGCAGAGGCTGCCTTGCAGTAGAAAAGAGCTCTGGCTGGTGACAAGTCGGGCTGCTAACCTCAAGGTCAGCAGCTAGCAACTACCAGCTGTTTTTCGGTAGAAAGAGGAGGCTTTCTGCTCCTGTAAAGAGTTACAGCCTCGGAAACCCTGCAGAGAGTCAGTTTACTTTGAGTGGGAATAAACTCTAAGGCATGTAGCCTGTTGGTAGAATTGACAGGTGTTAAGGCAACTCTGGTGAGAGCTCAGACAGGAATGAGGAGAGCGTGAGAGAATGTCTCTGTGGTCGTACAGAATACAAGTGACAGCAGCCACAGAGCATTGCTAAGAATGTGGGGGTTAAGTCATTCGGGAGAGGTCTGAGACGTAAACCAGGAGCATGAGACAACAGGGAAAGGGTAACGCTCTTTATGCATTATCAGTGGCAAAGAACTGGATGAATTATGCTCTCATGTTTGGTGGCACTCGTAAGTGATGAACTTGGATAGCTGGCTGATGAGATTTCTAAGCAAGATTTTAAAGGGACCACATAGCTTTTCCTCGCAACTTACAGTAAAATGTCAGAGGAGGAATATGGGCTGTGCAACATGAAAACAAAACTTCAAGATTTGGAAAATTGCGCTGTACAAACTGAGGGCCCATGTCCTAGTGTGGTCAGCAAGGACGTGGCTACACACTCCTTTCGTTAAAGAGATTAAGGCTGACTGACAGATCTAAGCAACTCCGTAGCACAAACCCATCTATCAGCCTGGACCGTAGGGGGCAGAGAGAGAAGGAAAGGGGGAGAACGCTGTCTGCCTCTTGGAATTCCACAAGCAGGTAGCAGATGAGCAGAGCTCCGTCTTGTGCCTCCTAAGACAAGGAGAGGCGCACCCCTGGAGTCCCTTGGAGGTCAGGAGAACTGCTGGAAAGAAAACACGCAGCAGAGGGAGGGGCTTCAAAGAGTTGGATCTTCATGAGCTGCTTACGGAGTGTGGCTGCTGTTACGGTGTGCCAGGTGTATGAGAAGACACCCAAAGCTGAGGCTACAGGGCTGCCGCTCCCAAGAGGAGAAGAAGAACAAGGTCTGCCAGGGCCCAAGGGGTGGGGTCTCCACTCTGATGGACTAAGAGAACGGGACCATCCAAAGCCAAGAGAGAGGAGTTGCCATCCCAGGGCACATGGAAAGCAGATCCGGGACAAGGGCCTCCACCCAGAATCCAGAGAGCATGGGCAACACCTAGAGTCTGGGTGCTCTCAGGATTCTTTCCAACCTTGAGAGCTAATGTAGATTGTTCTGCTGGGACTTGGCCCCGTAATTCCTTCTTATCCTCCGTTTTCTCCCACTTGCCATGGGAATGTCACTGCCTGTGCTACCATCTTGTATTCTCGGTAGGACAGGTTCACAGATGAAGAGGCATTTACCCTAGGACAGAATACACCTCAGATCTCACCAGTATTTGAGTTGGATGACTCAGAAAAGAAGATTTTTGACTTGGAGTTGATTTAAGACTTTGGGGGTGATGTGATGGGGTGCGTGTGTTTTGTATGTGGGCAAGGACATGATGACTTGAGGGCCAAAGGATAGAACGTTATGCATTAGATTGTGTTTCCCCAAAGGAATGCGCTGTAAATCCTAACTTCTATGCCTGTGGTTACAGTCTTACTTGGGAATGGGTTCTGTGTGTTCTTTAGTGTGGCTGGGTTAGTGTACGGGGTATCTTGAGCCAATCTTTGTTGAGACATAAGAGATTAAAGAAGTGAGCAGAGCAGAGGTTGGGTAAGTAGACGCCAAGATACGTAGAGATCTCTAAGGACCTAGGTGGTGGTGGGTATTGTTAAGGACCGTCGAATTGGTTCCAACTCATTTCAACCCTATTTGGGTTTCTGAGGAGCTGCTGATAAGTTTGAATCACTGACCTTGTGGTTCCTATTGACCTTGAGGTCATGTGCTTATCCTAGGGCACCACACCGGGACTCCAGAGGAACCAGTTAGCTAAGGTCAAAGAGTTAAGAGAGCTGACCAAGAGAGCAAGATTCTCCTTAGAGCTCTGCCCTCGGACTTCTAGTCCTTACGCGGTGGGAGTGACTGTTGGTTAAAGGCCTACATCTCTGCTATGCCTGTTTCTGAGGCACTAGTGAACTCAGACAGGGCTGTGCATGGTGTTTGCATTAGCAGAACTCTCCAGTCCCCTGCTGGGCCACAAGCACCTTGCTTAGAGTGAATTTCACACAATGATTTTGTGGGATTTGCAAGATCATGGCTGGAAGAGCCCCACTCTGGGGGTTCACGCACGCAGGGCCGGATGTGGGCACAAGTGTGTGTGGGAGCCCTTGCGTTCTTCACACTTAGTCTCTGCTCACTGCAGCACCCCCAGCTCTTGTCCTTTTAATTCCAGTCTCCCGAAAATGACCGTGTCAAATGCCCCAAAGCCAGGAAGCGTTCAAAGATTGGGAAGTCCACGTGCTGGAATAGCCCTTCCCACTGGCTAAATGGGAAACAAGAGCATCAGCCTGAGTGAATAGAGACCGTGACAGACTCGTCACCTGCTGAGCGCAAGTGGCGTCACTCCATGCAGTGTGGGGTGTCCAGGGTCTGGGCATGCCTCTCCTGGAAGTGCTCACTGACCATAAGGGCAGTTGTTTGCCTGTGACCAGGCATTCATTCTCCGGTATGCTGGGTGAGGATGGCTGAGCTTGGTTGCCTGTTGTGTACTGAGAATGCGGCCTACAGCACTCCTGGGTGCTCTCTGTGATCCCTGTGACTGTCGGGGTTCAGAGGACCAGAGCTGAGGCAGGAGCGGACTCAGGACAGCCCTCAGTGCAGTCGACACACTGAGTTGGGGCCCTTCCAGTGGAGTATGGTGTCAGGAGAAGCAGCCCAACTTGGGGCCTGAGCAGGGGTGGGCATCCTGGGGCTGCTCCAGGCCCGATGGTCAGCCTGTGGTTTTGGGGGTCGGGGGGCACGCTTGTCTGGAGGAAATGCATCTGGAACAGTTCTGTCCACCCTGTGTCCCGTCTTTGAGGTGGTGATTGATACGGAGATGAATGCTGCCTGTGAGTGGAGAAAATGGAGAGAAACACCTCTGCTTGGCGCAGCTCCTCAGAGCAATAAGTGCCATCGGTTTCCGCCATTCCGCCTGGGTCCACATGCTCTGTTCTCCCGTGAAAACAGGCAGTGCCCCCTTAGGCCGTGGAAGAAGTGCAGGAGGGCAGGAGCCGGGGGTCCCAGCAGCCCTGGCCCTCCCTTGGTGATTCCCAATGGAACTGCGAGTCTGACATGTTCTTATACAGAGCAGTGACCTCGTCTCCTATTCTCTAGGGATGACGATGACATCAACGATGTGGCCTCCATGGCAGGAGTAAACCTGTCAGAAGAAAGTGCAAGAATATTAGCCACAAACTCTGAACTTGTGGGCACATTAACGCGGTCATGTAAAGATGAAACCTTCCTCCTCCCAGCTCCTTTGCAGAGAAGAATATTAGAAATCGGTGAGTTTGGGTGGTTGATGGCCGAGCGTCACAGGCTTGACGTGGAAGGTGTCCTCCTACTGGCAGCCCCACTGTCATCATCCTGTCCACTTGGTGGAGTGTGACAGCTGCTGGGCACCGGAGGCACTTCTGAGCCCTCGTCCCCTCTCCTGTGGGGCTGCCTGTTGGAGGCAGTAACTGGCGTGTGAGAGAAAAGCAGAGCAGACATGAGGGGAGATTGAGAATGTTTCTCACTGCCTGACTTGGTCCCAGGTAAAAAGCACGGCATCACAGAACTGCACCCAGATGTCGTAAGCTATGTGTCACACGCCACGCAGCAAAGGCTACAGAACCTTGTGGAGAGGATATCAGAAACAGCTCAGCAGAAGAATTTCTCATATAAGGTAAGGCGCGGCCCTGTGTGGGCTCCTGACCCCACACCGTCTGGAGCCCTAGGCCTACGTCCAGGCTGAGGCCGGTGTTGGATTTTCTACAAAAGTAGGTTTTAGTGTCCTCAGCTGTAGGAACAGTGGGACAGATAGCTGTGTGAGGTTGCTCTGTGGGGCTTGGACAGTGAAGGGGAACCCAGTCAGCTTAGAAAATAATGGAGTCTTTGCCCTCATCTTGCCTGGGACCAGGGAGCCACATGGGAACCAGCAGGTTGGCATCAGCACCTTTGGGCTGTGGCCCCCTCCCCCAGTGATCCTGTCTTGCCTGCCTGCTGGTGGACCTGGAAACCTTGTCCTGTTGGTGCCCCAGCCTCAGACGGCAGGTTTTCAAGCCCACTGTGCGTCCCTGCCTGTGACGGCTGCGCTCGGGACACCACAGAGTCGGGGTGCCATCAGCAGAGGCCGCAGGGATGGGGTGTGTTCACCAAAGCCAGAAGTCAGCGCCTCGAGAACAGCATTTAGTGTGAAAATATTGAGGCCACAATGCTTTAAAAACAACACCAAAGTGTGGAAACTAGGAGACACTGCATGAGGGCCCTCCGTGTGCAGACAGCAATGTGAGATGCTCTTCTGTAGACATCAGCAAGCTCCGTATACCAGGCACAGTGACTGTCCATGAAGGGAGCAGCTCCTTGCTGTCAAAGCAGCCGTGGGAAGAGGAAGAGGATGGAGGGAGGAGGCTGTGCTCAGTTCCCTGATTTATGACAAACAGTGTTTTCACCCTTTTGGCAGGATGATGAGAGGTATGAGCAGGCAACTGATGTGCGGGCTCAGCTCAAGTTTTTTGAACAGCTTGATCAAATCGAAAAGCAGAGGAAAGACGAGCAGGAGCGAGAAATCCTGATGCGAGCAGCAAAGGCAAGTGGTGGGTTCACACAGTCCTGCTGGCCTGCGGGGAGGGTGGAGAGGGGCTGCAGTGGGAGGCACCTAGCCGGGAGCAACACTTGTGCAGTGGGCTCGGCTCCCTGTTGGCTCCTTGATGTGGCCATGAGAGCTGGCCAGATCCTGTGGGACCATTGTGCTCTGACCTGTCGGCTCGCTGTGAGCTAGGATCAGATAGACAGCAGTCAGCTTGGTTTCCTTTGGAAATGTAAAAGCCACCATCGTTGAGTCAACTCCAACTCCTGATGATCCTATTAGACTGAGGCAAAGTGGGCCCGAAGGTTCCCAGGCTGTCCTCTTTATGGAAGGAGACATTTTCACCCACAGAGGGGCTGCTGGGTTTGAGTCGTTCCGTTAGTGGTCGTGTGCTTAATCCCTGCTCCACCAAGGTTCATTATTAATAGGACCAGAGGTGACTGAGGGCCCTGGACTGGACACACAGTCCCCATCCTCCACCAGCTTCCTGTAATTGGCGGACTCATCCCAAAGGCCATATTATCCAAAGATGCCGACGACTTTCTTAAGAACACTCTTTTCACACTGTGCAACCTGAAGTGTTCTTTTGGCTGTAAGATTCTTAACAATCCAGTATGCATGTAACCCTATGACTTAGACTCTTTTCTGTCATTTTCAAAAATAGTCTCGATCCAGACAAGAAGACCCAGAACAATTACGGTTGAAACAGAAGGCAAAAGAGGTAGGTTTCTCTGGATGCACCATCTTTATTGTACATTTGAAAATAGTGTAGCGAACGCCAGACACTTGTGGAGATGATGGGATCATGCAAGGTCGTGTCGGATAATGCCGGGCCAGAGACTTTCCTCTGCAAACGATTTGTGTCCTTTAAAAAAAGAAACAGGGCTTTCTCTTTGGCTGGCACTTAGCTGCTGTATTGTCACCGTGTCTGTGTTTTGTGAGCGTTCTAGGATGGGCATTTATTGCTTTTCTAAAAAGTCCATATTTTCTGATTGTAGAAGTGGTCTGCTTACTATGACAAGCAAAAAACATTAAAGAAATCAGAATATTCCAGAAAGCCTGGTGGTGTCTGTGTAATATTTTCGTAGTAAGCAGAAAGCCTGTGCAGGAAATGACATTGCTGGTTTCTTTTCGGAACAAAGATGCAGCAGCAGGAGCTGGCCCAGATGAGACAGCGCGATGCCAACCTCACGGCACTGGCAGCCATCGGGCCCAGGAAAAGGAGGAAAGTGGATTCTCCAGGACCGGGATCAGGAACAGAGGTACTGTGGCCTCAGGGGGCTTGGGTCCGGAAGGTGCTGGGAGGGTGGGGTGGGGTGGCGGCGACGGTGGCCCCTGACAACTCACTTCATTCATACAGACTCACTTATAACAATCAGCTGTCTTACCATTTCTGTGTTGTCTCAACCATCTTGGAATGTTTGTCTGAATGTGTATTACTGTACCTTATTTATGAATTCCAAAATGAGCTAAAAGTTCTGTCCAGAAGTGAGTTAGATTACCATAATTACCATAATAATTACCATAGATGACATGGTTTCTGCTGTCTTTGACAATTACATGTGGGAAATCACAAGAATGAACACATCTGGGTCAGAAGAACAGATCTTCCTTAGGAGTGAGGATGGAGAGACTTGGTTTCACGTTCTCAGGAGGGACCAGTCCCTGGTAAAGTGGAGGGTCAGTGTAAACAGGAAGGACCCCCAAGAGGTGGCTCGCACAATCATCGGCTCAGACAGCACCGACTGAGGAGGACACAGGTCCTGGCAGTGTTTTGTTCTGTTGTTTGTGGGATTGCTATGAGTCAGAACCAATTGGACGGCACCTGACAAGAATTTTGGCTGAAAGGGGTGTGCCCCACTGGAGCGCTGAGAGCCGTATGAAGAAGAGTCTTTGCGTGTTTCTGTTTATCTAAATGTCTAGCGATTGGCTTTGTTTAATGTCTTACTTGTATCTTTATAGCAGTTATAAAACCACCTTAAAATGTGGTTATTCTTGCTTCTAGAAGGTAAATCCACTGCAAAAGAACTTTTTAAAGTGTTATAGAGCAAAGGTGTTAGTTTGAGGACTAAGGTACACCTGATCCAAACCCTGGTATTCTCGGTCGCCTCATATGCATGTGAAAATTGGACAGTGTATACGAAGATTGTAGAAGAATTGATACCTTTGAATTATGGTATTGACAAAGAATGTTGAAAGTACTATAGACGTCTGGAAAAGCAACTGTGTCTTGGAAGAACTATAGCCAGAATGCTGCTTAGAAGTGAGGATGTGGTGCAGGACTGGGCTGTTGTGTAGAGTCACTGTGAGTCGGAACCAACTTGTCAGCACCTAACAACACCACTGACAACTGTCGGTTGTCTTCCGAGTAAGTTACAGGAAGAAAGAAAATGTGGTGTTTTACGTCTGTCTACGTAGTTGACCATTTCCGGTGCTGTTGATTCCTTCCTGTAGATCGGAGGTGCTGTCCAGCATCGTTTCCTTTGGTTTGAAGGGCAGTCTTTATCATTGTGCCGCTCTCCTCGCAGTGAATTCACTCAGCTTCTGGTTATTTGAAGTGGTCGTAAGTTACTCTCATTTTTGAAGGACATTTCCCCTAGATATAAAATTCCAGGTTGAAAGTTTTTTTTTTTTTTTTCTTTAAGTACTTAAAAGATGTTCTGTTTTCTGGGGCCCAACCCTGAATTTTTCCTTGTTCCCTGAATGCCGAGTGTCTCTCTTACCTGTTTGAGATCTTTTGATTGTTTGAGCCGTTTGTCTGTGTTGTGTTTAGTTGTGGTTGTCTGTGCATGTTGCTTGCTTGTGGTTTAATGAGCTGCTTAGACTTGTAGGTCAGTGTCCTCATTGTATTTGGGACATTTGGACCATTATTTCTTCAAGTGCTTTTTTTCTATGCCAGTCTTCTCTGTGGTACTTAAATCACACATAGTGTGTTAGATTTCTTGATAATTGTTCTACGGGTCTCTTGAGACTATGTTTTTTTTTTTTTTTTTTTCTGTATTTTTTCCACTGTGCTCTTAGACTGGATCATTTCTCCTCAGCTATCTTCAGGAGTCATGACCCTGCTACCTCCCACCTTCTCTGTGTTAAACCCATCCCGTGAAGTTGTTTTTGTGAGTGTTCATGTCTTCTCAGTTCTAGGATTTCCATTGATTTCTAATAGTTTCTAATTTAAACAATCAACAACTTTTTATTGTGAATTGAATGAAGGTTTACAGACAAGAGCATCAACCAATCAGACACTGTCATCTCAATGACTGTAGCCCCCTCCATGCAACAGTAGTTATCCCTATGGTTCCTGTTTCTAGTCCACTCTTTCTCCCAGCCCGTCTCAGCTTTATCCTGAGGTAAATGTTGCCCTTTAGATCTTGAATGATTGACCATTCCACGGTGAGCAGATCTTACTAACGTCGATCTCTCCTCTGTAAACGCATCTACTGTTACTAATGTTGTTCTCTCCTCTGTATACCTCTCTACTGTTTGGGTGAAAACTGGGCCATGAGGAGGGTGCGTCTTGCTCCAGACCAGAAGGGTGGTCGAGGATCATAGTCTCAGGTTCCTCCAGTCTCTTTGTGACCAGTAAGCCTCGTCTTGTTTATAATTTGGAGTTTTGTTCCACATCTTCTCCTACTCTGTCTTGGACTTTCTAAAGTGATCCCTCTCAGAACAGTTGGTAGTGGGAGTTGGGCGCCATCTCATTCTGGTCTCAGAGTCGTGGAGACTGATGTTGACGTGCTCCATTGGTCCATTGGACTAGTTGATTTCAAGCATCTTCAGTTTTCGTCCCTCGTCTTTCTATATGGAGAGACCAAGAATAGTTGCACTTTTGATGGCTCCTCATGAACCCCAGTCGGTACTCACCAAAGCAGGACTGTGTTACACCAGGTGACCTTGGTGTCCCCTGAGACCATGGTCCTGAGCCCCCAGGCCCAGCAACTCATTGCCTTAAGATGTTTGTTAACAACGAAGCCATTGCCATCGTTTTGCCCCCATGTGCTCCGCTACAGTCTCAATTGTTTTCAGAAAACGTAAATCCCTGTGTACAAAAATCCTCTTTCAAACCATTAGATATTTGTGGGTGTGCCCCCACTCTCCCTCCCATACCCATTCAGCTGTTGATCTGTTCATGTACTCACCCACAGACACTATTGTGTCATTGTATGTGCAGCACGTTTAGGTCCATTCCCTTTAACCCTCGCATACCGCCCTGTGGCTCGCTTGTCTTCATCCTTTTCCTGCCAACCTCTCCCTTCTTCTGTTTTGCCTTCCCCATCACCTGAGCTAATTTGTGTCTGCTCTCCAGCCACTGGATTACTCTCTCATCTCTGGCAACTATCAAAAAATATTTCTTTTAGCATGAACTCCCTTTCTTGACTATTGTAGTGGTCTCATACAATATTGGTCCTTTTGTAACTGACTAATTTCCCTCGGCATAATGGCCTCCAGGTTCTTTCATCCATGTTAGGAGGTGGTTTTGCAGACTCACCGTGATTCTTCAGTGTTGGTTGGTGTTCAGTTGTGTGTATGTACTGAAGTTTGTTTATCCATTCTTCTATTGATGGGCATTTAGACTCTTTCCGTCTTTTTGCATTGTGGATAGTGCTGTGATGAATGTCGGTGTGCATATATCTACTTGTGTCCTGACTCTAATTTCCTATGGGTATATACCTAGTAGAGGGATTGCTGGGTTGTGCAGTATTTCTATTTCCAACTTTTGAAGGAAGCAACATACTGGTTTTGACATGGCTGCACTGTTTTATAGTCTCAGGAGAAAGGTAGGCGGGTGCCAGTCTCTCCACACCCTTGCCAGTATTTGTTGTTTTCTGTTTTTAAACTTTCTGTTGTGAATTGTGTGAAGGTTTACAGACAAGATCATCAGTTTTACATTCAACAAATCACACGCTTTGTTTCTTCTCAGTGATTGCAGCCCCCTGCACGTAACAAGTTACCCACTTCCTCCCTGTGGTTCCTGTTCCCATTCCACCCTCCTTCCCAGCCCTTCTCACCTTTGTCCTTATGTATCTGGTGCCCCTTTGATTTTGAACGATTGACCCTTCTGTCATTCCTAGTGAGCATACCTTATTAGTGTTGTTGTCCCCCTATATCCCTGCCCACTTCTTAGTTGAAAATTGGACCACAGGGGTGAGTTCCCTTCCAGACCTTAAGGGTGGTTGAGGAACATAATTTCATGGTTGCTTTTATAAAAATAATTTTGAGTTTTGTTCCACACATTCTGTCCCTCTAGCCAGGACCTTCTATTGTGATCCCTTTCAGAGCGGTTGGTAGCCGTAGCTGGCTCTTCTGATCTCAGATTCATGGAGACTGATTTTCCCATGTTCTGTTAGTCTGTTGGACTAATTGATTCCAGGCATCTTCAGTTCTACTCTTCTTTCTGCAGCTCGTGGAGAAACCTCAGATGGCCGTTCATGAGCTTTTAATATCCCAGATGCTACTCAACCAACGTAGGATGTACAGCATTGTCTTTGTGGACTATGTTATGTTAATTGACCATGGTGTACCCTGAGACCATGGTCCTGAACCCCCAGGCTCAGCTACTCATTGCATTAAGATGTTTGGTAATATCTGAGAAGTTTTCATCATTTTGCCTGCTGTATGTTCCACCACATTCACAGTCATGTGTGCAGGACAGAGAAATGCTCACGTACCAGTATCCTCCGTAAACTCTCGTCTATTTGTGCTGTATGTATAGCTATGTAAGATTTCACGTTCTTTCCATCCCCAGTCAGCAAGTGTCTCCATGTATCTACCTGTAGAACATCGTTGATTTTAGTTTATGCACCTGTATGTAGCCCCTTCAGCCCCTGTGTACCTCCCTGTGGCTTCACCTGTCTTCATCATTCTTCTGCCAACCTACCCATTTTTGTACACTACCCTCCCTGTTATCTGAGTAAACACATGACTGCCCTCTACCCATCAGTTAATGATTCTTTTGTTTTTCCTCTTTCAAACTCTTACATATTTATGGGTTGTCTACTTCTGTATCTCCCACTCGGCCTCGCTTCCCTATTCAGCCTGTGTCTCAATCCAGGTATCTAAGCAC
>NW_006408756.1:2061600-2072241 GCF_000296735.1 Chrysochloris asiatica
ACTGACTCAGTGGCACCTAACAACACCAACAAATGACAAATCTCTAGTGAGAGTGAACATTTCTTCATATGCTTGTTGGCTGCCTGGATGTTTTCCTTAGTGAAGTGTCTGTTTATGTCCTCTGCCCATTTTTTAATTGGGTGATTTGTGTTTTTCATATAGAGGTGTTGTAGTTGTCTATAAATTGTCTCATAACCTGTGGGCTGTCTTTTTACTCATTTGGTGACTCTTTTGATCCATACAAGTATCTAATTTTTAGGAGATTTCAGTCATCTCGTTTGTTTTCTACTGTTTGTGTGTTTCTAGTTATGTTTAATAGTGTGTTTATGCCGAATAGTAGAAGCCTTACATTTGTCCCTGTTTTTTCATTGATAATGTTTATCATTTTAAGTTTTACATTTATTTCTTGAATGCACTTTAAGTTTGTTTTTGTATATGGTGTGAGAGACATGGGTCCTGTTTCATTTTTCTGTAAATGGATTTCCGGTTTCACCAGCATCGTTTGTTAAAGAGACCTATCTCTTCTCCACCTAATGTGTTTTGGCACTTTGCCAAGGATCAACAATGTATGTGGCTGATTTCCTTCTGGGCTCTGGATTCTGTTCCACTGATCTATGTGTCTTCCATTGTACCAGTTCCAGGCTGTTGTGACCACTGTGGCTGTGTAGTAGATTTTGAGTCCAGGGAGTGAGAGGCCTCCAACTTCATTCTTCTTTTTAAGTAATGCTTTGCTTATCTGAGGTCTCTTTCCTATCCCTATAACGTTAGCGATCAGGTTTCCATCTCTAAAGAATGACATTGGGATTGTATTATATCTGTAGCTTGCTTTGGGTAGTGTAGACATTTTTACAATGTTAAGTCTTCAATAAGCATTGTACATTCTTCCCGTTTTGTAAGTTTCTTGTAATAGTGTTTTGTAGTTTCTTTGAGTAGGCTTTCTCTGTTTAGATTTATTCCTAAGTATTTCATCTTTGGGAGCACAGCGGCTCCACACGGTAAGCACTGGATTGCGAACCACTAGGGTCGTGGTTCCAGCCTGTCAGATGCTCCACGGGAGAAGGATGAGGTTTTCTGCTTCTGTGAAGAATCAAAGCTTCAGAAACCCTAACAGGGTCACTATGAGTTAGAACTAATTTGATGACATACAGCAACAGCAGTATTTCATCTTTTAGGTAGCGATTGTAAATGGTATGATTTTTCTGATTTCCTCTTCAGAGCTGTCTTTATTTTTGCCTGTTGATCTTGTACCCTAATACTTTGCTGAATCTTTCAATGAATTCCAATAATTTTCTTGCTGAGTCTTTGGGATTTTCTATATATAGGTCCATCTCATCTACAAATAGAATTGTACTTTTTCTTTGTCAAGTTGGATACCTCTCATTTCCCTTTCTTGCCTTATAGCTCCAGCTGACACTTCCAACACACTGTTGAATAGAAGTGGTGATAAAGGGCCGACCAGTGTGTCTGCTTCCTGTTTGCAAAGGGAAGGCTCACAGTTTTTCTCCATGGAGAGGAATGTTGACTGTTGCATTTGTATATGTGCCCTTAATTATGTTGAGGAATTTCCCTTCTCTTCCGATTTTGTTGCAATGTTAGATTTTGTCCGTGGCTGTTGGATTTTATGGAGTGCCTTTTCTGCGTCAATTGATCATGAGCACCTTTGCTTTATTTCGGAGGTGGGTTCCATTGATTGTAGTGGTACAATCTTGCTTCTGTACCAGAATCTGGTATTCTTATCTGGAAATGTTCTAATTTTGCCATTGTATTTGAGGGGCAGTCTTGCTGAGTATGATTCTTGGTTGACACTTTTTTTCTTTCAGAGTTTTGTTTCTGTCTTCGCATTAGCCTTCTTGCCTACACGGTTTCTGCTGAGAAATCGGAGCTTATTCTTATAGATTCTCCTTTGTTGGTAACTTTTCATTTGTCCCAATCTGCTTTCAGGATTCTTTCCTTGCCTTTGGTTTTGGAGAGGTTGATTAGATATGTCTTAGCAATATTCTTTTGGGGTCAGCCTTTTTTGGGGTTTGTTCAGCTTCTTGAATGCTTTTCTTCTCTTCTTTTATAATGTTAGGGAAGTTTTCTTCCAACATCTCTTCAACTGTCTTTCCTGTGATTTTCTTTGTCTCTTTGTTTTCTGGGATTTCAATCACCCATAACTTATTTCTCTTCATATTGCCCTTAGACTTTCTTCAGATTTTTATTTATTTTTATTGTTCTAACTTTACTAGTATTGAGAGATGTATTTTCAAACTCACTAATTCGTGTTTCCATTGCTTCAAATCTACTTCTTTGCCCTTTCAATGTGCTGCCCTTTTCTGGAATCTTAGCATTAATCTTCTAGATGTCGATTAGCAGGCTTCGTATTGCCACCAATCCTTCATTGATCTCGGTTTACTGCTCCTGTAGTATTTTCCTGAATTCTTACTTGTGTTCCTCGACCTTTCTGCTAGTCTCTTGGAGGTACCTATATAGCCTCTTGAATTCTTTTTCAGGTAGTTAACAATGACTTTTTTCTCTCAAAATCATTTTCAAGCTCTGCTTTTTGGTCACTTGTTTGAGCCACTCTGTCATGTTTGTTTCTTTGTGTGAAAATAAAAATGGTCTGTTGCTTCTTAGACATTGTGGTGGTGGTGTATTTGTGGAGTTTAGTTAAGGATAGGTTTGCCTGATGTTGTTTAGTGTTGATGATCAGGTGTAGAGCAGCTGGTATTGACTCTTGCCTGGTAGGTAGGGTTGTGGAGGGTCTGGTTGTGGCTGGGCTGTTTCTGTCCCCTGCCAGGTTAGGCAAGAAGAGAAAACACATGTACAACAGAGAAGGAAAACTAGCGAAAAAACCAAAATAGTAAAGGAGGGGAAAGAAAAAAAAAAAGCATGCAATTGCTAGAAAAAGAATATGGAAATCCAAAAGAGGAAAGAGTGTGGAGAAAATAAATATTTGAAGCAATGGCAGAAACAAAATAAGGGAGAAACTGAGAAGAAAGGAAAAGAACTAAACACTAATAGGGAAAAAGGATCAATAAAAGAGAAGGAGCTAAGAGAGGAGTAAAGAGAACCCAGAGAAAAAGGAGAGACTCAATAGTGGTTGGAAAGAAAAATGGAGAAAAGGAACAAAAAATGAAAGTGGAGATAAAGAAAGGAAGAAGAGGAAGAAAGAGTTAACAAACAAAAACAATGGAGGAAAAAACCAGGGAGGTACCAGACCCAGAAAGCAAATTCTGGTGTCTCCTGCCAGCCAGGGACCTCACATGGTAGGTGGGCTGCGGATGAGTCAGTCCCCTGTGGCTGGCCCTCAGTGGAGTTCCTGTAAGGCTTGGTGTTATCTGTTCTGGGGACCCCATCTGGTGCAGACCCCAGTGCAGCTGGGGGGATCAGGATCTTTCCATCCCTGGGCAGCAGAGGACAAGGGCGCCCACTGGTCTGCACTGTCAGAACCATTTCTATATTCTGGAGCAGGTCACACCTGATTCTAGGTGCCAGGTGGGTGCTGCTAACTTCCCATTACCTTTGATGACCTACGACCACCCGGAGAGTAGGAGCTTTGTTGGGTGTGTATGTAGTTGAGGGCTGGCCACCTCTCTCTAGGGTGTTGTGAGGTACAACAAAAATTTTTGCAACTTTCTATCCAACAATGAATGGTATGCTTCCGCACATGCAACTACCTTCTTGTCTTCACAGCCGATGGTGAAAGTTCAAGGTGAAAGTTGAAGATGCCCTGTTGCTCTGGGCCAGCCAGCACAGATCATCTAGCTCCTTTGTTTTTCCCACGAGTCTATTCAGCTGCTTCTCCTGTTTGAAGCAGGGTTCACCTGAATCCAGGCACCGGGATTAATGCAGCTAGCTCCCCATTCCTTTGATGGGGCTCACACCCGTGGCCCTCTCTAACTGACGGGATAGCGGGATCTTCACTGGGGGTATATATGGGCTGGGGCTGGCTGCATCTCTGGTCACCACTGAAGTGTGGGGAATAAGAAAGAAATTGGACCACTAGTGTGATTCTGCAGTGCTGGTCTGCTATCCTGGCTCTGAAACTGCTTGCAAAGCTTAAGATGGTCACGCTGCGACTGGTTGGCCAACACAGTAGACGTGCATGGTCTCTGTCTGTTCTTTGTACACTGCATCTGCTCAGCTCTCTCTCCCAGTTACCACTCGAGTCCACTTCTCTGTCCCTTCACCTGAAGTTCAGGGTGCCATCTGCGTCTGTTGCATTTGGTTTCCTGTTGCTTTGTTGTAGAGGGTCTGTCTGTATAGTGAGTTTTGTTTCCTTCTTCATTCCTAACCTTCTCAACTGTGTTCTTGGGGAACTAAATGCTGCTCTTTTGATCTCAAGTGGTTCACGCTTCTATGGTGTGCATACCTCCCTAGTGTTATCGTTCCCCGTAGAGACCTGTCTGTTGTTTAGTTGGAAATTGGGTGGCCTTTAAGGACCATAGTCACAGAGGCTCCACTAGTCTCCATCTAACCAGAAAACCTGGTCTTTTCTATGACCTTGAGTCTTGTTCCATGTTTTTCTCCTCTGTTCTAATGTGATCCCTTTCAGAGCAGTTGGTAGTGGTGGCTGGGCACCATCTAGTTCTTCTGGTCTCAGTGTCATGGAGACTGATGGTCACGTGTTCCATTTGTCCACTAGTTGTTTCCTAGTGTCTTCAGTTTTCATCACTCTTCTTTCTTTTGGACAGGGAGAGACTGATAGTTGCACATAGATAACCACTCGTGTGCTTTTTAGATCTCCATTTTAACATTGTCTTTGTGGACTGTGTTATGCCAGTCGACCATGCTGTCCACTGAGACCGTGGTTCTGAGCCCCCAGGCCCAGTCATTTATTCCCTCAGTGTGTTTGGTTAGGTCGAAGAAGTTTTCATAATTTAGACCCCTGTAGGCTCCACCATGGGTGTGCAGTATGGTAAACACTGGAATGCATGTGAACCACAGGGTTTGCAGTTTGAACCTGCCAGCCACTCCCCAGGAGAAGGATGAAACATTCTGCTCCCGTGAAGATTTAAAGCCTCAGAAACCCTATACAGGGTCGCTATGGGTCTGAACTGACTCGACAGTACTTAACAGAACCACAGTGGCTTATTAATGACTCTGTATCGTAACAAATTGTGGATCACATTGAGAAACATGGAAATTACAGAACACTGATTGTGCTCAGGAGGACAGGAGGTGGTCATTCCAAGTCAGGAAATGTGTGTGTCAGAGTTGTATCCTTTCACCATAGACACTCAGTCAGTGTGCTGAGCAAATCATCTGAGAAGCATCAGGATTGGCAGAAAACTCATCAACAACCTGTGATATGCAGATGACACAACCTTGCTCACAGAAAGTGAAGAGCACTAGACGTCGTCCTTCCTGGGGAAGATGAAAGACTCCAGCCATTAGTATAGATTGTACCTCAATGTAAAGAATGTCCTTACAACGGGACCAGTAAATAACACTGATAAACAGAGAATACTGAAGTTGTCAGATTTCATTTGACTAGGCCCACACTGAGTACTCCTGGGAATAGCGGTGAAGAAATCCAATGATGTGTGTATTACATTAGGTAAGGCTTCTTTAAATTCTGCAAGGGCAAAGATGTCACTTTTTGAGGACTAACTTGTGCCTGACTCAAGCCATGGCATTTTTATTTGCCTCATACGCATTTGGAAACTGGTCAATTAATAAGGAATACCAGAGAAGCATTAATGTATTTCAATTGTGGTATTAATAAAGAATATTGAAATTACTGGACTGCCCAAAGAACAAATCTGTCCAGCAGCCACATTGCTCCTTAGAAGTGAGGCTGGCGAGACTTGGTCTAATGTACTTTGAACATGCTGTCAGAGGGACCGGTACCTGGAAAAGAACGTCATTCTTGGTAAAATGGAGGGTCAGCAAAAAAGAAGACCCCCAGCGAGATGGTTGGACACAGTGGCTGCCACAGTGAGCGCCACACTTGTGGGCATGGCTCAGGACCAGCCAGTGTTTCCCTCTGTTGTTTGTGTGTAGGGTTACTGTGAGTCGGAACTGACTCCATGGCATCTAACAACATTGTCATCTTTCTGCAAACGGATGTCCAGTTTGCTAGCACCATTTGTTAAAGAGAATCTCTCTTCCCATTTAATGAGTTTTGGCTCCTTTTCAAAGATGAGTTGTCCATGGGTGGATGGATTGACTTCTAGGGTCTCAACTTTGATCCATTTGTTTGTGTGAGTCTATTATTATACCAGCTGTCTGACTACAGTGGGTGGGTAATGGGCTTTGAAACCTGGAAGGGGGACGTTTTCCACTTTCATCTTCTTTTGTTGTTGTTGTGAGCCCATTGTTGCTACCCCTGTGTCAGTGCATCTTGTTTTGGGGGTCTTCTCTTTTTCACTGACCCTCCGCTTCACCAAGCAGGATGTCCCTTTCCAGGGAAGGCTCCCCACCTGACAACATGCCCAAGGTCTGTGAGACACAGTCGCCATCCTGGCTTCCACGGAGCATGCGGGCTGTACTTCTTCAAGGCAGATTGGTTTGTTCTCTGGCAGTCCATGGGACTTTGAGTATTCTTTCCAACACCATAATTCAAATGCATTAGTTCTTCTTTTTTCATTCTTTATCATTCACGTGCATGTGCGGCAATTGAAAATGGCTCAGGCACACCTTGGTCCTCAAAGTGCCACGTTTGCTCTTTAACACTTTAAAAGGTTTGTGTGTGTGTCTGTGTGTGGTGTGTGGCAGATTTGCCCAGTGCAGTACATCTTTTGATTTCTTGACTGCTGTTGGCATGGGCATTGATTGTGAATCCAACTAAAATGAAAAGTTTTGACAACTTTTCTCTGTTTTTCATAATGTTTTTAATTCGTCCAAGGCTGTAGTCTTTGATCTTTATCAGCAAGTGCTTCAAGTCCTCTTAGCCTAAAACAAACCAAGTTGTGCCAGCTGACTATTGCAACATACTATAGGGAAAAATGCTGGACACATGGAAAGAACTCAGACATCTTGTTTTACTGTTGCAACTGTAGGCAGTGTGGCATCTATAGGGTGAGAAATCAGCAGAGTCGGACTGTGAGGCCTGGGTGTCAGCCTGGGACGGGAGACTGAGCTGCACGCGGAGGGATGTTGACTTGGCCTCATAGGAGCTCCGGTGGCCTGAAAGCCCACACCAAAAATTTCGTTGAAATTGAGTACAAGCTAAAGCCATGGACAAGAATAACATAAACTGAGAAAGGCCAGTCGAGTTAGTGTTGTAACAACAACAAAACCCTCGAAACCCATTACAGTGCAATCGATTCTGACTCCGTGACCCTGTAGGACAGAGGAGAAGTTCCCTAAAGGGCAGCTCTACTACTGCCCCAGTGGGCAGTGAGCTTGAGCCCCTGACCTTTGGTGGGCAGCTGAGTGCTTTGAACACTGTGCCACTAGGAGTCCCCTAAAATGTTATGAACTCTTTATATTTTTGAGAGGAAGATAAACAGAATAAATTGTTTTTGAATCTCTCCCATTGCTGAGAAAGAGGACTTTGGCAGTTGTCTCCGTCCCCTGGAGGCCCCACTCTGTGCCTCCCCAGAGCTCCGAAGTAACTGGGTCCTGACTTCACAGCCAGGGCAAAGTGCTGACCATCAATGGGCATCGCTGGACACTGGGGCTTACAGCGAAGAGTAAAGTCTTTTTTGTCTCTTTTATTCTGCCACTCCCCATGACTTTCTTGTTCTTGAGTTGATCTGCTCAACAACTCAGTCACAGGACTTGTAGTATTTCTCAGGGTCTGGAATCGCTGGAGACTCTCATGGTTTAGTGCGTTGTGTCTGTCCTCTGTGCCTCCTGCAGATGGGCAGCTTGGCTGGAGACCCATCCCTGAGGTGAGACCCTGGTGACTCTGAGTTCTCTCCACAGGAGGCCAGGTCTGTTGTCTGACACCTACAGCCCTTCGGTCTTCCTGCTGTTTACTCTCCTTTCTAATAGTACCTTGTCTGCTTTGACTTTGACACCCTTCTGCTGTTTGCTGGCATGACTTCTGAATCACTTCTTTCCAGTTCAGTCATGGCTGTTGAAGGGAAACCGAACAGACCCGAATTCCTGAAATGTGGGTGAATTGGAGCAGGAAGAATTATAGTTGATGCCCGCCCTACTGGAAGTTTAATCTCTGTGTTGCCTAGCACCCAAATCTCTTGATTGGCAGAGTCATAAACGGTGGTGTCCCGTTCAGAGATGGAGGCCATCTTGGCCACTTTTGTGGTGTTCTCCACAGTTGGCAGTAATCCAGTCTGCTGCCTCAGGCTTCTGAAAGGGTTTGTGACACCGCTTCGACTCTCCCATTCCAGGGTTTTGACCTGGAGTCTTCCCTGTGCCATGTTACCCTTCCACCTCATCAATTTTTAAAATTTGGGTCTGTTCCATTTTCGCTTGTCAGCTGTGACTAAACCAGTTCAAGCCACTTGGAAGCACTGGCGGTTTGAGGTCACTTTGCTGACTGCTGGCCTTCGGATCATCTCTAATGTTGTTTTCATTTATGCTGAAATGCAAGGATTAGCTTTCTGAGGTTTCATAGCTGTGTCCTCTCCTCAGATGTTCCTTTGTCTCGGCTGTCTCTATCCTGCTCACGTTTGATGTCCCTTCTAGCACATTTTCTCCTGTGTGAGACCTGGAGGCTGAGTGCTAAGCGTCCTAGCGGCTCAGTTGCCTTGGAACGTTCCATGCATCACCTACTGCTGTCTGATGAATGTGGTTCCTCCCGGGCTCGGCTGCTGCTCTCACTTGGCCGGCCTCACTAGGAAGGTCCTGGGACTGAGACTGGTCAGCGGCCCCCACGCTCATGAGACTGTTGGCTACTTCCTAGTTGGGCTGTCTTTCCTGTTGGAATTCAGGAAAATCTACAGATGTCCTGCCACTTCTTGCTCCTCCTTAGACTGCACCTGTTCACTTTTCTTCGTGTTTGGTTTTCAGCCGTATCAGGCCCACACTCAGCTCCTCCACATGCTAGTCGGTTAGCTCTTGGTTACCTTTGCTCAGCCACCTTCTCTACAGACATGCACACATGTGTACGTTTTATAGACACACATACATAATGAGCCCTCCTGTGCCGCCCCCCCCAGTGCTGCCCAGCTCTCCTTGGTCACTCAGGCCATCAGCTGGAGGCACTGGCCATCCAGGTCACGGGCCTGTTCACACGTCTCTCTTTGTAGCTTTGGCCCAGGAGGCCGTCTCTGGGTGGAGCGTCCAGTTCTCGGTCCTCCCCCCTCATCCTGTGTGCAGAGCCCTGGAGGACAGCCTTCTCCTCTGGTGGGACAGCCCAGGCAATTCTCTTGTTCATGCTCAGACCACACTTGGCAGAAACAGCACAGAATGGGTGCTGAACTGAACTTCTGCAGAAAAGGCGGAGTAGTGCCGTACAGAACAAAACCCATCCGATTGAGACTAGAGCTCGGGGCACCAGGGCCACAGCCACAGACCTGGGGGCCTCACGCCGGCCTGAGAACCCAGGGGCCATCAAGTCTTCAAGGCAGGGCACCGGGAGGCCCAGCACTGATCCTCTTGACCACGGTGCTCTGCCAAAGGCCGCCGTCTCTGCTGTGCAGTCACCATCATTGTGGATACTCGTCCTCTCTGTCCCCCCACCACCCTTTGTGACTGCTAAGAACGCCCCCTGTAGGTTACCAACTGCCTTGATGTTTGCTGTTGGTAACCTGCAACATCTGTTCCCATCACACCTTGTACGTTTTCTGGTTGTCTTGATCCTAACCACTAGCGGTCCAGCCATCATTCATCCATCCTCCGCCCCTGCCCCCCATTCATTGACTTACTATGTATCCACGTATTACCAGAGCAGGGTAGATTTGGGAATTTCTTCTGTACTCAGTGACTTGTAATCAAATCCTCTGTGCTGTGTGCTCAAGTTGTCTAGATGGGTCGATGACTGTCTTCAAGCTGGCTCCTCTGGAAACATGCCCCTCATTCTTCAGGCATGCACTTCTCCCTGGTGTTCGGAGGTGTTCCAGGCTCATTTTGGACTCTCTTTGACCTTCATGAGCATTTTCTCTGAGGAGTCTTGGTTCCTTGTGGAGGATGGGAGTTCTGAACCAGGGGCTGAGGTGTGCTCACTGCCCTCTCACAGGCTATGTGTGAGAGTGTGTGTGACCCAGCTCCCCTCTCTAGCTTTCCCGCCTTTTGTGTGTCCGCCCCCTTCTCAGACAGTGAGAAATCTGGCTCCGATTAATTTCAGTGCGTTTCGTCTGCTCTGTTCCATGTAACCAGCTTCCCAACCATTTTGGCCACAGGAATCCCTGTGCTAAGAGGGAGGGTGGGTGGGAAGGGCATTCATTTTCAACAAAGTGTAGAAATGTCCAGCCTGGCCTTGAAGAAGGGAGAAAGAGTGAGGGTGGGTGGGGAGGGGCTGAGTGGGCCAGCAGGCGTCGTCAGTAGAAGCCTGTTGGTGGGCTCTTGCGTTGCTTGACCTGGCCTGTCTTTGAACTGGAGAGAGTGTGTCTTATGTAGGTAGCAGCGAACATGAAATCCTGCATTGAAACAGTGACTCTGCCTTTCTTCATTAAAGCTAATGCTCAGTTTTATTTTTTTAACTAGGAATACTTCCATAGGAGAGTTACTTTTATTTATTTATTTTTTTAATTTAAGGTTTTTATTGTGGATTGAGTGAAAGTTTACAGGGCACATCATCAGTTT
>NW_006408756.1:2075121-2091929 GCF_000296735.1 Chrysochloris asiatica
GGTTCCGACCATAGAGACCCTCTATAGGGTTTCCAAGGAGCAGCTAGTGAGCTTGAACCGCCGACCTTGGGGCTCTCTCTCTCTGTTACCAGTGCAGGACCCCAGGGTCTAGAGGGTTTCTTCTGGGTGGTGGTAGCCCCCCCCCCGTCTGCCTATGGCATGGTTCATTTTGGACCTATTGGGATGACAGCACTGACCAGCCCCTCGCTAGGATGGCATCACCTTTTTTGCATTATTAGCAAACTATCCAATCCTCTTGGGGGGAGTACAAATACCTCATTTGCATCATAGTCCCTCCCAGTCAGTGAAAAAAGGAGGGACACCCTCAATGAGATGTATCGACACAGTGACATCAGCAGTGGGCTCCAACGTGTGAGGACGGCGTGGGAGCGGGCAGCCTGCTTCTTTTGTTCCTAGATAGGATCTCTTGGGTAGCATGAGCTAGGCTGCTAACTACATGGTCAATTGTTCGAATCTTCCTATCGCTCCATGGGAGCCACTGCCACCAACAACAACCGCAACCACCACCGCCACCGCCACCATGTAGGGTATCTGAGTCAGAGCTGACTTGAGGGCACCTAACACCCACCATGCAGTCATTTGGTGAGAAGCACCCTATGAAGGTGACCTGTTGTGCTTCACATCAATCCAATAGTCTGTACATGTGTAATTTAGTGACGTTAAAATGAACAGAGTAACTACACTTTTTATTTTGAATTAATGTTTTGTTGTAGAAAATGTACAAAGCCTGCAGTTTCCGTGTATCTCCCATCCTGCTCCCCCTAGTGTCCAACACTGATATGAACTTGTCTGCAGTCTCCAAAGCTGCTGTGAGGAACATACCAGTGGGCGCTTGAAAGAACAGGGCTCAATTGCCTCACAGTCCCGGCGACTAGAAGTCCAAACCCCAGGGTGTTGGCCGTGTGGAGTCCTTCTGTGGGGGTTCCCTAGTTTGTGGGGACTCCCTGCAGTTCTTGGGCTTCCTTAGCTGCTGCGGCTTTCGTCATACAGCGTTTCCCTGTTCCCAAGACACCACTCAGAGGACCCACCCTGCTACATGTGGCCTCATAACACAAGGAAACCCCTCTTTCCAACATCAACCTTCAGCCAATGTTTTGGAGGCACAGTTCAGTTACAGTCCTGCTAACTCAACACCTTCTTTGAAGTTTACCAGTTTTCCCAGGTCTTTTCTGTGCCGGGATCCCACCTGGGCCCCACATGGCCTAGTCGTTGTGTCTCCTCTCCCTACCACCTGTGACTTTTCTGTCTGTCCTGATATGGACACTGCTGAAGGACAATGCTCACTGCTCCTCAAGGGTTTCACTTTTGCTGGTCTCTGGATTCAATTATAATGTTGTGTCCTTTTGGCAAACCCTATACAGGGTCACCGTGGGTCAGAACCGACTTCATAGCAACAACAACAATTTTGGCAAAAGTGATGCTGTGTCTCTCTGTACTTCCTCTGGGAGTGAGTGCCACCTTGTCCCTGTGCTGAAGCCAGTGCTTGGTGGCCACCAGGTGTCTCCATTGTCAGGAGCCTGCCGTTCCTGCCCGCCGCCCGCCCGCCCACGCTGCTCTCCGCTTGCTTCTCGCGCTGCCTCTGCCTGCACCACCGTTCCTGTGCTGGAGACTTGTGTTTCTGTGGGACCGCGCACTCACTAGCTGGAACTCTGCTCTGAAGAGAGCTGCCTGCCTCTTGTCTTCTCACCCCGCTTGCTCGGTCTGTGGCTCACTTGGTCGGTCAGTGTAGATGCGTTTGCTCTATTGACTGTTCTCTAGGTTACAGTCCAGTGGTTTTTACTTCGTTGTCCAGATGGGCCTGGCTTTGGTCACTGGGAGTCCTTGCCCATTACTTTATACTTTAATATTACACATATTAATTACTGTTGTTCTGCAGAGCCGCCATCACACCATGCTGCTGGGGGATTGATTTCAATAGCAGGAAGTTACTGTGTGAAACCGGGAGTCTGAGATGGGGTGGGGGGGTCACTGGATGTGTTCCATCTGAGGCTCTGAGGGAGAGTCTACTACACACACACATACACACACACACATACATACACATATATACATACACACACACACACACACACACCCCACTCTGGTGGCTCCAGGCATTTCTTGTGTCTCTGTCTTCTGACTTTGGAGGACACTTCTCAAACAGGGTTAGGGCTCTACTCCAAGGAGACCTTTTACGGCTGTGACTGGTAATGTCTCAAAGATGTTGCCTAAGGCAGTCACGCTCACAGCTAGAGAGCATTGCTCTGCTTCAGAGACACAGTTCAGTGTACACCCATGCCTCTGTCCTTGCCACCCTTCCCAGCATGTGTAAGATTGGCTTCTCTGACGCCTATGAAACTAAACCACTTCTCCAAGTACTCTGCTATTGTCGTTGTTAAGTGCTGGCGAGTTGATTCCAACTCATATTGACCCTGTATAGGATTTCCGAGGAGTGGCTGGTGGGTTTGAACCATAGACCTTGGGTTAGCAATCTGACAGCACCGTCCCAGTCCTCCTGGGCTCCTGATATTGGAGGATGATGGTGAACTTGTTGCGGTTGGAGTGTCCTTGCCTCTGGACCTCTCAGGAAGAACCTGGTGTGTCTACTGACACACACATTTGTCTTTCCGCATTTGCTTTGGTTTCCAGCCATCTGCATTTGCACGAAAACAATGCATTTCTATGGACCTCAGATGCCACTGGACATAAATACCTTCAGTGGGCGGGCTGCTTTAACCTATAGGAACCGATGTTCTCATTGTTCCGAACCAGGCTTTGGGTCCAGAGTGAGGCCCTTTCTTACTCTTCAGCTTCTGGTAGCTTCCTGCAGATCTTGTAAATACATTGGGCTCTGTCAGCGTCTCCCACCTCCTACCCCCTCATTCCCCATGGCCCCCCATGTGTGCCTTAACCTGCTCTTTTTATAACTCACAGAAAATTAGATTTAGAACCAACCCTATTCAGGTGTGAACTCATTCACATAAAGAACATGCTAACTCCAAACAGGATCCCATCAGGGGTTAGGATTCTGGCCTGTATTTTGGGTGAGGACACAATTCATTCTGTAACCATAGCCTTCCCTGTTTCTTAGGTGAGAAGCTTGGCGCTTCACTGCTAAGTGCACAGTCAGCAATTCAAACCCAGAGAAAGAGGAGGCTTTCTGCTCCCGTACAGCTGCCCAGCCTCGGACACCCCGCACAGGGTCACTGTCACTGAAACTGACTTGACAGCAGAGGGGTTGGGTTTAATGTACAGATCGGGCTCTCTGCGTGGCCCAGGCAGTGAAGTGCCCAACGACTAGCCCAAAGGTTGGAGGTTTAGATCCACTCAGAGGTACCTTAGATGAAAGACTTGATGATTTGCTTCCAAAAACTCATCCACCAAGAACCCTGTGAGCACAGTTCTACTCTGACACACACGGGGGCATCATGAGTAGAATCTGCTTATGGAAAATCAGCTGAAAATTGAGCCATGGGAGTGAGTTCAGTTCAGTTCCAGACCTGGAGGGCCATAGGCTTGCGGGGGTTCCACTAGTCTCTGTTTGACTAGTATGCCTGATCTCTTTGATGATTTGAATTTTGTTTCATATTTTTCTCCCAGTCTATCTAGGACCTCTTACTGGGCTCCGTTTCAGGGCAGTTGGTAATGGGAGCTGGGCACCATCTGGTTCTGTGGGTCTCAGGGTGTGGAGCCTGATGTTCACCAGGCCAGTTGTTCCACTGAACTTAGGTTTTCTTGTCTTCAGTTTTTTTTCACTCGTCTTTCTTCTGGACAGGGAGAGACCAATAGTGTCTCAGATGGCTGTTCATGAGATTTCAAGACCCCAGTCACTGCTCACCAAAGTAGGGTATAGAGTGTTGTCTTTGTGGACTCTGTGTGTATTATTAAAATGAAGACAGGCCCTCTGATTGACGGCTCAGGACTGAGCAATGCCTCATTCTGTTGATTGCCAAATTGACAGCAAGCCAGTCTCCACCGGCCGCAGTAGCAGCCCTCCCGCCCTGACCCATCGCCTGGCTTTCTGGACCTCACAGTCTTTCACTTTCTCATTTCACTTGACTCTCCCCTGTTGTTGTTATCACGTACCATTGTCTTTGTTCTGACTCACAGCAACCCTGTGCAAACCAACCAAACGTGTTGAGTCCTGCACTATTTTCACTGCAATTATGTGTGAGACCTTGTTGCAGCCACCGTGCCAGTCTATCTCAGTGGGTCTTCTTCCTTTTCTCTGACCCTCCATGTTACCAAGCATGACGTCCTTCTCCAAGAACTGGTCCCTCCTGACAACATGTCCAAAGTATGAGAGACGAAATCTTGCTGTCATCCCTTCTAAAGAGCATTGTGGCTGCACTTTTCCAAGACAGAGTTGTTTGTGTTTTGGGCAGTCGATGGTACTTTCATATTCTTCAGTGCTGTAATTCAGATGCATCGATTCTTCCCAGGCCTTCTTTTCATTCACTGTCCAGCTTTCCCATGCAGTTTGCTATTGTTAAACACTATGGAGTTGGTGCCAGCTCATTTGTTGTTGTTCGGTGCCATCAGGTTGGTGCCTCCTCATAGTGACTTTATGCCTAACAGACGACATCCTCACAACTCTAGTTACATTTGAGCCCAATGCTGCTGCCACTGTGTCAGTCCGTCTCCTTGGGGGGGGGGTGGTGTCTTTTTTGCTGACCCTCCACTGTACCAAGCATGATGTCCTTCTCCAGATAATATTATTTCTGGAGATGTAATATTATACTCCTGATAATATGTCCGAAGTATGAGCGATGAAGTCAACCATTCTGACTGCACTTCTTCCAAGACAGATTGGTATGTTCTTCTGGTAGTCCATGATCTATTCAGTGTTCTTCTCCAACACCAGAACTCAAATGCATCTTCATATTCACTGTCCAACTTACACCAGGATTCAAATGCATCAGTTCTTCTACAGTCTTCATAGTCATTGTCCAACTTTCACATGTATCTGAGGCATTGAAAATACCATGGCTTGTGTCAGGCACACCTTAGTCCTCTAACTGATCTTTGCTCTTGAAAACTTTAAAGAGGTCTTTTGCAGCGGATATGATTTCTTGACTGCTACTTCCACGAGTGTTGATTGTGGATCCAAGCAAAATGAAATGTTTGACAACTTCAGTCTTTTCGTTGTTTATCATGATATTATTTATTGATCCATTTGTGAGGATTTTTGCTTTCTTTACATTGAGGTATAAAACCTGTAGTCTTTGATCTTCATCACTAAGTATTTTAATAAAGTCCTCTTTGCTTTCAGCTAGCAAGGTTGTATCGTTTGCATATCACAGGTTGTTAATGAGCCTTCCGCCAATCCTTATATCTATCCTTCTTCATCTAATGCCGTTTCCCAGTGTACAGATTGAATAAGTATGGTGAAAGGATACAGACCAGGCACACACACCTTGCCTGATTTTAACCCATTTGGTATCCCTTCGTTCTGTTGTAATGATTGCTTCTTGATCCACATATGGCTTCCTCAGGAGCGCAGTGAAATTCTTTGCAGTGTTATCTGTGGTTTGTCATCATCCACGCAGTTGAAAGCCTTTGCAAAGTCAATAAAGCACAAGGAAACAGCTCTCTGGTATTCTCTGCTTTTAGCATCCATTTGATGTCAGCAACAATAGCCCTCGTTCCAGGTCCGCTTCTGAATCATCAGTGGCATTAGTGGTTGGTTCGTAATTTGAATGATTGTGGTATTAGCTGGTCTTCCTTATACGTGTGGGAGTATTATCCCATCACAGAAGCATTGTACTTCAGGATGGATCTTGAAATGCTCTGTTTGACGATGAATGTGATGCTGTTCCTCTTCAAAGGACGTTGACATTCTCGGAATAGTAGACCATGTGATTGTCTGATTCAAAATGGCCGATCTCAGTCCACTTCAGCTCATTAATGCCTAGGGTAACCATCTTGATATGTTCATTTCATTTTTTACAACTTCCAATTGTTCTAGAGTCATACTTGTGTATTCCATGTTCTGATTATTAATGGATGTTTGCAGCAGTTTCTCTGTATTTTGAGTTGTGCTTTATCAGCAAACGAAGGTTCTGAAAGCTTTCTCCATTCATGTCATAATGGTCAATTCTGTTTGGATGAGGCAGCTCTTCCCCAGTCTATTCTGTGTGCCTTCCAACCCGAGGGGCTCATTGCGCAGCGCTGCTATTCATGTGGGTTTCATCCTCCGCCGCTGCATCGGGCAGTGTCACCCTGCCATTCATACGGTTTTCAGTGGTTAACCATTCGAAAGTGGTCTGCCTCTCCTCCCTAGTCTGATTTAATCTGGAAGCTCAGCTGAAACCTGTCACTGTGGGTAACCCTGCTGGCATTTAAAATACTGGTGGCATGTATTACAGTGACATGGAAACCACCACAGTATGACAGACTGATAGACTCATGTTGTCGTTAAGTGCTGTCAAGTCGGTTCTGATCCATAGCAACCCTGCATAGGGTTTCCAAGGAGCAGCTGGTGAGCTTGAACCGTTGACCTTGTGGTTCAAAACAACTTTGCAATCCAGTACATGAACCCTCAGCACCACCCCAGGACTACGGTAGACTCATAGTGATCGTGTATAGAGTTTCTAAGGTGGTTAGTCTTTACCGGAGCGGAGTGTGTCATCTTCCTCATGTGGCGCCGTGGTTGGGTTTGTCCTACCAACCCTGCCGTTAGCAGTCCAATGTGTAGTGTTATGAAGTGCAGTCATGTTGGTTCTGACTCCTAGCAGCTTTATTATATAGGCTTTCTGAGACTATAAATCTTGGTGAGAACTGAAAGCTTCATTGTTCTCCCAGGGAGCGGCTGGTGGGCTTGAACCACTGGCCTTGTGGCTTGAGTCCAGTGCTTATCCTACAAAGCTGCTATGCTGCATAACATGAATATTAGGTGACTGAAAATCCTGAGGCTTGCTCAGGCACATCTTTGTCTTCAAAGTGACATTTTTTGCTTTTTTAATACTCTGGAGAGCTCTTTTGCAGCCCGTTTGCCCACTGCAGTATGTTGTTTGGTTTCTCAACCCTGCTCCTGAGTTCAGGCAAGTCTCCTCCATCTTTCTGGATTTCTTTGTTGGAGCTGTTACGTTCCTACTTTCCCCTTAAGTTGACAGTATTGTTGGTGTTACGGGCCATTGAGTTGGTACCAACTCGTAACAACCCTGGATAGGGTTCCTGAGGAGTGATTGGTGGGTTTGGACCACCGACCTTGTAGTTAGCAGTCTAGTGCTGATCCAAGTGCCAGATCGGTGGCCCCTTATGTAAGCTGGTTTTCAGTCCTTACTGTCCTCTCTTTTCCTGCCCTCACTCTGTCATGGTGAGTAGGTATGGGGTGTTTTATCCTCCTCTTGTCCGTCTTTGCGGGGCTTAGGTTTTTGTACAAGATTCATGCTTAATGGTGCCCTCTTCTGGTAGCATTGCCAATGTATGAGGGGTCTTCAAAAGTTCATGGAAAAATTCCACTCGCTTTTCATTCCATTTGTTACTGAGGTTTTGAGTCTCTTGTATCTTAGTTGGGTTGCAGTACGCCGTGTTCTCCTCTTGTTTAGGGTGATGGGTGTCTTACAGGGTTCATGGCTTAGTCGCACCCTCTTTTGGTGGCATTGTCAAATCTTGGTGATTTAGCAGATTTTCTGGGTGTTTTGGGGAACAGGTCCTGTAATCTCTGATTTTGAGGTTCTCTTTTTGTCTTGAATGCAGGGCTATAAATTTCCCTGTTGTCACCCCGGTATCTTTAGAACATTTTGTTTACCTTTTCTCTTCCCTAGAAGCTGAGTGTTTGAAGACTGTCCCTTTTGGATGGCCTGTGCCGCTTGGACCCTAGAGGTTCTCAGGCTAGGGTGGACGAGAGAGGGTCCTCACAGCCTGGTGGTGGCGGGAGAGGGTGGGCAGATGGGCTACACCTACTGCAGTCACGCCAGGTGGGTGGTGTGATTTCTTTGTAGTCTGTCGGGTTTTCCTGTGTTTTCTGAACTGGTTTGGGAGGAGATCTTGGGAGATGGGTTCTTGGGTCTGCCATGTCTCAGCTTCCTGGAGTGAGTGTTTGTTTCTCCTGACTTCACCATCACCATGGGGTGCTCTGCCAGCTGAGCACCGGAGCAAGTGACCAGGTCAGGCACATGCCCCCTTACTGAGGGACCACTGTCCGGTGTCCCTGGCCATGTGGGTGATGTTTGCAGTCCTCACAGGTGTGAGGAATGTGACCTAGCATTCTGGGTCTGCTTATGGTAAGTGCTCACAGGAAGGGGGAAGCAGATACTTGGGAGCTACCTCTGCCCCCACCCACTCCAAGGGCATTTCTCTCAAGACACAGTGGTTTCACCTCAGGTCACCTTCTGCCTTTCAGTGAGGGACTGTAAACTGTCCCCATAGGACTTTTACCTCAAGGACTCGTTGCTTGTCAGAAGTGTTGTGGTATTTCTGGCAACTGGAAAGATGGGCCTTCCTTACAAATGGCAGCCTCTTTGAGTTAATCCTGTCCGCAGTCTGTGACAGACTCCAGGTGACTGTTTCCGGTGCCAGTTTACAGACAGGAGCTAACGCTTGGGGCAATTTAAGTGGTGGGTCCAAAGTCACTTCTTCCCCGACCCCAGTGTCTGTACTTTTTAAAAGACGCTTTGTGATTTGAGTTAAAATTTTTTTTATTTAAAAAAAATTTGTTGTGAACATTTCGAATTTCGGCCGTAAACAAAAGGAATGAGGAGCATCTATGATGAACCGCCTGGTCCCCAGCAGTTTCACTTGACGGTGAAAGCAGGGTACACCTGTGTTCGCCACAGCCCAGCGCTGTCTCACCAGAGTGGGGGGTTACTGTGCCACATAGAAGGGAAGTCCTGACATAGATGAACCTCACCCGTGGGAAACACCTAAACAGGGACTGGAAGGCAGGGCTGAGGGGGTCCGAATGGGAGGCATTGCTGAAGGGCCTCTAAGCCTCTTTCTGAGGCAGTGGAAACTTCCAGAAAGGAGCATATAATCAGTGTTGCTTAAAACTGGTTCAAGTGGCGAACCTTGTTTCGTGTAGATTTTACCACAATAAAGCAATTTCCATGTGCCCACCTCCCAGGTCCACAGCGGTCTTCAGTTTGTAAATCTTTCAACTTCTTCTAGTGATAAGAAACCCGAGTCCTCGTCTTAGGTTTCCCGGAGTTTCGATATCGGTGTTGGAGCTCCTGCTTGTGTCCTCCTGGGGTCTTCTGTTCCGGCCCTCACTTGTCCCTGGGGGCTCAGGCCCACCTCCCCCTGGACTCTCCACTTTTTCACTTACCTAAAGAGGGTCGCAGACACTAATACTGGAGGGGCTGGGCTTGCTCAGTGTCAGACTCCCACTCCCAAGTGAAGGAGTGTGCACCCCAAGGTAGCCAGCGTCCTTAGTGCCCCTTGTTGGGTGGGGGGATGGGCAGAGTGGCCCCACAGCCCACGTCACAGGAGTCAGGTTGGTGTTCCGATGGAAGAAGAGACTTCTCACAGAGCCCTGGGTCCACCAGGAACAGCCTGTGTTTGCAATTTGTTAGAAACAATAGTGACAATCCAACCGGTCATGAACGTCGGTGCTGTGTGTGGTCAGTGTGGGAGGCGAACCCGGCCAGCTGGTCCTCACCCTGCCCCTCACTACACTCACGGCCCAGTGGAGATCGGGTTGACGGGCAGGAGCCTTCACACCTGGACCCCTGTCTAAACAGCGTCAGCCAGAGGTGTGGGGATCAGGCTCGTCCAACCGACCAGCCCCAGCTGCAGCCAGTGGGGTGCAGGGGGCGAAGCGCTGAGCTGGGGGCTGTGTCTGCCTTAGCTGACTCTCTCTCTGCAGGACTCGGTGCCAGGCCTGGGGGTACACCAGGAGGTGCTGTGGCCCCTTTGTCCTCACCCCCTGTGGAATCTGTTGGGTCCTAGAGCCCCGGGTGATGAGGGGAAGGAGTGTCCTAGGCACATGGCCATGGCCCCAACCTGATCCTTCCAGCCCAGATGGGGCCCTGCCCCCACTGACCCTCAGCTCCACTAACCACCTGTCTTTTCCTTCTGGCCACCAGGGATCAGGTCCCGGCACGGCAGTTCCCGGCAGCTCTGGCGTCGGAACTCCCCGACAGTTCACGCGGCAGCGGATCACGCGGGTCAACCTCAGGGACCTCATATTTTGTTTAGAAAACGAGCGTGAGACAAGCCATTCACTGCTGCTCTACAAAGCATTCCTGAAATGACAGAACGCAGTGGTTTTGATGGGGACGCCTGGGGACGTTTTTATAGATTTGCAGATTACGCCTTTTTGTAACACGCAAATGGGATGTTGTTTAAAAAACAGCCCCTCTTTCCAGTGGAGCGTTTTATATTCCTGTTTGTAAATCGGCTCTTGGGTAGGAGGGAGAACACAATTCTGTAGCAGAGAACTCAAGGCCTGTGGATACTCCTAAAGGACAATGAAATCTTAGCTCATCTTCGATTGAGTGGCCTTCTTGCCAAACAAGCCATATATAAAGACTGATGGGGTCGCTAGCGAGTAGCAGCCGCCCTGGTCAGCACACAGCTGTGTCCACGTCCCGTGTCTTCGGTGTCCCCACCTCACTTAACACAGAGGCACAGGTCTCCAGCCCATGACCTCATCTCATGTATTTTATTTTTGTAAGAGTCAGTTGGCAAAGCGAACTGATGTTTTTAGACTATTTATCCCCTTCCCCGCCCACCCTGCTCCAGGAACCCACATCAGCGTTGACCCAGCGCCTCGATGGTATCACCTGTGTGCTCCATGCGCGCACACGCGGCGGCTCCTCAGGCAGGCTGTCAGCATCTGTACAAAGGCATTGTATTTGCTATAGTTTGTAAAGCTGTAAAGTTAAAAGAGATGAAGACCTTTTCAGCATAAATATATTTTACTTGCACTGTGTTTTTTTTAGCTCAAAGTGAAAGCTTAGATGAAATAAAATCAGACTTGCGAAGAATCATCGACGACTGCTTCTCAGTGTGAATCAAGTGTGGACAAACGGTTGGTGTATTTTGTCAGTAATTGTACATAATTTTTGGCACATGACATAAGAATGGCGATGTAAACGGGAATTATTTTGCTACGAGACTGTATGCAAGCTGCGGGCTCACTTTACAGACGCCCCGAGCAAAGCCCCTTCTTTGTACCTATTTTTTTATTACAGATATACTAATTGGTTCTTTATATTTTCAGAGGTTATTGTATTAAATTGTCTATTGATAGTACTTTTATGACTGTAAATACTCTCGCCTCCTCCGTGGAATTCTCACGTTAGACCGGGAGCGCGCGTGACTGAGTGCTGAGCTGTATTTTTTATCAACACCCGGAAACTCTTACGCCTTTTATTTTGTCTTTTAGGAAAATCCCGTCTTTCCATTTTTTCATGTAAATTTTGCACAGTTAACTTGTTCATATGTAAATATTTTACTTTCAAAAATGAAGTTTTTAATTGCTATTGTTTTATATAGGATTGAAAGAAAATTAACTCCTTTATTAAAAACAAATTTATCTGTACTTGTTTTTCCCGTTTTTCTTTCGGTTACAATCCCAGCCCCTTATACTAGGTCATTCCCCTCCCAGCAACCCCACACCCCCACACCAATTCCGCTGAGGGTTTGTCTGGGAGCCACGTGTCCAGACTGATAACCAGGAACCTGAGCCCGGGCACAGAGCGCTCAGCTCCCAGGACACACGCTCCCGCCCCTCAGCCCATGCCCGTGCCGTGCCCTGTGGGACACAGGCTTTATTCTAGTGGGACCGACTCTGGCTGCCTTGGTTGTGGGGTCAGCTGTGTGTGGACAAGCAGGGATTGGGGAAGGTGGGCCTGGGCGGGTCTCTCTTGGGAGTGACTTCATACTCACCCACCCAGGGAACCCTGGGCTCCATCCACAGTGACCAAACTCTTCCAGATGGGAGCCTTAGTGAACGCCAGCACACTGCTTCCGCGCGCCCCCAGCACTGCTGTTGGCGTAGTTGTAGTTGGCTCCTGCTTTCCATTTTTGCACTGACAACTTGAGCAGATCTCCTGAAGCACGGAGGTTTGGTTTCTAGTCACGTTGGAAAGCACAGCTGCCTTTTGGATGGAAGGACTTACCCTGAATTGTATGAGAAGTACGGCTACAAAACCACAGAAACCTTCATTCAACAAAAACAATCACAATGAGGCACTGTTGTTTCTCACCACAACTCCGTGTGTGTCTGTGCAGCCTGCCCCCTAAGATTTCTGGGATCTTTGGTTTACACCACATCAAAACAGCAGCTTTGACACCTTCAAGGGACTCAAATCATGTTCCTTTAAATGTTCTTAGAGTTTGGGGAGCACAATCTGAAGGGGCAAGATCAGGGCTGTAGGGTAGACGGGATAAGGGGTTCCGATGGAATTCTTGTAGGACAGCCCTTGTTACTCTCGAAGAATGAGCAGGTACAACAATGTCAAGATAGAAAAAAACTCCTCGGTGCAGCTTGCCTGGCCTTTTCCCACCAAAGCACACGATGAAGTAAAAGAGCTGAACAGAAATTTTCAAAAGGCAGCTCGAGAAGACAGTGTGTAAAGTATTATAATGAAATGTGTGAAGACCAGGAGGTAGAAAACCAAAAGGGGAGAACGTGCTTGGTTATTTCTCAAACTGAAAGAACTGAGGAAAAAATTCGCGCCTTGATTTTCAATATTGAAGAATCCTATGGAAGTCCTGGTGTGGTGCTGACACGGGACCACAAGGTTTGTTCAAACTGTAATGTTGGCGGTTCAAACCCACACACAGCTGCTCGGAAATCCTGTACAGGATTGCTAAATCTGAACTGACAAAATGGCATTTATCAGCAGCAACAACACGGGCAAAATACGGAGTAACGCACGAAGCGTCAAAACAAAATGGAAGGAACGCACAGAATCATTGCGCCAAAAGAATTGGTCAGTGTTCAACCATTTCAGAGGGTAGTATTGGTGGTATTGAAGGATGAAGTCCAAGCAATATGGAAAGCACTAGCGAAGAACAAGCCTCCACGAACTGATTGGATAGCAGTTGATCTAACAAACTAACGCAGTGCTGGGAGGCACCCACTCATCTCTGCCAACTAATGGGAAGAGATCCATATTTGTGCTCATTGCAAAGAAAGGAAATTATAAAACAATAGCATTAATTAACAACAAGTAAAATTTCCTGAAGATAATTCAAAAATGGTTGCCAGCTGTGCATGCTGGATTCAGAAGCGCCTTAGGAACGAGGGCAATCATCGCTGATGTCCGATGGATGTTGGCATAAAGCAAGGATGGTGGGATTCTGTCTCGTGTACTTTCATATATAGTCAGGAGGGATTCTGTCTCGTGTACTTTCATATATAGTCTCCTTGGAGAAGGACATCATGCTTGGTAAAGGGGTGGTGGAAAAGAGCCAGACCCTCACAGGGGCTGGATTGATCCAGGGGCTGCAACTATGGGCTCAGATACGGCTCGGATTGTGAGGTGGGTGCAGGACCAGATTGTGGACATAGTGTTGCTCTGAGTCGGAAGTGATTTAACAGCACCTAACAGCAACGCATTTGACAAGACACGTGCAACACTTAAGCATCATTAAACATTGCTGAGAGGAATTCAAGATTCAAGTAAATGGGAGCTAATACAACACTTACATGGGGTCGCAACGAGTCAGAATCGATTCTGAGACAATCTACGACCGCAACTAGGACACTCATGTCTCCGAAGAGTCATATTCTCCGCAGATTGATCTATAACCTCAACATAGGCCCAATCAAACCCAAGTTGGGGTTTTTGTTTTTGATAGAAATTGATGAGTTGATTTTAAAATTCAGATGGAATACCAAAGAACCTAGAATGGCCCAAACAATTTTGACAAAGAACAAAGTCGAAGGGCATAACCCACCCAATTTCAAGACTTACTATAAAGCTCCCATAACCAAGACAGCCTGGTGCTGCTCTAAAGACAGACAAACGGACCAGTGGAACAGCACAGAGGACAGACCCACACATTACAGTTGATCTAACAACACAGTCCAAGTAATCCAGTGGGGGAAAGGATATTTTCAATAAATGGTTAAAAAACTTAACTTGGAACTGTGGCCATATGAACAACGAACTCTTGCATGGAGGAGAGACAAGAGGCAGGACGACTGTGGTGTGGTGGTGTCTGGAGGGACTCGGAGGGAAATCTCTCCCTCCCCAGTCCCAGTTCTGCATGGGAAGGGGAGAAGGTGTGAAGGGGTTAGATGGTGGCTGGTTGGTGAACAGGACACACACCTGCCTCTTCTCACTGGTGCCAATGGTCACCTTTCCCACCATTCCCAAACATGCCGCAGCCCTTCTGCCCTGGTGTTTGCACACAGGGTTCTTCTGCCCTGAGGGGCTGCCCAGTGCCATCGGCTCCAGGAAGCCCTCGCCCACGGCATTCTGGGATGGTCATCCGGGGTCCCCAGAAGCTCAGTGGCCTCAACAAAGCTTCAAAGAAAAGTCAGGGAAGACTTAGGAAGTATGTGCCTTCCCCACTCTGACTTCCAGAGTGCTGTGACCACACCACCAGCTGGCATCTGTGCCGTCGGCGGCCATTCTCAGGCAATCTCGTGTGACCTGGACAGTTTGTAGGAAAGGGGGTTGCACCTTTAGGCACTGCTAGGCTGTCCGGATGTCAGCTCAGCCATCTACGGCCACCGAGGCCATGCTACTTCGAGACCAACACAAAGGTCAAAGTGGAAACAGTCCGTCTGGGTGGTGTTATGAGAGTGCCTAGATCCAGCTATGCCTGAAGTCCCACCACAGGAAGTGAATGGAGAGGAAGGGGAAGAGGGACCTGGACATGGTGGCCAGTGCCAGGTGACCGCTGTGCACCAACATAAGGCCACGTGCAGGAGAGGGGAGAAGGGTAAGAGTTTTCTTTGCTGGTCAGTCTGGCCTTTGGCAGACCTAGCCCTGTGGAGACACAGGGGAGCCCCAACATTGCCAGCTGTGCTCTGGAAAAGGACCCCTCAGTTCTCACCCTACTGGTCCCTTCTCTCCCAGGCTGAGGCTCGCCGCCCCCCACCAAGGAAGGACAGGAGCAAATTGGGGGGGGGCCTCTCCTGTCTCCCCCACCTCTCTGTGCTGTATGCCAACTTGGGGTGAGAGGCTGCCAGGGAATTTTAGAAGAATGAAGGGAGGGTTGTGGCTGGTATTACCTGCACCCAAGAGGGTTATGGGTTGGCCTCAGCACCTGACTGAGGCTGGAACCTCACTCAGCACCAGAGGGCAGGGGCAGGCTCTGGGCACCTTTGGCCCCAGAGCAGAGGGGTTGTTGCCTGGGGCTTGTCTCAGCTCACCCCTCCATGCTGGGCCCTGGACACTGTCCTGCCCTCCTGTCCTGTCTATGCAATTTGACCTGTGGCCACCAGGTGGCAGCATGAGCCCACGGCAGGCAGTTGATGCTCCACAGGGACCCACCCTGTACATATGGAGGGGAGCTGGCACACCTCAGCATGGGGGTGTGGGAGGGACTCACAGGAGGGGGGCCAAAGGGAGAGGTGTTTGGGAGGGGGTGGGGGCCCATGGTAGCGTGTGGGTGTCCAGGAGATAAGGGCAGGCTAGGTGGGACATGTGAAGAGTGGGTACAGGTTGCATGGGGCAGGCTGGGGCACCCAGTGGGGAAGGGCTGAGCATGTGGGGGAACTTAGAGGGGGCCCGTGAGCCTCTCTCCACCCTACATTCTGACCCGGTGTCCAGGGCCCTGGACCTGGATGGAGACCTGGGGATGAGGTAGGTAGGTGGGGACCGGGGACAAGGGGTGCTCTGTGGCGAGGCCCTGTATGCACTGGGGTAGTAGGGGGATGGACATACACCTATAGTAGGTGGGAGAAGGCGTCATGAGGTACCTGCACCCCCGGGGACTTTCCAGCATTGTCAGAGGTCTGAGCAGCAGCTGTGTTGTTGGGTTTCCTGACACCCATAGTCACCTGCGGATGGAAGTCAGCCCTGGTGAGAAGTAGTACAGTTTGTGCCTTGCAGGCTGAGGGCTGGAGAGCCCAGCACTGACCCATCTTTGCTTCTCTTACCTGGGGTCAAGCAGGGGCAAGAGACAGCCAAACAGGCTGGGGACATCTCAACCAAGGCCCAACTCCCTGTGGAATGGGCACACATGGCCGGGAGACTTCAGGATAGTGGCTGGATGGAGACCTGGACCATCACACCCCCTAAGAAAATGCAGAAACTATGGACCCCAAGGAAGGAGACAGACTGCTGGGTAGAGGGAAGGGACTGACTGCCCCTCCCCCCCCCCATCTGTGACCTTCTCCAGGGGTGACGTGAGTCATCTTGGTTTCCTGGAAACTTAGAATCTGTCGATTAATTAAACAAACAAAAAACAACTGGCTGGAAATGTAATTAATCTACACATCTGGGGAGAATTGGTATTTTGCAATATTGAACATGGTCTAACCCTTCACTGACATTGTTGTTTTATGTCATCAAGTCTATTTCAACACATAGAAACACGGTGTGTGCAGAGTAGACCTGCTCCACATTCATGGCTGTTGATTTTTCAGAAGTTCTCCAGTTCTTTCTTCTGAGGTGCCTCTTGGTAGTTTGAACTGCCAACTTTTTGGCAAGTAGTTGAGTGCTTAACTGTGCCACTAGAGTATTAATATCCTGCTGTTGTTGCTGGGTGTTATGAAGTAACTCACTGCTCACAGCGCCCCCGTGTGTTATGAAGTAACGTAACTGCTCACAGCGCCCCGTGTATTATAAAGTAACGTAACTGCTCACAGCGCCCCGTGTGTTATAAAGTAACGTAACTGCTCACAGCGCCCCGTGTGTTATAAAGTAACGTAACTGCTCACAGCGCCCCGTGTGTTA
>NW_006408756.1:2092194-2099525 GCF_000296735.1 Chrysochloris asiatica
ACTGCTCACAGCGCCCCGTGTGTTATAAAGTAACTCAACTGCTCACAGCGCCCCCGTGTGTTATAAAGTAACTTAACTGCTCACAGTGCCCCCCCCCGTGTGTTATAAAGTAACTCACTGCTCACAGCGCCCCCGTGTGTTATACAGTAACTTAACTGCTCACAGTGCCCCCGCCCCATGTGTTATGAAGTAAATCACTGCTCACAGCACCTTGTGTGTTATAAAGTAATTCAACTGCTCACAGTGCCCCCGTGTGTTATAAAGTAACTCACTGCTCACAGCGCCCCGTGTGTTATGAAGTAACTCACTGCTCACAGTGCCCCCATGTGTTATAAAGTAACTCACTGCTCACAGTGCCCCCCCCATGTGTTATGAAGTAACTCACTGCTCACAGCGCCCCCGTCAGTTATGAAGTAACTCACTGCTCACGGCGCCCCCCTGTGTGTTATGAAGTAACTCACTGCTCACAGTGCCTCTGTGTGACAGAGAAGTGTCCCACAGGCTGTCCTAGGCTGTCATCTTTATGGAAACAGATTGCCAGGTCTTTTCTCCTATGAAGCTGCTGGTGGGTTTGAACCACTGACCTTTCCATTAGCAGCTGAGTGCTTAACTATTGTGTCACCAGGGCTTCTTGGGAACATGATGTAACGCCCATTTATGTAGTTCTTTTAAAATTTCGCTCAATGATGTTATGTCGCTTGCAGCTGGAGGTCATTCATATGTTTAATTAGATGTATCTTTAAATATTTGGATGCTATTGCCAGGATGGCCAAACTTCATCCCTCATACTTCAGACATATTGTCACGAGAGACCAATCGCTGAAGAAGGATATGTTTGCTAAGGTGGAGGGTCAGCGAAAAAGAGGAAGACCCCCAGAGAGATGGATTGGCCAAGTGGCAGCATCAATGAACTCAAGTGTGGCAACAGTAGTGAGGTTGTCCCAGGATCGGGCAGTGTTTCATTCTGTTGTGCACAGGGTTAGTACCGACTCAATGGCACCTAACAACAACAATATTGTAATTGGAGGGGGTCGTGGTGTGGCGCTGTAGTTTAACATGTTGGACGGTAGTCTGTTGGAACCTCAAGGTCGGTGGTTCAAGTTCACCAGTCACTCCTCGGAAACCCTATACAGGGTCGCTGTGGGTCAGGACCAACTTGACATGACAGCCCTTAACAACAAACAACATTGTAACCAGTGCTAATTTTTAAATGTTTTTCCTATTTTTTGAGGTCTGCTATATTGAGCTTGGAGTCCTGGTGTGGCGCTGTGGGTTAATGCACCAGACTGCAAAGCCGTTTGAACTGCAAGGTTGGCAGTTCAAGCTCACCAGCTGCTCCTCGGAAACCCTGTACACAGTCGCTATGGGTGGGAACTGACTCCACGGCACACCGCCACACCACCACCGTATGGAGCTTGGAGTCCAGGTGTGGGGCTATAGGATAAGCACTGGACTGCTAACCACAAGGTCGATGGTTCAAACCCTCTGACCACGCCTCAGAGACCTTGTACAGGGTCATTATGGGTCAGTGACGGCACTTAGCAATGACATGGAGCTTGTTAATTGATTCTTTAAGATTTTCTCTGTATGCAATCAGAGTCCTGGTGTGGCGCTGCGGAAAAATGCGCTGAATCACAAGGTTGGTGGTTCAAGCTCACAAGCCCCTCCTCAGAAACCCTATACAGGGTCACTATGAGTCAGAACTGACTCGATGGCATTTAACAACTGGGTACAATCATGCCATTTGTAATGACGGTAGGACATCTCACCAGTTCTTGCATCTTATGTTTTTCTTGCTTTACTACATTGGTTGTGACTTCTAGTACATGCTGACGATGTGGCAGGCACCCCGTACCCTTCGTGTTTCAGTGTTTGGCTTCCGTGCCCCCTTAGTCCCCGCTCTTCCCCGGGTACTAGATGGAGTTTCCGGTTGAGCCCTGGCCACCTGCCTTGAGCTCACGCTGCCACCTGGTGGTCAGAGCCAGAACTGCCCAGAGGCCTGTGTCCCAGGACGTTGCCTTGGAGCGGGTTTGTTCATGTAAACCGTAAGCCTTGTTTGCTGAAACTTCCTAGGTACGTTCTTGGTATACGCCTGACGTGGACTGTGTTTCTTGAAGAGGGCCAGCAGAGCCCCCTCCAGCCCTGCCCTGCCAAGTCTCGTCCTCATTAGAAGTAAGGGAGGTAAGCGGGCCCCCGCTGTGGATGAAGTTTAACTCTGAAGTGCAGACTCCCGGCTGTAATCAGCAGACACCACTGTCAGCAGCCTGTGTGCACTTATTAGGCACCATATCAAATTGAAAAAGGAAGACTGAAGGAGACCTGACACAGATGAATGATTGAATGATGGTGTTGGCAAAAAAACTGGATTATGGACTGCCAGAAAATTGAGTAAACATGTCCTGATAAAGTGTAGCCACAATGCTCCTAAGAAGTCAGGATGCTGAGATTTCATCCTGTACTTTGCTGTCAGCACGGAGCAGCACCTGGAGAAGGACATCATGCTTGGTGAAGCAGAGGGTCAGTGAGGAAGAGGAAGCTCCTCGGAGAGATGGTGGACAGAGTGGCTGCAACAGTGAGCAATGGTTCTGAGGAAGGCGCACAGCCATTCTGTCTTAGTGGCTGAGTGTCCTTCTGTTACACAGAGCTCGCCAAGACTTGAAGCTGACTCCACGGCACCTCGCTACAACATCTCAAATGTCACATCACAAAAACAGACTAGCCAAAAAAACAATAAGTTTTTGCCAGAAAATAGAGAGCAACATCTTTAACAGACAGCAAGGAACAGCCTAGCATTCAATGGAAATATCTGTTTTTGAAATGTGGAATAAAGTCTTTTTCAGGAACACAGAGGCTGACAGAGGCCTCACCATCAGACATGGAAAATGAGATGTTTAAGGACAGTGCTTCCAGCAGAAAATGGTGGAAACCTGGACTTCCGTGAGCAGTGAAGAGCACACCGATGTTGACCACTGGGCTGATACAGAGATGGGTGTTTCTATGAGATGAGGTTTTACCAAACACTTCACCAAAGAAGACATATGGATGGCAAAGAAGGGTATGAGAAGATGCTCTGTACCATATGACTTTAAGGACACACGACGTAAAACCACAATGAGACATGGCCCACAGACTAACGAGATTAGGGAAGGCTGTGGGTCTGCAGGAACTCACTCACACTGCTTTGGCAAAGGGGAATGGCACCATCAATTTGGAAAACCAGTTAGATGGTTTCTTAATAAATTAGACATACAGTTCCAGCAAGATGGCCGACTAGGTGTCCGCACTACAAGGACTCTCTACAACCATAGTGACCTTGTATAGGGTTTCCAAGAAGCAGCTGGTGAACTTGAACTACCGACCTTGCAGTTCAAATGTCTTTGCAGTCTGACTGACGCATTAACCCACAGCGCCAGAAAGATACAAGAGGCCAAATTAAAGAGACACAGATGAAAATTCTGGCAGCCTGAGCTTCAGAAGGAAGGTTAGAGAGGGGGATGGAGCGCTTGTGGGGAGGAGAGGCTGAGCAGGGACGGTGACAGAGGGAGACTGGCTGGTGAACATCTGACCAGGCACAGCGAGACCCTCTTGTGAGCAGCTTTGGCAGCGGAAGGAGGCCTTACAGAGCAGATTCGTGCGTCCAATGGGAAAGGTAGACTTCTTTTTCTGCACGCTTCCTTGTTGACCAGAGTGTGGCAGCTCCCTGCCTCATGTACCCCCCAGCACTGACCTGGCTCTCTGGGAGTTCAGAGCCAGATGATTGGGAGCCGTGTTGGCGTGAGGTGAGGGCCGGCCCCGCCTGGCGCTTTGGTGCCTGGATTCAGTGGCCTCGGCTCCAGAACTACAAAACCAGCAAAGCCACCAGACCAGCATTTAAGCAGGCCCCTGCCCCTAGCTTCCCTGTGGTCCTAACAGACACTGAGATCAGCCCCATCAAAGGCCCCCACGAACTACTTCCAGATTGAGTGTACTGAACAAAGGTAACACCGAGGCCGATAGGAATGCCATCTAGAGCCAGGAACTCCACTGTCACATCCCTTCCACAACCACCTGTGAGCTCCTCGAATTGCACGTGCCCCCTCTGGGTACAATAACTGCACTGCTTTTACAAAAATGTCAACACCACAATGCCCCAGAGACAGCAGACCATTTTAGCTCAGATGAAGAAACAAGAGAGAATGGCTCAAACCAATGACCAGGATTTGTTGTTGTCACGTGCTGTCAGGTCGGCTCTGACCCATAGTGACCCTGACGCATTACAATAGACCCAAACACCACCTGATCCTGTGCCGTCCACACAATCGCTGTTAATCTGAGCCCACTACTGCTGCCACTGTGCCAATCCATCTCATTGGGGGTCTTTCTCACTTTCACTGTCACTCCACTTTACCAAGCATGACGTCCTTCTATAGGGATTGAATCCTCCTGATAACATGTCTGAAGTATGAGAGACAAAGTCTGGCCATGCTGGAATCTAAGGAGAATTCGGGCTGTACTTCATCCAACACAGATTTATTTGTTCTTCTGGCAGTCCTTGAGATCATTAATATTCTTCTCCAACATCATAACTCAAATGCATCAATTCTTCCCCAGCCTTCCTTTATGCATTGTCCAACCTTCACATGCATATGAGGTTATTGAAAATACCATGGTTTGGGGCGCACCTTAGTCCTCAAATTGACATCTTTGCTCCTGAACATTTTTTAAAAAGAGGTTTTGAGTAGCAGATTTGTCTAATGCAATACATCATTTGATTTTTTGACTGCTGCTTCCATGAGTGTTGATGGTTGATCCAAGCAAAATGAAGTATTTGACAACTTCAGTCTTTTCTCCATTTATATGGATGTTGTTTATTGGTACAGTGATGAGGATTTTTCTTTTCTTTACATTGAGGTGCAACCCATACTGAAGACTGTGGTCTTTGATCTTCATCAGTAAGCATTTTAAGTTCTCTGCTTTCAGCCAGCAAGGTTATATCATCTGCATATGGCAGGTTGATAATGAGCCTTCCTCCAATCCTTCATACAGTCCAGTTTCTCAGATTATTTGCTCAACATACAGATTAAATAAATATGGTGAAAGGATACAACCTTGGCACACAGCTTTCCTAATTGTAAACCATTCGGTGTTCCCTTGTTCTGTTCGATAAACTGCCTCTTGGTCTATGTACATATTCCTTGTGAGTACAACTAAGTGTTCCAGAATACTCGTTCTCTGCAATATTGTCCATAGTTTTCAAGATCCACACAATGGAAAATCTTTGCAGAGTTAATAAAGCACAGGTAGACATCCATTTGTTGAATGACACTGGGCTGTTTGCAGACTGCTATGGAATGATCACAGTGTGGACAACTGCTTTCTCTTGGGTCAATGCCCTGCAGTGGCATTGCTCGTTCCTTCGGTAAATGTATATTTAATTTTTTCCAACTTTTTATTGAGAATTGAGTGAAGCTTTATAGAGCAGATCATTAGTTTTGCTTTTAACACATTGTGTATCTTGCTTCATTGTTGTTATTGTTGTTAAGTGCCATTGAGTCAATTTTGACCCATAGCGACCCTGTATAGCGTTTCCGAGGAACGACTGGTGAGCTTGAACCACCAACCTTGCAGTTTAAACTGACTTTGCAGTCCAGTGCATTAACCTGCGATGCTACACTGGGACTCTGTTACATGGTTGCAATCCTCTCTACGTACCAATGTTGTTGTGAGTACCATTGAGTCAGTTCTGACTCATAGCGAAACCAGTTCAGACCCTCTTGAAACCAGGAGCCCCAGCACGAGTCGGGGCCACTCTTGGGTCCAAGTGAGAGGAAGGTTCTAGGAAAGGCACCTTGTAATTCCCGTGGAGCAGCACAACCCAGGTGACAATCTCAGGCCGAGGGCACTTGGTGGGGTGAGGCAGCAGGCCCAGCGTCTGCACTGATGTGCGGGGCTGGCAGATTCTATGGCCAGCCAACTGTTTGGTACCAGAGCCAAGCAAATGCAGTTAAAAAGAGCTGGGTTAGCAGAGCAGGAAAGCCCACGTCTCAGAGACAGGCAGGATCCAGCCGTGGGAGAGGAAGCCAGACAGAAGCATTAAAATGCTAAAGGCTGGCACCAAACACGGCTGGTCCTTGGTTGTAAGGATGTCAGAATTCCTCTTTGCTGCTGGCTGCTCAATGTTTAATGGTGAGTGCTAGCGGCTAGGCCTGACTCCTCCAGGAGCCTGACCTTCAGACAAGATACAAATATTCCCCACCACCCCCCACTCCTCAAGTCCCAATGGGTTCCAGGATCACCTGATTTTCATTTGGACTTCTTTTACAACTAAAGTATATAGAAATGGGTAAACAGATCCCAAAGCCCCCGCACAAGGGGGGGAAATGGCAGAATCTCTGAATTTCTCAGCCAAAAGCCTATGGCTGGCTCTCATCACCAGCCTCACATGGTCTACAAGGACGGAGGGGGAAGAGACCCAGTGCTTCCAGAGCACTCGGGTGGGGGGGACCTTGGACAGAGGTCAATCACTCTGGCCACTGTGGCCAGGACTGTGCTGGTTCCCATCAGGGGCGGCGATTTCTGTGGAAATGGTGATTCCTCCTCTCCCACACAGCACCCATCCTGTTCACAAGGCTAAATACGACTGGGAAGGGACTTTTTAGGGTTTCCAAGGAGTGGCTGGTGAGTTTAAACCGCTGACCTTGTGGTTCAAACTAACTCTGCCATCCAGCACGTTAATCCACAGCACCACACCAGGTCTCCAGTAGTTAACAGTATTTACCTCTGTTCACTTTAACTACTGCATTCCTCCCTGTGTTTTCCACTACCTTTATCATTCCTCTGCTAACCTCCCTCTTGTTGTCTATTGTCTGCCCTGTCACCCATGTTAACATGCCTCTATAACATGAATCTATGAAAATTGGAAATGGTCAAAAATGAAATGGGACTCATAAACATTGATATCCTAAGCATTAGAGTGCTAAAAAGGACTGGTATTGGCCATTTTGAATCTGACAACCACATGGCTTACTATGCCGGGAATGACAAATTGAAGAGGAATGGCGTTGCATTCATTGTCAAAAAGAACACATCCAGATCAGTCATGAAGTACAACACTGTGATAGCATAATATCCATGTGCCTACAGGGAAGACCAGTGTTCCCATGTTCTGTTCGAACAACTGCCTCTTGGTCCAGGTACAGTTTCCTCATGAGCACAATTCAGTGTTCTGGAATACTCATACTTCGCAATGTTGTCCATAGCTTGCTATGATCCACACAATTGAAAGCCTTTGCGTAGTCAATAAAGAATATCTTTCTGATATTCTCTGCTTTCAGCCAAGATCCATCGGACAT
>NW_006408756.1:2099625-2104281 GCF_000296735.1 Chrysochloris asiatica
GAGGCTGCAAATCTTTATGGGAGCAGAAAGAGAATCGAAGAAGTGAGGAGGTACATGAGTTGAACAGAAAATTTTAAAGGTCAGCTCAAGAGAAGAAAGTCAAATATTATAACAAAATGTGCAAAGAACTGGACTTAGAAAACTAAAATGGAAGAACACGCTCAGCATTTTCAAGTTGAGGGAACTGAAGAAAATGTCTAAACCTCAACTTGCAGTATTGAAGGATTCTATGGACAAAATACTGAGTGATGAAGAAAGCATCAAAAGAAGGTGAAAGGAAAACACAGAGTCACTATATAAAAAAGAAATGGTTAATGTTCAACCATTTCAAGAGGTAGCATATGACCAAGAGCAAATGATACCGAAGGAAGAAGTCCAAGGTGCACTGAAGGCATCAGCAAAGAACAAGGCATCGGAAATTGATGACACACAAATTGAAATCTTTCAACAAATGGAGGCGGTACTCATTCATTTATGCCAAGAAATTTTAAAGACAAATACCTGGCCAACTGATTGGAAGAGATCCATATTTATGCCCTTTCCAAAGAGGAGACCCAACAGAATGCAGAAATCATCGGACAGTATCTTTGATATCCCTTGCATGTAAAGTATTACTAAAGGTAACATAGAAACAGCTGCAACCATACATTGACAGAGAACTTCCAGAGGTTCAAGCCAGTTTCAGAAGAGGATGTGGAACAAAGAATTGCTGATATCAAATGGATCTTGACTGAAAGCAGAGAATACCAGAAGGTTTACTTGTGCTTTATTGACTATGCAAAGACTTCTGATTGGATCATAACAAGTTATGTACAACAATGCAAAGAATGAGCATTAAGGAACAAAATTGTGCTCATGAGGAACCTGTATATAGACCAAGAGGCAGTTTTTCGAACTGAACAAGGGAACACTGAATGGTTTAAAATTAGGAAAGGTGTATGGCAGGGTTGTGTCTTCTCACCATACTTATTCAATCTGTATGCTGAGCAAATAATCTGATAGGTTGAATTATATGAAGACAAACGTGGCATCAGGATTAGAGGAAGGCTCATTAGCAACCTCCATAGGCAGCTGATACAACCTTGATTGCTGAAAGCAAAGAGGACTTAAAATACTTACTGATGAAGATCAAAGAGCATAGCTTTGGTATGGGCTGCACCTCAGTGTAACGAAAAGAAAAATCCTCACCACTGGACCAATAAACAACATTCTTATCGATGGAGAAGAGATTGAAGTTGTCAAAGACTTCATTTTGATTGGATCAATCATCAACACTCATGGAAGCAGCAGTCAAGAAATCAAACGACGCATTGCATTAGGCAAATCTGCTGCACAAGACCTGTTTAAAGTGTTGAAAAGCAAAGATGTCAGCTTGAGGACTAAGGTGCGCCTGACCCAAGCCATGGAATTTTCAATAACCTCATATGCATGCAAAAATTGAGTAGTGAATAAGGAAGACTGTAGAAGAATTGATGCATTTGAGTTATGGTGTTGGAGGAAAATATTGAAAATACCATGGACTACTGAAAGAACCAGTAGATCTGTGTTGGAAGAAGTGCAGCCAGAGTGCTCCTTGGAGGCCAGGATGGCCAGACTTTGCCTCTCATACTTCAGACAGATTGTCAGGAGAGACCAGTCGCTGGAGAAGGATATTATGTTTGGTAAGATGGAGGGTCAGAGGAAAAGAGGAAGACCCCCAGTGAGATGATTTGGTACAGTGGCAGCATCAATGGGCTCAAGCATAGCAATGATTGTGAGGTTGGCCCAGGATCGGGCAGTATTTTGTTCTGTTGTATATAGGGTAACTATAAGTTGATACTGATTCGATGACACCTAACAACAACAACAACAACAACAATCCTCAAGCCCATGAATAATTTTCCTTCCCCCACAGTAACCATCATAGATTGGTTCTTTTATCAAGAACACCTGTTTTTTTTTTCTAATTTTTACAACATTGATCTCGTACAGTATTTGTTCTTTCATGACTTACTAATTTCCCTTAGTATAATGTCCTCCAGGTTGTCAGGTGTTTTGCAGATTCATCATTAGTCTTTAATATTGAGTAGTATGCCACCGCGCGTATGTACCAAAGTTTGTTTACTCACTCTTCTGTTGATGGGCATTTAGGCTGTCTCCATCTTTTCTATGTGTCTTTTGTAGACAGTATATTGAAGGATTCTCTTCTCTTATCCATTCTGCTGTCTGTGTCTTGACTAGTGCATTTAATCCATTTATATTCAGTGTAATTGCCAATAAGTATGAATTGATTGCCGTCATTTTTCTCTGCGTGGCGCTGCTGGCTTCTTTGTTCCACATAATTTTCTGCCCTGAGTTCATTTTTTTTTTTTTTTTTTCATTTTCATTTCTGTTGTGTTAATGTTTACTAAGTCTTCCTGATCTTGTTTTTATTTTGATGTGCAGGTGTATTATTTTTCTTTGAGGTTACCCTGTAATTTATTAATTTTTTCCCTTGCTTAAAACAGTCTGTTTTATCTTGAAATCTACTTGACTTGCTTGCCATGGGGAAGTTCTGTATCTACACTATTCTCTGTTCTGTTTGGCTTTGTAGTTGACTTCATTATACATTGATAGCTCTGCTTCTCTATTTTCAGTCTTGTAGGTTTGGGCTCAAGCAGCTATTGTGAGAATGACGCAGGACTGGGCTGTGGTTCTTTCTCTTGTACACAGGGTCTCGATGAGTTGGAACTGACTCAATGGTGCTTAATAACAAGAAGACATGGCCATGTTGGGTTCAGGGTCTGGGGTAGCTTTGAAGGAGACACAGATTACAGGAGGTGAGTGGGCACCTCACAGATGCTGTGATAGCTGCTTACACACCCCAAGGCCTGCTACACCCTAATAAAAGGTGGTTTCCTTCCTGAGGTACCCCTCCCCATGTCACCCCAAATTCCTTGGGATTCAGCACTGCCCTTCCATGGGACCTGAGTGGTAGGAGGTGTACCTTACTCTTGCTGCTCTGGGACTCCCCCACCCCAATTCGGGGTGAACAAGGGTAGCCCCAACCCATTCCCTTCAGTGGGCACCTGACCCTGGCAGCCACATTATGGCCTCAGGGGCTGGTTCAGGAGAGAGCATATGACCACTGCACCCCGAAAAAATGGCTGAAATCCAGAGTACCAAGGACACAAGATGTTGGTGAGGTCGTGAGGCAATGGAACACGCACACTCCACTGGCGGGTGGTGGTGGCGCGGAGCAGCCACTCCAGACGTAGTTTGGTGGATTCTTCTACTGCTGACACAGTGGTTGATGTACTCAGCTGCTAACAGAAAGGTCTGTGGTTTAAACGGAGAAGGAGCCCTGGTGACCTGCTTCTGTGAAGACCACAGTCCAGGGAGCGCTATGGACAGAAGGTCTGGGGTCACCGAGAGTTGGAATAGACTTGATACCATCTGGTTTTATTTTGTTTTGTTGTCTTGGTGATTTCACTCCAAGATGGAGATGTAATTGGAATCCCACAGCTTGTAGCTGGAGGTATATATCCTGGAAAATAGTGCCGAAGACTATCGGTTTAGACCCGCTGAAAGACCCCTCACCGGGTGACAGACGCTGCCTTGGCTAGTAGCTAGTGCTCAGTAGTGGCCACCTCACACATGTCCAGGGCCAGTCCCATACCTGACACACCCTAGACACACTCTGCTGGTGGCCGGGAAGCATCCAGATGCCCATTCAGTGGTGAGGACCCGGGTTGGATGGTCCCATGGATACCACTGAGCACGAAAGAAGGACAAACGTGCACAACACAGAAGAACCCCAAACCCTCACCCCAAGTGCACAAGTCGGGTCTCCGACTTGTGCAGGGATCATACTGGGTGGCTCCATCTGGAAGTTCTAGAAGAGCGGCGGGGATTCTCCCAGTAGGAGTTGGGTTTCACGATGGCTGGATGCCTTTTCATTGTAGATTGAAATGCTTCATCAACAGGTGTTTTGGGTCACTGAAATTTGATTGTGTTTCTGTGAAGGGTTGCACAGCAGTTTTGGTTCGTGAAGTAGAACCTACATTTCTTCCCAATGATTCCCTTCTGTCCTCGTCCTCTGTGCTGGTGTAATAGAAATGCCCCAGGTGAGCACCTTTAACAAACTGACATTTATTCTCACAGCCTTGAAGTCTGAACTCAGAGTGCCTGGCTCTAGGGAAGCGCTTTCCCCTCGGTGGGCTCTGGAGAAGGGTCCTGGCTTCCTTTCTGCACCCGTAGGCCCGGCATTCCTTGAAGCTCTCCATACAGTCCGGCATATCAGTCTTCGCCTGGTTCTAGGACCCTCAGAGTGCAGGGACCCCAAGTCCACAGCATGCAGTCCACTCTTGGGTCTCCTTTCTTGGTGGTAGGAGGGCCTCTGACTTCTGCTTGCCTGATTCATTTTTTTTGTCTCAAGGGAGATTGATTTAATATACAACTGAATCCTGTAGATGGCGTTAACATCATGTTATTGTTGTCAGGTGCCGTAAAGTCGGTTCCCACTCATCGCGACCCTACGGGCAAAACTAAAAACACCACCTGGTCCTGAGGCATCTTCACAATTGTTGTTATATTTGAGCCCTCTGCTGTTGCCACGGTGCCAATCCATCTTGTTGGGGGTCTTCCTCTTTTTCCCTGACCCTCCACTTTACCAAGCATGATGTCCTTCTCCAGGAA
>NW_006408756.1:2105726-2108093 GCF_000296735.1 Chrysochloris asiatica
ATCCTGACTTTTAAGAAGAATTCTGACTGCACTTCTTCCAATACAGTTTTGTTTGTTCTTCTGGCAGTCCATGGTACTTTCAATATTCTTCTACAACAAGAAGGGCGTGTTTACAGCATGTGGATCATTGCATCCGGTCAGGGTAAAAAATTGCACAGGATTAGATCTTGTTGCGGGTGAACCACCAGAATCCTGCCTTGGCTGACTTGTCACAGAAACTCCATGATGGCCCTGTCTTCACAGTGCGTGGACGTTCTCATTGCTTCTATTCCAGCCGTTCTGTTCTGTTCACACGGCAACTTGTAAAATGAGCCTAGACACCTCTGCTCCCCAGCCCCTAGACTCCCAAGGCTGACCCCGTGGGTGTCCTCGAGGGCAGAGTGGGAGGAGTCTGGTGGAGGTTGGGGTGCAGACCTCTCAGCACCCTATTACTCTGGGGTCGGCTGGTCTTGCATGGAGTGCTGCCGTGGATCTCTGAGACTTGGGGGGGGATCCCACACCTGTGGATTGCCCTCCCTATGTTGTTGTTCCAACTCATAATGGCTCTGTATAGGTTTTTTTGAGGAGAGGTTGGTGGATTTGAACTGCTGACCTGTGGTTACCATTTCAGTGTGTATTCTACAGTACCACCAGCCCTATAAGGAAAGTGTTACTACTGTCCCATTTCAAAGACAAGGAAACTGATGCTCAGAGAGCTAGAGTTTACTCAAGGTCACGTGGGGACTGTAGTGGGACCGGGTCTTCCCGGCCAGCCTTGGCTTCCTGCCCAGGGAAGAAGGTGGAGGGCTGGTGTCTGCCCGGAACTTACTATCCAGTCTAGGCAGTGCTGGCAGCTCCGTGGGCATTTCCCACGAGGTGTAGTGGCTCCCAGGCACATGGTAGGAAGGGTGTTTTGGGGTCTGTGGGGTCTGGATCCTCAGCCTCAGAGTCCCTAGTGGGCAGGTCCAGCCCTCTGCACCCTAGGGACTGTTGACACAGGCCCGGGCTCTGCCCAGTGACCCCACTGATCACTCCAAATGCCTCCCTGCCGTTCAACTTGCAGGTTCACTTTCTGCAGACCACCCCAGTGACAGGGCCCAAGAAAGGTTGGGGCTTCTATGCAAGGCCCCCCTGGACTTATGGGGTTCTGTCCAGCGCTGTCTAGCCTCCCACCCTGAACCTCCACCCCACGGCTTTGGCCCACCCAGTCTGACAGAGTCTGCCCCTTTCCATCTGAAGCTGAGCTGCTCCTAATTGTGAATGTGATTAGCTGCCCGGCACCCTCAAAATTAGCAAGTGGCTAATTGTGCCTGTAATTATCAACTGCACTGCAATTAGCCGAGTGAGCAAGTTTTTGTTACAGGAGTGTTCATGAACACAGATCTGTGCCCCATAGCTGGGAGGATGGGTTAGTCAGCAGAACCATCTCTGCTGGGGTGGGGTGGGGTGGGGCTGGGGGCTAGTCTGGAGGGCTCAGACAGCGCCTGGCCAGGGGTGTCTGGGCTGACCGTCCTCTCTGGAGTCTGGTCATGGCAGCACTGGCTGGATTTAGACCTGATTGGCCCCTGGCCAGAGATGCCTCAGAGCTGACCCCCGACAAAGGCCTGGCTGGGAGATGGCTTGCTCCAGGTAGATGCAGGCAGACCCGATCCCTGAGAGCCTGCAGTGTGGATCTTCTAGAAGGAGACCTAAGACTCAACCCTGAGCCCCTAGGGACTACACTTTCAGCTGCAAACCTGCACCCCAAGCTCATGTCCAACCACTGGGCAGCGTGATGCATTTGGAAGGTTACAGTGATGGCTGAACAGCATGATGGGTGAAATTCAGGTCGCCAAGCTGTACCTGTGAAGACTGGTGGTGGGTTGAGGAGCAGCTGGTGAGCTTGAACTGTCAACCTTGTGGTTCCAGCTGAGTTTGCAGTCCAGCACATTAAGCCGTAGTGCCACACCAGGACTGTGGAGCTAGTGAATGTTTCGTTACCTATATCTTTACCACAATAAGAGAAAACCTTAACTTCTGAACTTGTCTTCAACAATCGATGCTAGAACAGCTGGAACCCATGACTCTTAACCTCATCTCCACCCCACACTCAACTAAATGTGGATCAGATAATAGATCCCAACAGGGAAGCAAAAACCAAAAAGCTTCTAGAAGAAACCATTGGAGAAGGTCTTTGTGATCTCAAGGTAGGCAAAGACTTTTTAAAAGACCAATAAAGAGAAAAAAATAGGTCAATTAGATTTCACCAAAATAAAACATTTCTGCTCGGCAAGAGACACCATTAAAGCATCAAAATGGCCAACCATAGACTGGGAAGGACCTGTCTCATCACAGATGTGTCAAGGGACTTGTGTCCCACTGAGCTCTGTCTCATTTTTTTTTTTTTTT
>NW_006408756.1:2112949-2180920 GCF_000296735.1 Chrysochloris asiatica
AAGCAATAGATTTCTTGCTTCTGCCACAAATTCCCCCAGCTGTGAGCCTTCCAACCTTGTAAGTATTCCTTTATATGTGGTTCAGAGTTCTGGGACCAGCCCCTGAGCCTGCTTGGTCAGGTATTCCGTGTTGTTGTTGGAGGAGCTCTCTGCTATACATCCACCCTATCCGCCATCTTGTTTGTTCTCCCCTGAGGCTGTAACTCTTGATGGAAGGTTCCTCATCATTCTCTCAAGGAGTGGCTGGTGGGTTTGAACCCCTGACCTGTCAGTTAGCAGCCAAATGCTTAACCTTCAATGCCACGTATCTGCCAAATCTAATCAATGGGCTGTCTCCCTCCTATAGTGACCAATCCCCGATGTTCTTATTTGATGGAGGGGGTGGGGGGCGCATGTGTCTTTCATCCACTGACTTACTGGCTAGCTGAGCACTTACCCTTGGTAATTGACTGTGTGGGTCATGAGAAGCTATGGATAACATTGTGGAAAGTGGGCATTACAAAACACTTAGGTGTGCTCGTGAGAAACTTGCACATAAACCAAGAGGCAGTTGTTCCAATAGAACAAGGAGACACTGAATGGTTTAAAATCAGGAAAGGTGTGTGCTGGGGTTGTGTTCTTTCACCATACGTATTCAATCTGTATGCTGAGCAAACAATCTGAGAAGCTGGATTTTCCTTCATAAGATTAACTACTCCTCCCTTTATGTTATAAAACTTCTACCTTTACAGTTGTGACAATTGCAATTCATAAGAATCTCATCCCGTTCTCCTTTCACCAGACCTATCTAGACAAGATGAAAACTATTCAGTGGGGATTCTACCTGCCCCTGCACATTCTGAAACTAAACTCCCTCTTGAAAACTTGTAAGCCTATCACTTAGTGTCTTTATATTCCCTGCCACAATTTTGGGTAGCCAGTGTCTAACTAAGTTACCCATCCCTCTCAACCCTGTGTACAGAGGGTATAGGTTTGATTCTTGATGTGAACATTTCGCCCCTCTCAGTTGTTCGAACAGAGCATGGGAACACTGAATGTTTTAAAATTGGGAAAGGTGGGCGACAGGGTTGTGTTCTTTCACCATTCTTGTTCAATATGTATGTATGCTGAGCAAATAATACGAGAAGCTGGGTTCTATGAAGGAAAACGTGGCATCAGGATTGGAGGAAGACTTATTAACAACCTGAGATATGCAGATGATACAACCTTGCTTGCTGAAAGTGAAGAGGACTTAAAATATTTACTGATGAAGATCAAAGAGCACAGTCTTCCATATGGATTACAACTCAATGTAAAGAAAACAAAAATCCTCACCACTGGACCAATAAACAGCATTCTTATCAATGGAGAAGAGATTGAGGTTCTCAAGGACTTCATTCTTCTTGGATCAACTATCAACACTCACGGAAGCAGCAGTCAAGAGATCAGACGACGTATTGCATTGGGCAAATCTGCTGCACAGGAACTTTTTAAAGTATTGAAGAGCAGAGATGTCAGCTTGAGGACTAAGGTGCTCCTGACCCAAGCCATGGTGTTTTCATGGTATTGTCCAGCGAGAGCTGGACAGTGAATAAGGAAGATCGTAGAAGAATTGATGCCTTTGAGTTGTGGTGTTGGAGGAGAATACTGAAAGTACCATGGACTGCCAAAAGAACCAATAGATCTGTTTTGGAAGAGGTGCAACCAGAGTGCTCCTTGGAGGCCAAGATGGCTAGGCTTCGTCTCTCATACTTTGGACACATTGTCCGGAGAGAACAGTCGCTGGAGAAGGATGTCATGCTGGGTAAGATGGAGGGTCAGAGAAAAAGAGGAAGACCCCCAACGAGATGGATCAGCCAGGTGACATCATTGATGGCGTCAAGTGTGCCAGCGGTAGTGAGGTTGGCCCAGGATCAGACATTGTTTTGTTCTGCTGTGCATGGGGTCGCTATGAGTCAGTTCTGACTCGATGGCACCTGACAACAACAACAACAGTTGGTATTTTGAGCTACTGCATCCATAAGTATAGGTCTAATACATCAATTCTGTTCTTGAGATGTTGTCTAAATCCAAGGTTGTATTTTGTCTCTCATGAGCTTGTTTTAATTTTCTTCAGCTTCATTCTGAACTTGCATATGACCAATTGATTGTCTGCTCCACAGTCTGCCTCTGGCTGATGATAAGATGGAGCTTTTCTACTATCTCTTTCCACAGATGTTGTCAATTTGATTACCGTGTATTTCATCTGGTGAGGTCCATGTATATAATAATCTTTTATGTTGTCTAAAAAAGGTATTGTAGTGAACAAGTCATTGGTCTTGCAAAATTCTAACAAGCGATCTCCAGCATCATTTCTATCACTAAGACCATATCTTCCAACTACTGACCCTTCCTCTTTGTTTCCAACATTAGTATTCCAATAACCAGTAATTACCAATACATTCTGATTGCATGTTTGATCAATTTCAGACTGTAACAGTTGGTAGAATTCTTCAATTTCATCATCACTGGCTTAGGTGATGGGTGGGTACATTTGAGTAAAAGTAATATTAGCTTGTTTTTCTGTTGGCGTATGAATATTGTCCCATCATTGACAGTATTATACTTCAAAATATACCTTGAAATGCTCGTTTTGATGATGAATGCTATGTCATTCTTCTTCAATTTCTTATTCCTAGCATAGTAAACCATAAGATTTTCAGATTCAAAATGGACAATATCAGTCCATTTCAGCTCACTAACGCCTAGGATAGTGATCTTTGTGTGTTCCATTTCATTTTTGATAACTTCCAGTTTTCCTGGATTCATTGTTTGTACATTCCATGTTCTGATTATTAATGGATATTTTCAGCTATTTCTCCTAATTTTGAGTTGTGCCCCATCAGCAAATGAAGATTCTGAAATTTACTCCATTCCTGTCATCATGGTCAACTCTACTTTGAAGAGGCAGCACTTCCCCAGTCGTAATTCGAATTCCTTCCAACCTGAGGTTTTCATCTTCCAGCACTTTATCTGACAATGTTCTGGTGCTATTTATAATGTTTCCATAGTCAATATTCTGGCCCATCTGACAGTGTTCCATTGGTGTATATAAGGTGTTTAGTGGGTAAGCATTTAGACATAGTCTGTCTTGCCTTCTACATAGTCTGTCTGGAAGCTCTGCTAACACCAGTCCACCCTGGATGAGTCTGCTGGGATTTAAAATACCAGTGGCATAGCTTTCAACATCACAGCAACACACAAGCCTCTACAATATGACACACTGACAGATAAGTGGTGGACAGTCTAAGGTAGTTGGGATTTTTTTGGAAGTTAAGCTCACCCCCAGCATGTGCCCCGGCTTTCCACGTGGAGGTATCGCCCATGAGAAGTGAAAACACTCGTCCATATCCAGACTTCTCGGGAATGTTTAGAGAGGCTCACTCCTGACATGTGAGATCTCTAAACAGCTCAGAGGCCCATCAACCATCCAGCAGGCCAGTGCACTGGGAGCAGCTATGCAGATCCTGGAGGCTCACCCTGTCCCACCAGGCCCCACTCACCTGTCTGTGGAGCCCTTTAGCCCAAAAGGTAATGTCTGTCCACGCTACCACAATGACTAACTGAAGTGAGTCTAGAGAACCACCCTGACTCCATGCCTGAGGTCACCAGGCTGACCTCTATTGTGGACTTCAGCTCCCACTCAAGGTCCCAGTGCACCAGGCTTACCTGGAATCAGCGTTCCAATGCTGTGTGTGCTCACACAACTGCCTTGACACCCCTTCCCCTGTGGAACACTAAGTCACATGGGAATGAGCCTGCTCAGTTTGCCGCTGGCACTGAGGGTCTAAGGTGGCATGTCGATGCTCCCTGAGGTGCAGGGAATCACCAAGGCAGTGTCCCTGTGTATAGGCGCTATCTGTCTCTGCCATGTGCCAGGAAACCAACACTCACTCCTCCCCCTGATCAGTAGAGGGGACCAACTTCTGCCCTACCCCTCTAGTGCAGATAGGCAGGTCTTGGACAGCTGTGTTGGAGAGAATGCTGGGCATAGTGCCCTCACAGCCAGCATACAGTATAGACAAGGCCTGTTGAGCCTCAAGACCTTCCAGGACAGACCCCCCTCTGCCCTTCACAGGTTTTCCTGGCTTGTTCTGATGTCTGGGTCCACATGAGACCGCTTCGGAGACCCAGGTCATCTCTCACCCATGACACAAAAGACATTGTCGCAAGATTCTCACAGAACCCCAGGCTGCCCTGGGAGGCTGTGTGGATGTACGGCAACTCAGGTTCTCCCTTCAACAGAGTGGCAGGTGGCAGCCAATTGCAGAACCGTGTTTCAGGTAAAGAAAGCTGGAATCCTGGACCTGGGTTCTGCCCATAAGTGTAGCACATTTTCTCCCGCTCTGTGCAGAGGGGTTGGTGTTAGGTTTGGCACAGCCAAACGCATCCAGAAACTCAACTCTCGACCTCTATCCCAGGCCCGATTCTCCTAGCCATCATGGACACCATCTAATCCATGTCCACACCAATGGCTTCCTGAATTCACCACAGAAAAATCAGGCAGGTGGAGGCCGACTATTTAAAAGGGGATTTTATTTATTCCTCGGAGCAGTGCACCAACGCCCCGCCCGGCACACACGACAACTCATCTGGAACCAAGACTGAGTGCCGCTAGAGACACACCAAAAAACATCGACTCTCTTCCCTTTTTTTTTTTTTTTTTTTCGTTTTTGTTTTTGGTACAAAATGATACAAACGACAATACAAAATAGTTGTGCTGTTGACGATTACAAAAAAAGTCGGAACGTCTGTCTAACGGCTCCAGCGACGCTCACGGCTGCAGCGTGGACACATCACACTCCGGTCTCTTCCCCGAAACAGCCACGGTCATGCGGACTGCTACACATCTGTCCGTTCAAAAAGAATCATGCAAACAGAAAAGCCGATGGAGGGGGAGAAAGGACGAGTGAAAGGCGTTCCGCTTATACACAGAGGGCTCCCGGTGGGCGGCGCCCGCAGGCCCCGGTCTATTTACACCACGTCCATCCACTGGGCACAGAGCCAGGGAGACTTGGTCCTGGTTTTGGTGTTATTCCTTTGAGCTTTGTTAGAACTTGAGACCCCCTCCGGCACCCACCCCCCTCCCGCCCCAGCTTGTTACCTCGGGGGAAACAGAGTTGTCGTTTGGAGGGACTGCGTTTGTGGGATGGGTGTGCACGCTAGGGAAACTGAGGCATGCCTTTGAGCCCGGTCCTCAGCTGCTGTCCAGCTGCCCCGGGGGCAGGAGGCCCAGCTATTTAGATGTGCTGTGGGTTAGGTGTTGGGTACCTGGGGCCCCACAGATTCACTATGCCACCCTGCAGCGTTTCTCTGGGCTGCGGAGCAAACATCCTTTAAGAAACCCCACTGCTCACTCTGCCTCCTCTGGCTGGGCCGCTGACCACCTACACATGGAGTCTACAGGCTATGGAAGGGGGCCCATTAACACTGATTGTACGGTCGGCTAATGCTAAGTTGTTGGCTTCCATGAGCCCCAAGATGGCCTAGGTAGGGGTGGGATTTCACCTCCTCTGGCCCCAGGTGCTGTCCTGGGTGGGGAGGGGACAGGGTGCCGACCAGCTTTCTGGAAGGCAGGGGTAGACATGAGAAGGGCCCTCAATGGTCCTCCAGCTGCTGCCCAGTCCCCGACTGAGATATGGATGCAGAGGGAAATAGCCACATCACATCTGGGGTAAGTGGCCTCCAGGGCAGCAGGGTGTCCTGGCCCCCTGAGGGTTGGGGGCTGTTCTGATGTTGAGGCCTGAGTGAGTCTAGAATATTCTTCACAAGACAGTCCCGAGGACCCAAAATGTGTGGGGTTCTGAAGTCTCTGCTTCCAGTCAAGTTCAAAACTTCACTGAAGGCTGACTTGGCAAAAGCAAACCAAAGCAAACCGAGTGTTTCAGTTCACACCAGGCAGCCCCAGCCCACAGCCCAGGGACTCACATCGGTCCTTCACATAGTTCTCACTGGTCACCCAGCTCCAAGGACCCTGAGCAATTTGCATAGCACAGCCAAGACAGGTCTCCAGGCCCTCTCTCCTCCGCCTCCTGGAGGAGTAGCCATTGGCACGGTGGGAACACAGAACCCAGGAAGCCCCCAGGCCCAGCACCTGACACTGGTCAATCCGCCCCCTGTCCGCGTCCTGGCTGCTGGCCACCAGCTCTGTTAGAGTGAGGGGAGGAGCTTTGGAGAACCCTGGATAGCTTTGAGCCCAAACTGTCAGGACCGTAAAGGGGCCAGGCAGCCATAGACCCCAGCTCTGGTGACCCACAGAGGGGACCCTCTTGACCCCAAAGAGCAGTTGTGGTTCTGGCCCCTTAGGAATTGGCCTGTGCATCAACTCTCCCTTCCCAAGGTGCCGATGTCCGCTCCTGACCAGGCTCTTCCTGGGGTTCCTACTCCCACTGGCTGGGCAAGCTGCGGAGACAGCTGGTGGACTCCTACATGAGGAGCCTGTTCATCATGCCCTCGTGCCCATAGGTCCCTGAAGTCACCCCCTGCAGACACGGACAGGGTGCCTTCACACTTGGCAACTGGGGTCCACACAGCATCTTCCACTGTCCTGTGGTCCCCCCACCCCGGGAGCAGGGACCGTGGGGTGACCACTCAGAGTCACCAGGCAGTGGCCTGAAGTACTTCTAGATACACCGTGAGGGACTTTCACCCTCAAAGCAGTCAGACATCACACACGCCTGTGGTTGGGGCTGGAACACAGGGGGCTGGGGGTTCTGTGCTTGTATATTCCCGTGTCCATTCTCCCTGGACAGAGAGCCCAGTCCCTTGGAGGGCAGAGGTGTGTTCAAGGCCGGCTGTGGGGCTGAGGGGGTAAAGTTTATGAAGGGGTTGGTAGGATGTTGATCTAGTGGGCTACAACGCTGGGGACTCCGTACTTCCCTGGATCAGTAGGGTTGGGTGGTATCTGGGATAGCAGTCAGCCTCAAAGGATGCCTCAGGTAGACTGGGAGGACCCCAGACATGGGGGACTTCTGGGGTAGTCTATGGAACCTCACCCACCTCAATATTTGAGCACTCCGTGTCTGGGGCAGCCACACCCACTTAATTGCTGGAACCTAAAGTTAAGCCTCCTTGGATCCCTTAGGAGCCCCCAGGAAGGAGGATGGCCTTTAGGAAGCAGGGAGGGCCAGGACTGGAAAGGAGCCATCTGGGTTGGAGCCGAAACAAGTTCTTGGTGAATTTTGTTAGATGAATCACTCACTGTTTTCTGAGTCAAAGACTGGGGAAAAAAATCCTAACCATGCTCCCCCTTGCTTAGTTTATGCTTCTGATCTGGGTTGCCGCTCAGGGCTGGGGTGACACTCGTGATGGGGTGTCCCTCAGGGTTGGGGTGTCCTTCATGATGGGGTGTCCTTTAGGGTTGGGGTGACACTCATGAACGGGGTGTCCCTCAGGGCTGGGATGATGCTCAGGATGGGGTGCCGTTCACAGATGGGGTGTCACTCAGGGTTGGGGTGCCACTCGGCCGGGACACAGGGTGGTGGGAGCTTGGTCTGCCTGCTTGTTTTAGTCACTCCTGAGTTTGAGGGGATCGGATACATGTACCAAAAGGCACTTTCATTTTTAAAAACAGTGCTTCTGATCTAAGAAATTCAAGTTAAGACAGAATGCCTCTCGCTCTCCTTCCGTCGGCTACGTGACGCGGGCGGCGCGGCCTGTTCATGCTAAAGACAGCTCCATGTGGGGGCGGGCGGGGGTCTCCTAACACACCCCTAGCGCACAGTCCGGCGGGGACCCCCTGCCTCGGCCAGGCCCGCTGCCGGCGCCCAGCGTGGCCCCGCGCTTCGGTCACTAGTCCTCCTCGCCGCCCCCGTACATGTCCGCCAGCTTCTTGAATCTGGGCCCCCAGTCGTTCAGGTAATCGTAGTCTTGGTCCCCGGAGCTGGACGAGTTCAGGGAGCTGACGGAGCCCGCGGTCGAGCCGCTGCCCTCGTAGTCGAAGACCAGGAGGGAGTCGTAGGGGGGCGCTGTGGGGTCGTTGTCGGCTGCGCGAAGGCCCTGGGTTCACAAAGACGCGAGTCAGGGTGGGGGTCTGAGACTTGAAAGGAGATGGACTGGGGCAGCGATTAGGAAGATGATGCTCCCTGTGTGCAACGGAAAGGCATTGGGCAGAATGCAGAAGGGGAGGGAGCTGAGGAAAATGGAGAGCGCTGGACACAGCCCACACCAGAGCCTTGGAGTCAGTTCTGACTCATTGTGACTCTGCAGAGGGTTTCCAAGGCTGCAAATCTTTATGGGAGCAGAAAGCCTCATCATTCTCCTGCTGAACAGCTGGTAGGGTCGAACTGCTAACCTTGAGGTTAGTTGCCCAATTCGTAACCACTACGCTACCAGAGCACCAGAGCCAGTAGTGCACGTGAAAATACGAATGAGATGTGAGCCTGTAGCTAGGGTTGGGTGTGTCCGGTGACTAGGACTGGGCAGGGTCTGTGGTTTGGACTTAGGTAAGGCCCATAGCTTGCACTGGGAGCGGCCCACATCTAGGGCTGGGCGTGGCCTGTGGCTTGGGCTGGGCCAGGTCTGTGGTTTGGGCTCAGCATGGCCCATAACTTGGGCTGGTTGGGGTCTGTGGCCTGTGGCTTGGGCTGGGCGAGGTCTGTGGTTTGGGCTCAGCATGGCCCATAACTTGGGCTGGTTGGGGTCTGTGGCCTGTGGCTTGGGCTGGGCGAGGTCTGTGGTTTGGGCTCAGCATGGCCCATAACTTGGGCTGGTTGGGGTCTGTGGCCTGTGGCTTGGGCTGAGCGGGGTCTGTGGTTTCGGGTAGGCGTCGTCCGTGGGTTGGGCTGGGCTGGGTGGGCCCTGTGGCCGGGCTTTGTCTTCACTAGGGGCAAGTGATTCTCCACGCTTGCTAGTCTTGTGGGAAGGTGGGTGTAAGGTGGGCGGGAGTCGCAAATCTGCGTTTGTTAAATATCCCCCTGAGCAGTCCGGCAATGTGGCACACTTTTGCCCCTCCAGTGCCTGCCTGTAGAGTCAGCACCTGCATTCTCTCAGGTGAGAGCCTCCAGCATTTTACTCAGGGGTGGCTCAGGGGTGGTTCACAACGTGGGCTCCCCTCTCTCGGGCTCACAAAGCTCTGAGGGGTGCTGCCCTCTCCACTCCCATTGAAGGCTTCCCGGGCGGGGCCCCAGGTTGCCATATAGCCAATGCGCCTCCCAGGCCCCCACCTCATTGATGAAGTCGCCGATGTCCCCCGGATGGGGCACCACGGGCCTGGCTGGGTACTGAGGCTCCGCTCCCACTGGCCTCTCATCCACCCGCCGGACCCCAGGAGCCTTGCTTAGCACGTGCTCCATGGCTTCCGGCTGCTGGAGCTGGCTGAGGTCGTAGTCCTGAAAGATAAAGCATTCAGAGGGAGAGCGATAGGGTGGGGGCAGGTGACCAGAGGGGGCGGCAGGGGAGGGGCGATCAGAAGGGGCGGGGCGATTACAGAGGGCGACGGGGAACGAGGGGGCGGAGCGAGGTGAGGCGTCCTCCTCCACAGAAGCATCTCTGAGTCTCTCTTGGGGAAGAAGGCAGCCCCATGAGCAGGGGAAGGTTTCCCACGGGCCACTGTCCTCTCCCAACCCCCTCCGCCCGCTCCCCAGGAGACAGGCTGACGATGTTCAGGAGGCCCATTGTGACTGGTTGAAGGGGAGGAGCCCAGACCAGGCAGCGTCCGAGGATGGGACCATGGGCAGGGCAACCACGGTTAGAACAAGTGTCCCATGCCCACCTTCCCTGAGTGCCCGACTGGGCAGCCATGCTTGGAGTTCACATCAGGAAGGAGATATAATGTGATGGTTAAGCATTCGGGGTCTCACCTGGTCCTCCTCGCCGCCCCCTTCCTCGTCGTACTTGAGGATGTTGTCGCGAACATCGTCCTCAGGGTCGATGAGCAGCTGCTTCGTGTGACGCTCCTTCTCCCGGCGCTTCATCCACACCACGAAGAGCAGGACCATGGCTGCGGGCGGGGACGTCCGTGAACAGCCGTACACGTGTGTGCGTAGGTGGGTACATGCCAGTATGCCTGCCTGCATGCGTGTCACACGTGTGACTCTGTAATGCATGTATGTATGTGTGTATGTGCATAGCTCATGTGTCTGTGTACACAAGCACAGATGCACTTGTGAACAGATGTGCACACGCATGCATGAAAGGAACACATTTTTGCCTCATGTGTCTGTGTTCTCCTGAGTATAGTACACATATGTGTAATGTACACTCAAATATGTGTGCATGTTTGTGGTGCATGGGCCTGCCTATCTGTGGACACGCTTGTGCAGTTTCTAAGGCAGAGCTGGGCTGGCCAATTGTACTCCCTCACCCACCCCAGTCCAGCACTGGGATGCTATTTAAGATACCCTATTCATCTATCTACGGAGCTGTGGTAGCATAGTGGTTACAAATCGGGCTGCTAACCTCAGGGTCAGCAGTTCGAAACTACCAGCTGTTCCAGGGGAGAAAGATGAGGCTTTCAGCTCCCGTAAAGATTTACATTCTCGGAAACCCTGTGCAGGGTTGCTGTGAGTTGGAACCAACTCCACGGCACATGACAACAACAACAACAACATTCATCTCTATCTGCTCCCAAATTGATTTACAGCTTTGGCAGCCTTATAGAGGGTAAGCATGAGTTAGAATTGACTTCATAGCAGTGGACTTTATCTGTTATTTATCATTTATATCTAGCCCTCATCTATCCATCTATCCATCTATCCATGTATCCTACACCTACTTAGTATCTGGGGTCCTGTTGGGGTACTGTGGGATGAAGCACTGGGCCTAAAGGTCTGTTTGTATCTCAAGGTCAGTGGTTCAAACTCATCAGCTGCTCCTTAGGAGACCTGATATGGGGTTGCTATGAGTTGGAACCAACTCAATGGCACTGACAACACATATCTATTATCTGCCAACTATCCATAGTCCATCCATTTATTGTCTATTATGTATCATGTAGCGTAGTGGATTACGAGTTGGATTGCTAACCACAAGGTCAGCAGTTCAAATCTGTCATCCACTCCGTGGGAGAAAGATGAAGGTTTCTGTTCCCATAAAGGTTTACAGCCTTGGAAACCCTATACAGGGTTGTTATGAGTTGGAACCGACTCGGTGGCACACCACCACCACAAAATCGTATCTATCTACCTACCTATCCACCATCTATGGATCTGTGCCCAAGACACCAGCCTCCTTCCACCCTGGGGGGCCTGGCACCCATGGTCCCACCCCCTTTCCACCCTGGGGATGCCTCGTGCCCATGGTCCTACCTTCCTGCTGCCCCAGGGGGCCTTGTGCTCAAGGTCCCAGGCCATTGCCGCCTTGGGGGGCCTCACACCCATGGTCTCAGCCCACTGCTGTTCTGGGGGGGAACCTGTACCCATGGCCCCAGTGCCTTTCCACCCTGGGGATCCCTTGTGCTCATGGCTCCAGTCCCCTGCCACTCCAGGGGGCCCTGTACCCATGACTCAAGCCCCGTTCTACCTCAGGGGGCACTGTACCCACAAGCCCAGCCCCCTTTCTACCCCAGGGTGCCCTGAACCCATGGTACCAGCCTCCTGCCACCCCAGGGGGCCCCATACCCCTGGGCCCCAGCCCCCTGCCGCCTGGGCCCGCCCCCGCACTCACTCAGTAGGATGATAATGCACACCAGAATGGCCACGATGGCTCCGGTGCCCAGGCCAGCTGCTGCCACGGCACCCACAGTGGTGCAGTCACCATTCTCGTCACATGGACACACCTTGACCTTAATGACAGACATGTTGGACAGCGGGGGATTCCCGGAGTCTGTGACTACTATGGGCACATCGTACACACCTGCCTCCAGGTACAGGATGCGCAGACTGAGCTGGGCGTAGTCACCTGGCCAGAGAGAGACAAGGCAAGGTGAGTGGTCTCCCTGCTGAGCTCATGTCCAGACGCATGACCACGTGGTATGGAGGTCTGTGACAGGCATGGCTAGTACACACACGCCATGTGCACAACACATACAGATACCACACATAACACGGACCACACAGACCACATGCATCCCACACAACACACAGCAGCATGCAACTCACATAACACACAGCAATATGTATCACACATGTCACACACAACACAGACCACATGCAACACATGGACCACATGCATCCCACACAACACACAGTACATACATCTCACACATCCCACACAGAACACATCTGTGCCATGCACAGTGCTCACTCCACATGCACAGCTGTCCAGCACACCACACATCACACCTTAAAGCAGACAGGTTCTGAAAAGAAAAGAAAGCAATTTGCTGCATGGAGGAGGAAGCTTTCATCTCCTCAGTAGGTAGAGTTTTAGCAAATCACTTAGAAAAGGAAAAGCCACCAAGAAACAGGAAGATGTTGAACAGACAATTCCCAGAAGAAATGACCAAGAGGAAGTGTGGCCTTGGCTCCTAACACTGGCCACGTGCTCCTGAACAGGGTGGTGCTGGCCTTTGGTGAGGGGTGGGGACAGGATGATGTCATCATTGTCCTAGAGGGCTTGTTCAAAAGGCCACTCCAATCTCAGAGCTTCAGAAAGTCTCCAAGGAGACTGAGCAATAGGCCCAGACCCCATCAGAAGCATGCCACGTCCTGCTGCCAGGATGTTGGGGTGTCAGGCCTCCCGGACAGAGGACAGCACGAATGCAGTGAGGCAGAAGAGACCTGACACGGGTTCCCAGCTCTGCCCAGCCTGACCTACCCCTGGGCTCAGCTCACCGTTCAGGCGGGTGATGGTCCAGTTCTTCCGCACGGCAGTTGGCATGAAGGGCAACTCAAAGACGTAAGGGCCGATGTTGGGGTCGATGTCCGCGTCGGCTGCTGTGATGTTGATGGCGTTGTGGCCTGGCCGCTCACAGATCTGGGCCTCCTTGGGCAGCAGCTCGGGGGCATTGTCGTTGATGTCGATGAGGTATGTCTGCAGAGTTCCGGTGCCGCTGGCTGGGGGGATCCCTGTGGACAGACGTGGACATGGAACTGTGGGTGTACCGCACGGGACAGATACACGGACAACTGCTCTGAACACACACAGGGACACACCGATGGTCACACCACCACACATGGGACAGACATGCAGACACAGACACCTAACATGTAGGGACACTCAGTCACAACTACACCTGTTACTCCAGTCCCTCGACTGCACACACCCCCTTCCCAGGACCACAGCCCCCTAACTCGGGCCTGCCCAACTAGGGACTCAGGACGCTGGGCAGTAGGTCACCACCCTGCCATTTTTCTTAAGCCTGTCCCAGCAGGGTCCCCAGGGTGCAGAACAGCCTCACGGATCATGTGAAACATAGACTCCACAGAATAACTCTAGTGTGGCGCTGTCGGGTTGGCACTGGACCGCAAGTTAATTCTAAACTCTAGTGTGACACTGTCGGATAACCCAACAGCATGTTGGGTTTGAATCACAAGGTTGGCAGTTCAAACTCACCAGTCACTTCTTGGAAACCCTATAAAGGGTCCCTATGAGTGAGAACAGACTCTACGGCACTTGACAACAACTACCAAGAAATATCCAGACCCACTGATGGTGATGTGCATGCCCCTGAAACCAGGAGGGACCCACAGGTGGGTGTCCACATGCTTTCCCATTGAGAGAGCCTTTAACATTCTCCCTAATCAGTTCCTGGAGCTGATGCTGCCGGGAAGATGGCCAGAGGGACCAGGGACTGTCGGCCGTCACTGCTATAGAAGAAGCTTTCGTGTAAGCGTTGTCTTTGCTCTCAAAGCCTTATCCATGACTGGCGGTGGCTGGAGTCACCAGTTACAGCCCTGCCCCGGGGTCTTGGCACTGACTGTTCCTAACCTAGAGCCCCCCACTTCTGCCCCCTTCTCCCAGGCTGGTTCCTAGACTAGCTGTTACTTCCTGTACCTCAGAGCACTCTGTGGTCCCCCAAATCATCCAGTTTCTCACCTGTCTTTCTGGGTTGGCCTTGGTACCCATCCTCCCCTTTGTGCTTATTAACAGAATCTGTGCTCCAGATCTAGCTGGTACCATTGCTGCCCAGTTGGAAGGTTGCATTTCCCAGCCTTCCTTGTGGTAGGATGCAGTATTTGAGAGCTTCCTGGAAGTCTGTGGAGGGCAGGTGTGTGTGCATCTCCTCCCTGCTCCTTTCTCTTTTTGTCGGAATGTGGTTGTGATAGCCGGAGCACCAGCAGCCACTTTGGACCAAGTACAGTGGAGCAGCTGCTGAGGGGGTGTGGGCTTTCAATTCTGACCCTGGGCTGCCTGTCTCCAGCTACCTTTTATGGGAGAAAGTAAACCTTGATCTTGTTGAAATTACTTTTATGCCTTTTCAGAGTGCAGCTGAGTCTGGTTCTAATGGACACTTGTTCTGTTGCAAGGATATCAGCTTTGTGAGGGCAGGCGTTTCGGAACAGTGGCCACATCTGTCAGAACAAGCACACCCTGTAGTAAGGGCTCTCGAGACCCTCACTCACTTCTCAGCCCCCATGTGGGGGTACTAGAGCTGCTGTGTAGGAGGGCAGGGACACACAAGGCCAAGTCAGTATATGGTGTGGGTCTCCCTTCGGTCCCTCTGCAGTGGAGACTGGTGGGTGTGCCGGGCTGGGGTCTTAGGAGTAATGTGTGTGGAGGGCTGTGGATCCCTTGCTCTGGGACACCCCATGCAGAGAAGGGTGGGTTCCCAGAGCCTAGCTCCCAGGGATGCACATTCACGTCTCCGGGGCCAAGCTCTCTGGGACCTTCTATCTCCCCCACCCACTCCCTATGCCTTACACCTATAGACAGGCCCAGGTTCTGATGTAAGCCCACCCCACTCCACCTCACCTATCCCCCTGCCCCTTGCTCTGATTGTGGGTCAGAGCCTTGAGGGGCAGCCCCCGGTATGGGGGTTGGGCAGTGCTGGCCCCTCTGATCTGTGGTCGGTGTGTGGGGTTCTTGGCCAGGAAGGATTCAAATCAGTTTGAAAACCATGGATCTTGACCCAGCTGCCTCAAGTTACAGAGGGGGTCCTGGGTCAAGGATCAAGGACAGATGGGGCCACCCTCCTGTCCCCACTGAATGGTTCTTCTACAACAGCGGATGACTGGGGCCCGGATGAATGGATGGTCGATGCATCTCATGCACCCCTGTCCCCGAGCGGACGCACCATTGTCAGCAGCCAGGAAGGTAGCTTCATAGATGTTGTTTTTGATGTAGACAGATTCGCGATCCAGGACGGCCGCCGTGGTGATCTGGCCGTTGGTGGAGTTGATGTGCAGCCAGTTGGCTGGGTCGGACAGCTTCGAGTATCTGTGAGGAGAAAGGGGGTTGAGGACCCTCACAGCCTGGTGTGGTGCTGCGGGGACAGAGCTTCCCAGGCCCCTCCATGCTGCCCACTTTCCTGACTCCCACTGGGCAGCCCAGTCCTACCAGCTCTGCCCCTCCACAGAGCCTCTGTCCTGCTCAGGTGGACTTTGCTGCCGGGAGGTCCACTCCTCCAGCCTGGTGCCCTAACACCCAATGTCAGTCCTACCCCCTCCGGGCCCCCATGGGAGGAGGCCGTCCCAGGCATATCCTTGTACAAGTCGAGGAGCCTGACACTGTGGGAAGGGGGTCTTCCTCTGCCCCTTGAGACTGAGTAAAACTGATCTGTCTACTGTCCCCCTGTCAGGGCTGGGACCTCTTGTCCCCACAAAGAGGCCCCAACAGCAGCCTCTTTGTCCTTCCCAGGGCTCTCTCTGCACCCCCATTCTACAGATGGGAAAACAGCCACAGAAAGTGGAGTGAGTGAGAGTGAGGGCCAGCCGGCTCTGGCTACTGCTGACGGGGCTCTGAAAGTTTCCTGCATCTAGGTTTGGAAGCAGTGACTTTGAGCATCGTGTCTCAAGGGCTGGCTGTATGACTCGAGTGGGCAGGCAATCCCGGTCCCCCTAGGACTTTGGTGCCTTAGCTCCTTGTCTGTCCTGAAAGACAACTCTGGTCGGGGACACCTGGCCACCCCCGGGACTGACCTGTAGGTTTCCCTGAGCTTGGGGATCCTTGAGGGCCTGTAGGCACTGTGGACCCACCTTATTGCCTGTTGCATGAAGCGATCGGGGTCCACCGCGGAAAAGGTGGTCAGCACAGTGCCTGTGGGCACGCCTTCCTCCAGACGAATCAGCTTGTGATTGGATGGGAAGTGGGGTGCTTCATTGACATCCATGACAGAAATGGTGACCCCTGCCGTGGACTGGAAGGACATCTGGATGCCGCTGGCCAGTGGTGCCTGGTTAGCCACCATCACGGTCAGCATGAAGGCTCTGTTCAACTCGTAATCGACCGTCTGGGCGAAAGAAGCATTAAGGTGAGCTGGTGGCACCATTGATGGGCGAGGGTGGGGTGGCTCATTTCCACCCCCGTCATCTTCTGCTTTGCACCCTATGAGGTTGGTGACATTTTCCAGTCCCCCTGTCACCTCTGCTTGTCCAGAGGGAGAAGAGAAGCTGAGATTAATGACCCCAGGCCCCTGGCCCAGGCATGGTTTGGGGAGCTGAGTCCCTCAGTTGTCCCCTCCTTCGACTCAAACTCTTGTCTGACTCTGGCAGAACCGGGGCAGTGCTGGGTCCCCCACGCTGCTCCCTCAAGCCTAGGATGGGGAAGGGGTGCATGTCCAGGTCTAGGGGATGAATGGCGGTCCCTCCGGGAACATGCGAGTATGATTTTGCTGGGACATAGGATCTTTGCAGATGGAATGAAGTTCAAGAGCTTGAGGTGAGATCTTCCTGGATTAGGATTCAAGGACAGGAGAGGAGATGTGAGATACAGATGTAGGGGAGAGGTTGTGTGAAGACAGATGCTGAGACTTGAATGGAGACCCACCAGAATCCAAGAGAGAGGCCTAGAATGCAGAAGCCTCCAGAATGGACCAACCCCCTCTGCTGGTAGCTCGATTGTGGACTTCTGGCTTCCAGATCTGTGAGAAGATACACTTTGTTGTGTAACCTCCCCCTCCACCCCCATTTTGTCATGGTAGCTCTCGGAAGTTGAGATACCAGGTCTGCTGCGTTTTGTGTAAAAGGAGGTGAGGAATATGGATTTTGGAGATAAATCAAGTGAATAAAGATGGTGCCATAAGCAGGGAGCAGGGTGCAGGGCGGAGCTGGAGGCGTGATGTAACTCTGTTTTCTCATAGTAACTTTTCAGAGTCATGTGACATCTTACATTGCAGGAACTAAACATGAAGTTCTATACAGAAAGTACATCTGAAAGTCGCAAACAGATGACGAACTAAACGAACCGTGTATCAACTGGCAACATAACTCCCAAAGAAAACTCTCATTTCTGGTGACTTCAGAGCACAATATTCAGATGGTAAATAATCCGACACAGAATACATTCTAAAGACAACAACAAAGGCAAAGGCCTCTTAAGCTTAGCTGGCTCTCTTGCTGTCGGTAGGAATTTTGGTTTTGTTATTCTGAAACTTGGTGTGCACATTATAGAATAAAGTAGAGAAGCAGCTAAAACTAAGGTTTTCAGTATAAGAGATATGAAATACAATAATAAAATCAATGGGGTTAAGTAAAAACCTTCTTAAAATAGTGTGAGCAGTAATAGGGTCCTCGGGACCTGCCTAACTTCAGGGGGATAATGACCAGGACCAGCCCAAGGCTGATTCCCAAGAAGTCCCAAGAGGTGGAGGTCAGACATATCTCCTCCACCCTCCAACCTTTTTACCTCTCCTGCCACCAGCTGTCCTTTCCACGGCGCTTTCTGCTTCTTTTCTGGGCTTGAGAATCCATTGCAATGACCACACAGAACTCACAGATCATACGACAGTCCTTTCTTCAGTGCAGGCCAGACCTCTCCACGCCTCTCACCTGACTATGCAGGCCTCCTCTTAGCCACCTGAGGACAGGTTCTTCTTGGTCCCCTCAGGATGGGCTCCTCTTGGCCTGCTGTCTGCCACCACTGACTTTGCTGCAGGCCACCCCTTGGCCTTCTGCCACCAGCTCTGCCACTGGCCTCCTCCTGGGCCTCTTGCTCTCTTCAGTGTTACAGCTGCTGGTCCATGTCACATGTTTTTTAGGAGGTTCCTGGCCTCCCCCTTTCTCTTTCTTCTCTCTTCTTGTCTTCTGTTTCTTCCTGATGTTTCTCTTCCTGCTTTTTTCAGTCTCAAAAACTTCTGTGGGGTTGACTGCCTATATACACAATTTCTTGTCAGTCCTAGTGAGGCCTCAAACTGACCAATCTCCTCTCAGTAGGTCACAGATACCTCATTTGCATGGTCCATTATAGTCACTTCGTTTACATAATCTATTGACCAATTGCTGCAAGGTGCCTATCAATAACCGGGCAGGCTGCAGCCCAGAGCCAGACAAAAAAATATCCGACTGTAAGTTCAGAGTTTGCCTAGGAAATATCAAATCAACCTGGACAAAAGTCACAAACCTTAGGGCAAAGGTCACTTCTCAGACCTTAGGGGGACCCCCTTAAACTGTTTTACCAAATTATCAAAGCAAAAGGCCACATAAGGAAACTCACTTCCCCACGTCGTCTATTGCTAACTTTGAATCTATAAACCATTTGAATCAGTGAAATACATTTGACATGATCTTTACAAATGCGTGTTTGGAATGCTGCTTCCTAGCTCTTCCCACTGAAAATACTGAGGAGAAGGGGGGTGCAGGCACCAGGCACTTGTGGGCCCAGATTTTGGTCTGGAACAACCACTGAGAAATGGCTGATTTTTATCTGAGGCAAGAAATGAATGATGGAGTCTTGTAGGACCCGAAAGCAAGGAAATGCTCAAAACAGTAGACAGGAAACAGGATGAGGCTCCCACAGGCTAACGTGGGTCAACCCAAGCATCAGAAGCAATAGGGGTCACAACTGCTGAAAACAGGTCCAATATAAAAATGTCCATGCCTTCTTCATACTGAGAAAATAAAAAGCAAGAAGTCATTTTACAAAATGGGTGACTGTGGTAGGTTGAACAGTGTGTCCCCAGAGGCCCAGGTTCGACTCCTTGGCGTCTGTGAATGGTACATGACAGGCAAAGGCACTCGCAGAGGTGAGCAAATTAAGGATCTTGAGATGGCATTAGAAGATTGGATTACAGTAAATGAATTTGAAAGTTTAGATGAAGATGGTAATTTTCCAGAAAACTCTAACTGCCTAAAACCATTAAAGACATTGAATCAATACTTACCAATCTATCCTACCCAAGAACAAAAAGCAAAGCCAAACGGCTTACCATCAAGTCCCCCCGACCACTGCAGGTTACACGACCCGTCTCATGGTAGATGAAGAGGAAATGCTCCCTGAAGATTTCTCCAGATTTGTCTATAACTTGATCCCCAAACCCAGATCAGAACAATATGAGAAAGTAAAAATATAGGCCTAAATTCCTCAGAAAAACATCAGGTATTAGCAAAACAAATCCTGCAACGTATTAAAAAAATACTCTAGTGAAACCTGTGTAAGCCGGAACTTGCTGAGACTGCCTTGTTTTACTGGGTGACCTGTTTCCGCCTTTGACAAGATACAGTCTTAACACTTTTTTATGACTGGTTTTGGTGGGAAATATTTGCCTCTTCCTTCTCTGAAGGTTTCTGCCTTACAGAGGTTCTGGCCTTCACACTTTTACTGACTTCAGGACTAAGTTGTATGTATCTCAGGAAGGCAAGGATAGCTGAACATTAGAAGGTTTCTTCATTCTAACATTAGAAGAGTTACTTCCTGCAGCCCAGAGCTCACATCACAAGGACCCTGTGGAGAAGACTGTCTAGCCTCCACGTCCCATGTGCCCTTGCCCATGAGGGTGGCATGCACTTTCCACTGAATATTGTTTCTGTTGAGTTTGTCTAGGGCTCGGGCTGCCCGGTACCCACCTTCACCACCGTGACCATGCCTTCATTGGTGACGGGGTCAGTGCGGATGCTGAAGTGCCCAGAGGGATCCCCACTGATGATACGGTAGACAGCATTCCAGTTTGGTGTGTGGGGCTGGTCTCGATCCATCACGGTGAGGTTGGCGACCACTGTCTCCACCTGGTTTTCAAGAACTTCCCCTGCATACTTCAAGAGGTAAGAAAACAGAATGTTAAGAACTCATGTCCTTTGGGTCTTCAAAGCTTGCCAGCCACCACCTACCTAGTGCACAGCTGGTCTCTAGTCACCTGGAGCCACAGAGGAAGACGGAAGGGCAGCAGTAAGACGAGGAAGTGGGCTGTGTGACTGACCGCTTCCATGAACAAACACCTCCTCTGCCCTGAGACCAGAACTGGGTGGTGCCGGCTGCCATTATTGAACATTTTGCTCAAAGTTTCCACAGTAGAATCCTGATCAAGAAGGGGGAAAATGCAGACTAGGATTTCAGCGTCTCACAGACTCCAGACTTTCTGGAGTCATGGAAGGTGGAGGAACCCCCTAAAATAGTGCCCTGATAGAATCTTTAAACCTTAAATGAAAAAACACCCCTTGAAGTTCTCTTAAAACCAAACAATAGTCCAGCTCACTAGTAAAGAAGGTCTACCATGAGCAGTGTGCTCTTTTCAGATCTATCTATTGTTACTGTGTGCCTTCAGGTTGGTTCCAACTCATAGTGACCCTGTGTAGGGTTTCCGAGGCTGCAAATCTCTGTGGGAGTAGAAAACCTCACTGTTCTCCCAAGGAGTGACTGGTGAATTTGAACTGCTGATCCTGTGGTAAACAGCCCAATGTGTAACCCACTATACCACCAAGGCTCCCAAGAACTTTCTATATGGGATCATAAACTGGAAAGATCTGATAGGAAGCTTCGTGGGCAGTGAGTTTATGTTCACAAGTGGGGAGCAGCTCAGAGAAGGAAGTGAGAATGGCTGTAGGCGTCCAAGAATGTCATCAACGTCATCATGGAACTGTCCATGAGGGGAGTGCAGAATTGGTGCATGTTCTCAACAACAACACAATAAATAAAACCTAGGGGGCTGGAGAGGCATGCAGAGCCCCTCCGTCAGCATCTGGGAGCTGTCTTCTGCCTTCAGATGGTCCTGGTCACAGCTGCTCAGGTTGGCCGGCCCAGCACACAGCCACCTCCAAACCAAGTAACACACACTCACTCACTCACACACACACACATATACACTCACACAAACACTCACTCTCTCACACACATGTACACATACACTCACACACTCACACACTCACATACACACACACACATGCTTACATATACCAGGCCTCCCTCCTTTTCAAACCTTTTCTATGTGTAGCCCCTGAGCAAGTGCTGAAGCAGGAGAATGCTGGATACCCCAGGCCATCCAGGAAATGTTTGCTGAATGGACAGACTACGAGACTTGAACTTGCAACATGGCAGTGAGCAGCACCGGAGTGAAGCTACAGAAGGCTCCCTGAGCAGGGTTGGCCATTCCTGGGCTCCTGCCTTCCTGCTGGTCCCTGCTACATGGCCAACTGCTGGGCTCAGCCCCTTTCCTGCCACAGCACCGGGAGGGCTATACCCACAGTCATCGGTACCCATGGTTCATGGTGGCAGTGACAGATATGACAGAAAGCTGGGCACCTCCTGCCAGCTGAGAATCACTGTGCAGGGCTGCTTCCATCAATGTGGTATCTGGGCGGCAGGACAGTGTCCCCAAGATCAGAGGGCTCTGCTGTCACCAACCTGAAGTTCTTAGTAAGTTTTGAACAAGGGCGCACATTCTCATTGGGGACCAGACCCTGCAAGTCAGTTCTGTTTTGTTTGGGCCCCAAACAAAACAAGCACACACACAGGCAGGCACGGCTTGGACAAGTGTCCGGGGATTTCCGGTTGTATTCACAGCAGTAGCACAGCCCCATGGTGACTGCTGAGTGCTGCTGTTTTGTCAGAATAATCCTGCTCTTACCCAGAACTAGAAGCCAGAGCGGTTAAGAGACTTCAAAATGCCACAGAGAGAGGAGACTCAGCATGCTCAGTCCTATGGGTCAAGTCTCAAGGGCTCAGCCTAGCTCCAGGCCACACAGTGCTGATGGGGTGCTGGACAAGCCACTCCCAGAGTTATGACCCCCAGATCCGTTTCAAGGAAAAGGCAGGAGTTATCCTGGGGACAAGTATTTGTCCATGGCAGTCCTGCTCCAACCCTGCATCCCCCTCAGTCAAGAGTTGGAGATGAGGGGCAACAGCATAGGCCTCAGGAGACCCTGGCTGCCACCACTCCCTGCTGCCCTGTGCTGTGTGGGTTTACATGTCACACCATGGACAGCTCAGCTCAGCAGCCCTGGCCTCAGCTTCTAGACTTGACTCTCAACACCAGGGAGCAGTGGTGCACCAGCTGTGGGCACTTGGCAGGAGCTGGCCACCGCCCACATTCCCCCCTCTGCCTCCAGACCTGACTCTCAGCTCAGGGTGAGCCCCCATGGACCCTTCTATGTGTTTCTGTGAATGAAGCTTCATTGGCACATGGCCACACCCTTTCGCTTACGTGCTGGTGATGAGTTGAGTCTGTGACCGACGCCACATGACCTCCAAAGAGGGAAATGTTTGTCAGCTAGGCTTTTACAGAAAAAGATTGCCACCCCCTGCTCTTGACCCCTGTCCCTCAACAGTTAATTCAGGAATAGGCACATGACTGGCATCAGCCAATCAGCCTGAGTAGTTAGGACATGAGTCTGAAGGTGTTGTGGGTGGGGGGCGGCCTGCCATACAGAGTCTAAGAATGCACCAGTTCAGGGGGGAGGGTCCTGGTGAGATAGTAAGAGCCTGAATCCAGCTATGCCTGAAATCCACTCTCTTGGACTTTTCAGCTTCTGTGGGATGAGGGGTCCCCCTTTTATTTATGTTGCAGGTCAGTGGTATGGACAGTGGCTAGGCCCCTGGCTCTCCGATTCCTTCTGAAGTCCTTTTCTTTCTCCTCCATCTATGGTGGAAGTCAGAAACTCATTTCTTGGCCTCCGCTAAACTGTGGTCGTGTACTGTTCGACAAACCCTCCGGACTTTGATTCGGAAGGAGGTGAGAGGTTCCAGGGTGTGTGTGTCAGGCAGGCCTCAGGTGTCAGCTGTGTTGGGGAGGGAGTGGCAGCCTTGTGCCCAGTGTGGGGAAGGAGAGTGGAGCACCCCTATGTCTGACCCCTGTTCTGAGAAACAAGGTTTTGGATGGTCCTTCGGAGCCAGGTTCAGCCGGGCCCTGGATTTGTGTGGCCTCTCCCATTCCACCATCCCAGCCTCCCAGCGTCAGGTAGAGGGAAGGTCACGGGCCTGCACCAACTCCTTCCAGACTCTGTGTGAAGTTTATACTGAAGTCGATTTTAATTCGTGCAAGTTCAACAAAGGTTCACAAAGAAGGGCCTTAAACTGATAAATCTGTTTTAGGATTTCCTTATTAACCTGCCCCCAAGCATAATGTATTTAAAATTTAATTTTTCTGTCTTTTGGGCACAGGAAAACCTTCCTCATGCCCTGGTGGATGCCAAAGCAGATATTTGGGTGAGGAAGAATTTTGAGAGCATGAGAATGGAATTTCTTGTCTCAGCCATAATCCAGAATTCAAATCTACCCCTTCCCGTGAGGCAGGGTACCTGGGCCTCCAAGCACAATCTGTGGGCTCCACGGAAGAAATGTGGGGTTCCTGAGGGAGTAACATTCTCAGAGGGTAGGATTTGGGTGTGAATGTGCAGCAGAATTCAGGTGACACTCACTCAGTTATTTTATCTTACACACCCTGGCAGCTGGTTAGCACAGGTCCAACAAGGCTGCGGATGTGCCCTGAGGAGAAGCACAGTTCTGCTAACCCTCCTGTCCCAAATGCTCTGAAGTGCAAGGCCGGCCTGGACTCCCCCCATTTGGGGCCATGCCCTCCTGGCCAGACCACAGGCCCCTTTTTGGAGGCAGACCCAGCCATGGTTTCTCAGATGCCCCTGAAGGGAATGGTGGTGATTATGTGCCGTGGAGTCGGTTCCGACTCATAGCGACCCTGCACAGGGTTTCCAAGGCTGTAAATCTTTATGGGAGCAGAAAGCCTCATCTTTCTCCCGCGGAACAGCTGGTAGTTTCGAACTGCTGACCTTGAGATTAGCAGCCCGATTCGTCATCAGGAATAAGGAGACATATTTTCCCAGGGACAATGCAAAGACGAAAGCCGAGGTCCATAGACGATGGTCTGTGGGCCAAATTGGATCAGGCATCTCTTTTTGTGAATGAACTTTCATTAGGACATGGCCACATACTACCATGTACCGGCTGCTTTAGTTACAAGGGCAGAGTTGGATGGTTTCAGAGACCACACTAAGGCCCCTCAAGTTGAAAATATGCGTATTTACCAACACAGTGTGCCCACCCTTAGATTAAGACCTCAGCAAAGTGGGAGCACACTGGGACACGCACAGGAGGGGTTTGGGAGTGGGAGGTGGGGTGCACATGCTGGATGGCATGGGGCCACAATCCAACAGGAAGCCTGGTCTGGAAGGATGTTGGATGGTGGTCAGAATGTGGGATTCCTGGGGCTGCCCATTGTGGTGGGGACCCCACATGGACCCCAGGGTGAGCCAGGCTGCTGCCTCTGGGGCTGTGGGCAGGCCCGAGCCTGAGTGCCAGGTTTGGGGAGGGAGAGGGACCCCACTTCTTTTGAGCCAAGCCCCAAGCTCCTTTGTTTATTGATTGGTGCCCCTGAACCAGGCAGCAAGCTCTCCAGCTCTTCTCACAGCTATGGTGTCCTGGGGATTGTGATGTTGTGACTTGTAATTAATTAATACCTGGGACTTGGAACATTATAAACCAAGGTTGACTTCGGCACTGATGAGCTGTATCACCCAGGGTCTGGCTCTGGCTTTAGGGAGGCTTAATGGCCCACTTCACTGGAACTCTGAGCCCTCCACCAAAGAGTTTCTGTCCTGTCTTCGCGAAGCTGCTCAGAGTCCCCCACTCCTAAACAGACTGTGAAGGTCCCCATGATTCCACAGTGGGGGCTGCCTCCCCCTCCATGCCGGTACCCTGCAGCCTGGGTTGTCGCGTCACCTCACTGGGAGGGAAGCAAGTGGGAACGGAGGGTCCCTCATGGTAGTTAGCCCAGCGTTGGGAGCAGCCGGGGTCTGGCCAGGATGGGCCAGGGAGTATCCCCTTGGTCCTCAGAGAACAATACCATCCGCTGGAGTCTGTGTTTGTGAAGGATTTACCAGAGGGTCTACTTTGATCATTGCGATGCTTTTAAATTGAGTTTCCTATCTAGTAAAACAAGGAGGTCTGGTGTGGGCACTGGTTAAGGGCCTGGTTGAGAGGTCTGCTGTGGTTCGAACCCACCAGTCACTCTGCAGGAGAAAGATGTAGCGTCTGCTTCTCTAGAAACTGCTGTTGTCACTGAGTGGCACCTGATTCATTACGACCCCTGGACGGAACACTGCCCGGTCCTGTACCACCCTCACCACCATTGCTGTGTTTGTGGTAGCCGCCGTGCTAATCCATCTCGTGGAGGGACTTCCTTTTCTCCCATGACCCTCTACTTCACCAGGCATGACCTCCTTCTTTAGGAACTGGTGACAACCTTGGAAACCCTATGGGGCAGTCCCACTCTGCCGTGTAGGGTCCTTATGAGTCAGAATCGACCCCATGACAAACGGGAATGGAATCCGGTGAGATGATGCTGTTTTCTGTTCGCTTCCACATCAGAACCTCCACTCCCGTTTTACAGCCCAGGAGACAGGCCAGTGGGGAGTCATGGTTGGCCTTGTAGTGCTTCTGGATTGTGGAGGGGCTGGCACGGGGACAGGACCCAGTACCAACAAAGTCCACACACGGGGGAGGGCCAAGCATTCAGCCCAGACACAGACCTGACCTCCCACCCCCCGAGATTTCAGGTTCACACCCTCTCCAGACAGGCTTTGAAGCCACTCACTTCCACAGGTTGACCTCAGAGGTGTTAGTGATACAGTGAGTCCTCTCACCCCCACAGATGGCCCTGGGTGACAGGGCAGGGCTCAGGAGCTCAAGGAAACAACCAGTGGAGAAAGGGGTGGTTAGCCCTCAGCCAGGGACCCTGGCATTGGGGACAGGAGCTGGTCCCCCCCAGGTCCCCTGCCAGGTGCTGGGCACACACTGTTGAGTGTCCCTAGTGTTGTGGTTGTCATCTGCTTCCCTCCCCCTGCAGCTGTGAGCTCCTGGAGGAGGGACCTGCATCCACTCCTCTTGCACCCAGCATGGCTGCCCCTGGACACATGGACACAGGACTGGGGGCAGGTGGGATGTGATGCCAACTGGGGGACCCCTGTAGCCACCTGGCTCTTGGAACAGCCGTCTCCAATTAATTATTGAAGGCCGAGGCTTGCACGGAGTGCCCGGGCATAATTAAGGGCACAGAATCCACTCCAATTTTCAGAGGCCAAGTTCTTAGTCTCAGAAACTCAAGCTGAAGGGCAATCTCTCCTAGTCTGGGGCTCAGGGATGCAATTGAAAAGCCAAGGTGATGAGAAAGCCACAGGGCTAGACCAATGGAGGGGCAGGGTAGGGGAAGCTCCTGAGCTGGCCCAGTGCCCCAAGAAGGTACTGAGACTGACCCATTATCCATCAAACACCGAAGCTGAGGCTGCTGATCCACCAGGCCAGGACCATGGCTCCCCAAAATGTCTTGTCCCCTGGTCCTCTTGGAGCAGATCTTTCAATGAGTGCCTGAAGACCCTGGGTTCTGATCAGCAACCCCTGTCCCAGGCAAAACTTACAACACTGACGAGAGCAAAGGCCTCCCACACCCAGTGCCGTGCAGCCCATCCTGATGCTCCTGACCCCAGGACAGGCTGTGGTCGTTCTGGAAGCAGATGGTCACGTGTTTCTCCCTCAGGGCAGCTGTGGTTGGCAGTCGAGCACTCTAGCCATCACACCACCAGGGCTGAATACAGCAGTGACATCAGCGATGGCGGCTCATCCGCCTTCAAAGCACCACAACTCACTCCCATTCTAACAGCTGAGGACATTTGGGGGTGCTGCTGTGGGCCCCACTGGGACAGAACAGGACCCCAGGTCCCGTGAGTCCCAAAGCCCGTTCGCCCCACTGCAGGTGGGGTCACCCTGAGTCAGAGCTGCCTGGGTGAAAACAGGCTTACATAATCCACACTCTTGTGGATTCGTGGGTGCTCCTGACAGTGGGGGGCAGGGGGGCACAAGAACTACAAAAGTACAACGGCACAGCGGCCTTGCTCAGAGGGTCTGGTTCCTAAACCCAAACCACACAGCTAGGGGGACTGAGAGAGGCCAGGGCCTGTGTGAAGGTGAGGGGTGCAGGGAGGGAGTTGGGTCTGTCGAGAAGTCCACTCCAGGCCCATGAGACATGGTAAGCAAAAGGTCCTAGGGCCCTGAACCCTGAGTCCAGCAGATTCCAAGCTACCTTGCAGGAGAGAGAGCCCAGATCCCCGCTGGCTCCAAACCGTGTACACAGAGTTGGCTAAGGGAAATAACTTTTAGTTAACACATAACAATAGGAGTTGGATCATCCCCCCCTCCCCCCCCCCTCATCTCGTCTGATTGTCCTTGATTAAAGCCGATAAAAATAGCCTCGCTGTGCCGGCACCCGCCCCACCTACCCCAGCAAGCTGATTAGACTGTGGCCTGCACCCCGCTGCTGTCCCTGGGGGTGGGGGTGGGGTGGGGGTGGCTCCACCAGGGACCACCCTGACCTGGGTGTAAGGGAAAGAAAGAACAACAGACCGGCTGTTGCTGAGTCCACCCTGACTCCGGAGACTGCTTTCTGCAGAGCTTTCAGGGGCTGACTTTCCAGGGCTTTCTTCTGCCTCTGGTTGGACTCCTACCTCGAGGCTTTCAGTCAGCAACTGAACTTGTTAACAGTTTGCATGGGCAGGGAGTTTGGGTGTTAGGGACCCGGGTGCTGTGGTCCTTATCTTCCAGGCCCGGCTGTAAGGAGTGTCTTCCATACCCTCTCCTGGCAGACACTGGACTATAAGGTACTGTCTGAGTGACGGGGACACACCTGCCAAGACCTTCTCATTCCTGAGTCTCCTGGACACACAGAGGCAGCATGGGCTGCCCTGCCCCTCAGAAGCCTGGTAGGGTCTCTGGAAGACCCCTCTGCCCCTCGTCAGCCGACCCGGAGGGTACAGGGTTGAGGGACTGAACGCATGTGCCTTGTTTGTGGGAGCAGGTGGGCAGGGGTCCTGCAGTATCTTGGGAGGGGGGATCAGGCCTAGAGGTGAGGGTCTCAGTTACTGAGATATAGGGTGAGCCCCTGCTCCTTTCCCATTCTCCAGCATCCCATGGATCCACGCTGTCTCTACGGGATCTTTGTGGGGTCGGCAGCCAGAGGTTCCACCAGGAACATGGCCAGCCATTTGTTTTGGTTCAAATGCAAATTCTGCCCGAAGTCCAATGTAACTTGGGTGGCCCATTTTCAGGAGGCCTCAGGGGACAAGAACACCGGCTGGGCTGGGTACTTCTCACCCTAGGATAATGGCCTTGTAAAGACAGCAGTAGCAGAATCCCGGCTTCACACAGCTGGGAATGCTCTCCACACCTCCCCTGCTTCCTCAGGCAGTCCCAGGATGCACTGCTCAGTGGGTGTTTGATGGGAGACATTATTCTATGGGGTCACTGAGCAGCCCCCAGGCCAGGGCAGGGAAACGACCAGGCACAGAGGACTGGGAGGGGCAGGACGCTGGTCCAGTCTGGAGGGGAAGGAAGACATATTGGGGTGTGGATGGAGAAAGCAGGAAGCAGGAGACTCCCGCTTCCCCACTACCCCTCAGCAGGGCCTGTGCCGGCCACTCTATGCTACCACCCTGGATCCCCACTAGGTGTCGCTGTGCCCTAGTGGCCCAGGTGGGTATGGTAGCTTCTCCTGGGTCCAGAGTGGGACCCAAAGATACCAGGAGGGGCCTTGTTGAGGGGCGCTGGTCTGTGAGGTGCCTCAGGGCAAGCAGCCCTCCCACTGGGGTCCCCAAGGTCTGCTCTGTGAGAAGACATGGTCATCCTCTGATCCACCAGTCTAGCCCCTGACCTCCTTGGCTGTTGCTGGCTTTCTGACGACACGGCCTGTTGGCTCTTCGAGGCAAGTGGTTGGACCCCTCTGAGTCCCAGCCCACTCTTGTTGGGCACCTCAGCCCTGACCCACTGAAGGATGTGGGTTACAGACCCCTGAGGGTCCTCAGGTATGATTGCTGCTAATGGGGTTACTGTTATGGACAAGTCCACTGGAAGTGGGGGAGGAGGCTCATCCAAGGCCTCCATGAGCCCGGGGTGTCTGTATGGGAGAGAATGCCCTGACGCTGCCGTCCCCTCCCTGTTGTGGCCAAACTGGGCTGTGTAGGAAAGTATTCTGCCCAGACTGCACCAGGTACCCTCCCCTCACATCCTCACACCCCACACATCTGCCACCGCAGCCTACATCCTCCAGCGTCGCCACACCTGTGCCATCGTTCAGGACGAGCATTCGGGGCTGCCCGATCGCAGCCAGCCCGCTGCCTGGGTCTCCGCCCTGACAGCCCCTTCTCTCAGACAGAGTGGCTGAGAACCGAGCGTCCAGTGCCGGGTGGCGCACACTCACCGTGCTGGTGGTGAACTCGGGCGGGTTGTCATTCACGTCTGTCACGGTGATGATGGCCGTAGCTGTGTTGGAGAGGCCGTAGTTGAGGTTCCCTTCCATGTCTGTGGCCTGTACGATGACCGTGTACTGCTGAACTTTCTACAAGGGAGGGAAAACAGAGGTCAGTGTGGGTTTCACTATGGCTGTCAGACGTGATTCCTGGGTGGAGGTGGCCCATGGCGGCTGGCCTCCACCTGTGCCAAGGCTGTGTGCCGGGCTCAAGGGCACCTGTGCATGTGCCGGTGGGGCAGACTGTTGGGCAGGGTTTTGTCTCAGTGGCTCTGAAAGGTGTTGATAAACATAGAAGGATCTGGAGGCTTAGAGAACCAGGGATGGAGAGGCTGCAGAGGATGGGCTGAGCTGGCACGCAGGTGCAGGTGTGAGCTTTAAACTGAGAGGTAACCGGCACGGAGAGTCCTCAAGTCCCTGCCCTTCAGTGGCCACTTCCATCCCTATTCTGAGCAGGTGGTGGTGGTTAGTGAGGACCGCAGACCGCCTTCTGTTGGCACCACTATGGGTGGGGTGGAGGGACTGAGGACTAAGGCAGAAGAGAATGTGGAAATGCCTTCCAAGTGGCCAACAGCTTAGGCCCAAGGCACGCTCTGAGAGGCCAAGGAATGACCGGTTCTTTCACCAACACCCGAGGAAACATGTGCATGGTGCAGAAACAGGCAGCCGAAGGGTCACCCAACTTTCTCCCTCCACCCCTCCATTAAGGGGCCCTGGTGGTGCAATGGCTAAACTCTTGGCTACTAACTGAAAAGTCAGTGGTTCAAACCCACACAGAGGCTCTTCTGTAAAGATGCCGAACTAGAAAACCCTAGGGGCAGTTTTATTTTATCCACGGAAGCACTATGGGTCAGAATAGACTTAACAGCACCGAACAACAATCTTGCATGGACTCGTGCCTCCATTGCCCTCCCATTCGTCCATCTCTCCACCCCCCAGGCAAGCTGTCTGCTCACGACAGTTGAACACAGCCCATCTGCAGAGCTGAAGCTTAGATGTATAGTGGTTACTTTAGTTTTCTAAGTTTGGGTATGTTTTGCAATGCAGCAGAAGCCAACAGACACATCCTAACCTGGTCCAGGAGGCTCTGAGTGGTCTGGCTGCTGCCCACCTCTCCAGCCCTTGAAGAGGTCATGGCCCCTTGCACCCTCCTCCTAGATCCCAGCCTTGCCACACACCCACCCAAGGGCCTTGCTGAAGCTGTTCCTTCTCTTCTAGATAATGCCTCCTGTTCTCTGGTTACGTTCACAGCCCCTGATGCTCATAACACAGCTGGGATGCTTGTCTTTGTGGGAACTCTGGGACGTTTGGCTGGGTGTTGCCAAAGCGTGATAAGGAAACACAAGCCAGAACATAGAGGACCCTGAGTAAGGTGTTCACAAGGTACTGTGTGGCCGCGCTGGGAGGCACAGCACCCAAGGGCATCTACAGAGGCTCAGCAAACTACAGCCCAGGGCCCAAAGCTGCTTTCTTTGTAGCTTTGTAAATAAAGTTTTATTGGCACACAGCCCCTCCTGCTCATTTACACACTGCTTAGGCTGCCATTGCTACAGGACCTAGGAGAGTAGAGAAAACATCCCCCATCCACACCGTGAGCACTAGCCAGCTGCCTACAGGACAGGCATGTTGGTGACATCACAGAATGCTGGGAGTTAGGGACCCCTAGGACTGATGCTGCAGGTGACGGGGAAGGTGTGGGCAGAACTGGGTGTGGGGGTCTCCCCAAAGCCCTGAAGACAGCCCAGTGCTGTCCTGCTGCCTGGGGTCAGCACAGGTTGGGTGAGGGGAGGATGCAGTCTGGTGGCTTTCTGGGATGGGGTGACAACCCTCTCTTGGATGCACCCCCCGGGTCTCCTTCAAGCAGAGGGAAGCTGGAGTGTGGTCATCAGTTCCTTGCAGGGTTGGGAGTGAGGAGGACCAGGCTCCCAGAATCCAGGAGGGCTGTGGAGAGGGGCTGGGAGACTGGTATGGGGGGTGGGGAGCAGGGCGGAGTCCACACCTGAACCTGCCCTTTGTGTCACTGAGGCTTTGACCCAAGTGGTTGGGTGAGGCTGCAGAGGCAGTCACATGGTACAGGATCGGCCAATCAGGAGCGGGCATGGCCCTGGACCGCTGGGACAGTAGGACCTCCTGAGAGATAGGGGCTTCTGGGGCTGCTGAACTGGGATTCAGTCAGGGGGTGATGGGGAAGGAGGCACGGGTCCTAATGCCCCCAAAGAGCGCGGGATCCAGCTGGCCCTCACGCTGAAACGTGTATTGTCTGTGGTACAAACCAGCGCCTCACCCCACGTTATGTCTAACCCAATGGGAGCTGGTGTCTGTCTTTCTTTTGGCTGAGACATCATCTCTTGACCCTCCCACCCCTACAAATCCCTGTCTTGGAAGGGCTGATCACATGATCCCCAAAGCCTCCCCCTGTCCCCAGAGCTCATGTCCCCTGCCCCCCTTAGGGGCCCCATCAGGGTCCTGGGCCTAGTGTCCACCCCCAGGAAATCTGGGTGAGGCCTTGTGACTGTCACCCCTTCTGCCTGTCTCTCGTGATTCCTCACGGAGGCGCCTTTCTTACTTCAATAAACACTTCAAGTCACTGAGTATGCATGGACCGATGTGCCACCAAAAATAGAAACGGACCCCAAATGTAAATTCTTGTGCTTATCAAGGTCACCTGTGGACATCTCCAACCAGCCTGCAAGCTTCTCACAGGATGGATCCCAGCTGGAGAGCCGGGCGGAGGCAGAGCCTGGCGCTCACGGCCCAGCACTCCGCGTGGGTTTGACGCCGGAGAAGAAGGAAGCGTCCGTGAGAAACTACTGCTGTGTAGTCACGGGGCCCACGTGGTCGCTTCTCCAAATCCCTCGAGCCCCCAATCTCACTGCTCTACTCCATCTCCACTTCCTGTCCCCATCTCCCTGCTCCGAGGGCAGTGAGCACTCAGATCCCGTAGCTGCCGGCTGCCACTAGGGGGCGCCCCTGCTCTGCTTTTGGAAGGGGGTGGGCGGGACACACACCAGGAGGATGTCGGAGGGGATGAGTGGCCCCAGGGTGGACACTGGAGGTAGCATCAAGGGCCCTGAGTCACTCATGGGAGCTGGGGCCCCTACTACCCCACGTGGCCATGTCCTGCCTTGTGAAAGGGAGTCTGCTGGCCAAGTCTGGAGACCACTCCGGGTGTTTGCCGGCCGCAAGTTGGGGGGAGGAGGGGCTGCAGTGTGGAGGGTGTGATGGGCCACCAGCCCACTGCCCTGGTCATCCGGGAGTCTGGGCTGCACTGGCTGAGGGGTACTGACATTACTTATGCCCCAGGTCCTACTTCTGTCTTCCCACGACGCCTGGCTCCAGCCCAGGATTCCAGTCTCCTCCCAGCTCTCAGCAGTGGCTGGGAGGATTCAGGCACAGGGTAGAAGCCTTTGTCTGGGGAGACTCAGAGAAACCCAGAAGTCCACTTCCCATCTCCATGTCCTTGTCTACTCAGGGTCCTTCCCTGATTCTCCATGGAAACCGGTCCCACCAGGGCCTCCAAGCCCTGTGATTGGCTGTGTCCTGGCCATATCTTGAGCCCAGGCCTCTGTCTCTTTCTTCTGAAAACTGTTTTTCATGGAGAAGTTAAAATATTCCGTAAAGTAGCAGATTGCAAGGGACTCCTTTCTGCAGTAGTAATGGAACATCCATCCGGCATTCATCTACCTGGGGGCCTTCCAGTCTCAGGTACCCACTGGACATGGGGAGAAGCTGTCTGTGTCCAGCAGTAGTTGGTCCAGTTCTCAGATGTGGGGTAGGACTGTGAGCCTGGGTGACTTGGGTTCCCTGAGGAGTTTAGGGCTAGTTTGTCCCTGAGGACTGTGACCATGTGGGTGTCCGCTGTGGCTGCTCAGGCCTCTCTCTCTGTCTCTTATAAGGACATCTTTACCTTAATCACAGTTGCAAAGACCCTTTTTCCAAACAAGGTCACAAGCACAGGTTCTGGAGCTTGCATGTGGGTAGAAGGTTCTGGGGCCACCATTTGGCTCCTAAGATGCTGCGTGAACTCAGACCATTGACTTCAGGCTGTGACTCCTTCTCTCTCCTCCAAGTCCCCAGGCTGAGAGTGTATACCATGTCTTCCTTCTTGCCCTTGTGCCTGGAGATGGCCCACTCCATCCAGGTTCTGCAGACAGGAACCCCTCCCAGACCTCCGCTGTCTGGTTGTTGTAGAACCCAGTTCCAAGGCAGATGGGAGGCGCTAATTGGCCACAAGAGGTTCCAGGCTGGCGTCTTGGCCACGGATGGAAACAGCCAGGACCTGGTATTCTGCACACCTGCAGGCATGGATCCCTGTGGTTCATAGAGCTCCCATCCTGGTGTGCTCCCACCCCCGGCAGACCTAGGAGGAGCTTGCTTTCTGTGGGGAAGGTCCACCCAGGATTTCCTGTGTGGCTGTGCCACTGATTGCAGGGGCTTCTACCTCAATTTGCAGAGTCATGAGTGGTACAAAGCTGTATTTGCCACCTGGCCTGGGATCTTTTTCTCTGTGGACAGGGAATGAGAATCCCAAAAAACAGCAGGACCATAAAACAATTAGTCTGATTCACAGCTCTCTACCACTTCTGTGAGGAAGAAATTCCAGGTAGTGATGGCTGCCTTAGCAGATACCTTCATGACTGAGAGATCAAATGGAGCTTCTGATGACAAAAGAATGCCAGCAAGTCTTTCCTGGAAGGAGGGCAGGGTCCAAGGACCATGTGCCTCTTGAGCTAATTACACTATCAAAGCCAGCTCACCTCCAGAGCTCCAGTCTTATTAGAACATATATATTCTAATTATCACATACATATTCTAATTATCACATACATATTCTAATTAGGACACAAAGCACAATGAATAGGATTAGCGGGAGGGACATCTCCAACTAGGTACACAAGAGACACTTGAACCACTGGAGACTTAGCTAACTCTCCCGACATGTTAATCATGTAGAAATGCTCAATTTGCACAGCACTATCTAATTAGATGCTGTGGCAATTGTTTGTGGATTTTCCCCTTCCTAAAGATGATTCATGCCTTCGAAAGCTGGAGAGGCAATGAAGTCTCTGGAATGGAGTCCCTAGTGGGTGCACGTGGTGAATGGACTCAGCTGCTTACTGAAAAGTTAGAGGTTCAGATTTACTCAGAGGTACCTCAGAAGAAAGACCAGGCATCTACTTCTGAAAAATCATCCACTGAGAACCCTGTGAGCACAGTTCTACTCTGACACACACGGGGCACCATGAGTGGGATCTACTTATGAAAAATCATCCACTGAGAACCCTGTGAGCACAGTTCTACTCTGACACACACGGGGCACCATGAATGGAATCTACTTCTGAAAACTCATCCACTGAGAACCCTATGGGGCACAGTTCTACTCTGACACACACAGGGCACCATGAGTGGGATCTACTTATGAAAAATCATCCACTGAGAAGCCTGTGGGGCACAGTTCTACTCTGACACACACGGGGGCACCATGAGTGGGATCTACTTACGAAAACTCATCCGCTTAAAACCCTGTGGGCACAGTTCTACTCTGACACACACGGGGCACCATGAGTGGGATCTACTTATGAAAAATCATCCACTGAGAACCCTGTGGGACACAGTTCTACTCTGACACACACGGGGGCACCATGAGTGGGATCTACTTATGAAAAATCACCCACTGAGAACCCTGTGGGGCACAGTTCTCCTCTGATACACACGGGGATGCCATGAGTGGGATCTCCTTATGCACCATGTGGGGCAGTGAACTCAATGGTAACCCTTGTGTTTATGGAGGTGGGCACACACCCAAACATCCACCAACACACGGGACAGCTGACTGCTAATTCTCCCTCCTCCCCTCAGATGTCACTGCTCCTGGCAGGGAGGTGGGGGAGATGAGTGAGCAGTTTTCAAAGGGAGAAAAGACGTGGATGCATCTTTTCCATATTTGTTTTTTGTAGCGATCCACCCAAGGACACCTGGTGGTGCACTTTAGGTGCATGTCTGTGAAGCTGAAAGATTGTGGTTTGAATCCACCCGGTAATCTGAGGGAGAAAGGCTGGGTGATGCGCTCCAGGAAAGAAGGAAGTTTAGAAAACCCCGTGGGGCATTTCTACTCTGAGCTGAAATTACCTCAACAACATCCAACAATAACAGAGGTTTAGCCAGAGGAAGACAAGCTGGACCTCCAGGACAATGACCAGCCCAGCTCGGGCCGAGGCAGAACGTCTTGTTCTGGTCAGCAGGCCTAAGTCCAGAGGCATCCCTGCTCTTCAGAGAACAGTCCCTGCAGTGTGTGGGCAGCAAGAATCTCTTCTGGCCACTGCCACCCTTTAGTGGCGGGTGTTGTCCCTTTATCTTCTGCCATCGACAATCCCACCAGGGTTGACTGTCCTGAGACCGCACTCTTGCTCAGAAAGGTTGGTTGCCACTGGTGTGCTGATTTTTCCTGGGGGCCAGCAACTGCAACTCAGCCTGGGCCCCCTGCCCACAATGATTCGAAAGGTCCTCTGCCTCTGGTTCTAGGAACACTCTGAGGATGTGACCCGACCTCAGACACGGTGTGGATCTCCGGGTTCCAGTCCTAGCCACCTCGGCCTGGAATTCTGCCACGGACAGAAACAGATGAAGCAGCTGCATCTTGCTGGATTCACTGACCAGTGACCTCAGTTACAGCCTCTGTCCCTGGAGACTCTCCTCATTGGGAAAGGCCTCATGGAGATCCCACTGAGCTCTGGGGACCGTGGTGTCCCGACTGCCACACGGCTAGCCCCAGCATCCTCCCAAACATCATCAGTCTCTGTCCCTTGCACACGCCTACTCTAATGACTTTTAAATGAGCATTCTCACAGGTCAGCCCACAGAGAGGCCAGCTCAGGCAGCTGGAAGCGCCATCCGGCTGACTTCAGTGGGTGGGGGCTGTCTCTGTCTCTTAGACTGAGTGACCAGGGAGGGTTCCTCACTTGGTTCCCAGTGCTCAGGGCGGACCGGGCAGTCTGGGGGTGTGCACAGCCTTCGGGGCAAACCCAAAGTCCCGCACTGTCCTGCTCCCACTCCTGAGACTGGGAGACTTCACATGGTCTGGAAGTATCATTTACTCTTTCCTAAACAGGGAGCTCTGGTAGCTTAGCGATTACGAATTGGGCTGCGAATTTCAGCAGTTCGAAACTACCAGCTGTTTCACGGGAGAAAGAGGATGCTTTCTGCTCCTGTAAAGATTTACAGCCTCGGAAACCCTGTATAGGGTTGCTATGAGTTGGAACCGACTCCACGGCACACAACCACCACCACCAAACTATAAAACAAGGAGCTCTGGTAGCGTAGTGGTTACGAGTTGGGCTGCTAACCTCAAGGTTAGCAGTTTGAAACTACCAGCTGTTCTACGGGAGAAAGATGAGGCTTTCTGCTCCCATAAAGATTTACAGTCTTGGAAACCCTATACAGGGTTGCTCTGGGTTGGAACTGACTCCACGGCACACCACCACCACCACCAAACAGAAAACAGGAAAACACTCCAGCCCTTCTAGCATTGCATCCCACTCTTGCCCCCATGCACAGGTTGGGTCGCCAGGGCTGTTTCTGGTCAGGGAGCCAAGCTGGCTGACCATCAGGAGGGTGGGCCGCAGGTGGGCTTCAGAAGTACTCGGTGAATAGGATGAATGCAACGGGAACCTCCGGGGAGGGGAAGGAGCTCCTCAGGTCTCCCCTAAGATCTGTCCGTCACCATTTTCCCTGGAGAACCTTTTCTTCAGCTTCAAGTTCTAGTCTCTTGTTAGGTACCACCTAGTAGGTTCTGACTTCGAGCACAGCAGACTGAAACAGTGTCCTATCCGGCGCCACTCTCGTAATTGCTGCGCTTAAGCCCCTTGTATGCCACTGTGCCAGTCCATCTCGTGGGAGGTCTTACTCTTTCTCTGTTCCTCCACTTTACCAAGCATGGGGACTGGTTCCTCTGGATGCTACATTGTCCTGCCACCCCTTGCCCCACACCAATGTGTGTGTGAACAAACAACCCCTACTAGCCCCCAGGCCCCCACCTTCTGAGCCCTCCGGGAGGTGCTAGATGTTGTGCAGGGACTATGCTCTACGGGGTTAATGGGCCAAGTCCTCCACGTGGGACAGGCGTGAACCCACCCAAAGCCCTTTTCTGGAAAGGCCACTGGTTCCTGTAATGGGAAAATGAAGGACCTCTCATCAGGAGGGTGGGTGGTGTTAGTAGGCCACTGGGTACTGGGGCCTGCCAGCGTGAGCAGGGGGTTCTGGTTGACAGAGCGAAGAGGTGGTCGGGTGCTTTGTGTGGGCTGGGAAGGCCTATCTCGGATGTCAAGGCCCACATAGCTCTCCGCTGAGTGCATGCCCGGGAGTCCACGTTAGTGACCCATGACCACCCCATCGCTCCGCCTGTAGAGCTGGGCTCCGGGGACTTTGTTGCTGTCGGACCCCACCAGCAACATGGTGGCCTCTGGGTTCCTGGTGTGTGTCCAGCTTATCTCTGGCCCTGCCTGCTTGGCTCCATAAGGTGGGTGCCCCAGGGCGGGGGGACCATATGCAACAAATAACAACAGAGCCGGTGTCCTACTGTGGGCCACACCTCACCACAGCCCTACAAGAGCAGACACATCTCAAGGCTCTGGAGCTAGAAGCTGGAATTGGAGGGGTCAGCAGGGCTGGCTCCTTCTGCGGTTTCTGAGAGAGGACCACCCGTGCCTCTCTTCCTGTTCCTGTTGGTTCTTGGTGATCCATGGCCTGTCATTGGAGGACACGCTCCTCTCTGCATAAGGATGTGCCAGGCAAGATTTGGGATACATTTCTTGTCCATGTGGACAGGACATTCAATGTCCTGGGTGACCTGTGCTCTATCTGGTGGAATACAGAGGTTTTGAGGATTCGATGTGATGGTTTGGGGAGTTTGGAGTCAGAACAGTGAGCTTCCCTAGGCAGGGCTCAGCAAGTGCTTTCCACAAGGGTGGATGGCACAAGATGGACAGCACAGGGTGGACAATACAAGGTGGATGGCACAGGGTGGCACCACTTCATCGTTAACCTCAGTGGTCTATCACTCCTGCTCTCAGGGAATGGTCACTGGTGGGGCTACACTGGTTCCCAGCCTCCTTCCATCACACAGACCCTCCAGCTGACCCCTCTGGGAGCTTGCTCAGCACAGCACAGCACCCAGAGCTGGGCCAGCGTCCCAAACTTGGAGGTGTCTCTGGCCCCTGTGGCCTCTGGAAGGTTCTCCTTGAGACAAAAGGCCCAGAATGATTCCTTCTCCAACTTTGTCCTAGGCCTGGCTCGGTACCCACACTGCTGAGGACAGTGAGAGACCCTGCTGGTAAGTTCCTTCAGCTCCTCCTTTCTGCTTTCCTGTGCCCTAACTTGTTTCTCATCAAATATTTAGCAGAAGCGCTCTTCAGAGAGGAACTGAAGATGGCCTCTGCTGGGCAGTGTGGGCAGTGTGGTGCTAGGAATCAATGTTGGAGGGAGCTCAGGAAAAAGGAGAGCTCAGGGCAGCTGGAGGGCAGCAACCTCTGCAGAGATCTGGGTGATGAGAGGCTCTTGAAGGCTGGTTGGGCAGGTAGATGAGGCCACCACCCTACCCCACTGGGTTCCCCCAGCTGAGCGCTAGCTAGATCTGGAACCTCAAGGTGGGTGGGTGGGAGCATCTTTCTTCCTTCCATGATATTCATGGTCATAGGTCGGTTTGAACCACAAGGTCGGAGGTTCAAACTCACTAGTTCCTCCTCGAGAACACTTTCCAGGGTTGCCATGAGTTGCAGCCAACTCGACAGCATTTAACAACAACAAAGACCACTTGTGTCCACTGAAGTATTGGGCTGCCCATGAGGGGGCTGTGCAGGCCTCTGGATCTACTGGTTCCACCTGCTGGATGGCTTTTATTCTGGGCCCGTGGCCTCTAGAACCTCTCTTAGTACCCACTTCGCCCGGTGCACAGGCCCAGCCTACCTGCAGGGCTCAGAATCAACCTGGTTTGATGGTTCCGTCTGAGATGCTGAATGAGGTGCACCGGCTTAGGGGTTCAGAGCCAGAGCACTGGAGACCTGCACCCCAATATTTCACTTCCCTGGGGAAGTACAGTGGGCAATAGAAATGCCCCTCCTCTCGAATCTGGTCTGAAGGAAGGGGCATCTGGTGTGCAGTCAAGATTCCACCATGCACCAGGGCAAGTGTGCACACTGCGCTGTGGAGCCTCGTCTTTGAAGGTGAGGTGCAGGAACACCTGCTTCTCTGGGTGTGAGGACTTGGGACCTGAAGATGTGAATCAAACAACTGCACAGGACACCAACCGTCACCTCTTCTGGGGGCCCTCCTGCACACCGCCGCACCTGGCAGCTCATGGGGAGCGGGAAAATCCTGCACACCATCCATCACCTGGCTGCTCAGGGAGGGGGGAAATCCTGTGCTCTGCTGCACCTGGCCGCTCACGGGGATGGGGAAATCCTGCACATTATTGCACCTGGCCACTCAGGGATGGGGGAAATCCTGTGCACCGTCCATCACCTGGCCACTCAGGGATGGGGGACATCCTGTGCACCATCCATCACCTGGCTTCTCAGGGAGGGGGGACATCCTGTGCTCTGCTGCACCTGGTCACTCATGGGGATGGGGGAAATCCTGTACATTACCGTACCTGGCCACTCAGGAATGGGGGAAATCCTGTGCACCGTCCATCACCTGGCGTCTCAGGGATGGGGGACATCCTGTGCACCGTCCACCACCTGGCCACTCAAGGGGGGGGTACATCCTGCACACCACTGCCACCTGGTTGCTCACTGGCACATGACTGCTTGGGGAGTGGGGAGATGGGGGTGCGGGCATAGGCAGTGGGAGACTTGCTCTCTGTCTCATGTGGCTGCTCACGGGATAAGGGGGGACCCTGTGCACTGCCATCCGTTTGCTGTTTATAAAGGGCAGACAGACCCTGACGAAGAGCTGCCACACAGCCTCCCACCCAGATTCGGCAGACCCTGCTTTCCACTGCCACGTGGTTGCTCACATAGTATGCGGTTCGAACCTCCCCCGGAAGATCTGAGGCTCCAACAGCCCACCTCTCTCCTTCACTCTGCCTTATCCCAGGTTTTCTCCTGCGGCCTCTGTTTCTAAAGCAGTCCTTGAGAGCTGATCTAGACACTGGAACCTTCGAGAAGGCTGTCCTGCTCTGCACTGTGCAGTGAATCAGTATGAGGGCTGGTAGGGTCCTCATGTTATTTTATTTTCACTTGACCACATGAGACCTGTGGACACCATATTGCAGGCTCTGGCTCTTGGGGTCCTGGATACTCTTAACCTCAACACCCCATTATGATGGAAAGTCCCCCCTGCCTTTAGTGTTAATGTTGTTAAGTACCTGGAGTCAGTTTGGACTCACAGTGACCCTGCACAGGGTTTCTGAGGCTGTAAATCTTTACAGGAGCAGAAAACCTCATCTTTCTCCTGCGGAACAGCTGGTAGTTTCAAACTGCCGACCTTGAGGTTAGCAGCCCGATTCATAACCACGACGCTATCAGAGCTCCTTAGTGGTTTGAGTAGTGTCCCCCCAATTCATGTCTCCAGTGGACATATGACCTCATTTGGAAACAGAATCCTTGCAGATGTAAGCTCAGCACTTCACCACTTATCAGCATGGTTCCAGTGACCAGGTGGTTATGGGAAAATCAGCATTATGCAAAAATGGAGGATTTTTTTCTGTTTCTAGACCATCCTTCTGTACAGTTTTTTAAGTGTAGAAAATGTGATCAGAGAAACAGTAACAGCTCAGATTTTTTGATGAAGAGTCCAGTTCGGGATTAGTCCTCTACAAAGACTAAGTGGGATAGAGCTGGGCTTATGAGTGGAGGGTCTCTAGCGTACCCACTTCCGCTTCCTTCCATGCTGGTCAGAGTGTCCTGCCACCTCACATGCCCTGCAGCCACTCTGCCCTCCACCCTGGTACGGCACGAAGCTCAGGGCTTCCCGTCAGGACACAGGTAGGCTGGCTGTGCATCTGGCCTCACGGAGACCAAGACTTCAGGCCCAGTTCGGCTGACTCACTCCAGATGTCACGAGACTCACACATGGTCTTCCACACACTGTCTCCAAGGGCTACTGTGACCCCACCTTACAGCGATTCTGAGCTACAGGGCCCCAGGCTACATGGGGCCAACCATTGAGGCACTAGCTGCATCCCACTGCTGGCTGCAAGGAGCAGGGCAGGGGGCGGGAGGAGCATGGGCAGCGTGGTCCAGGTACCCAGGTGCCATCCAGGGACCCTCCTTGAGGAAGGGGATGCTGTACACACACACACACACACACACACACACACACACACAGCTAGGTGGCAGGCCGCACACAGACACACGCACACACACACGCACACACACACACACACTGCTGGGTGACAGGCCGCCCACTCACCTCTCGGTCCAGGCCGGCTGCCACGGTCACAATGTCGCCTGTCTCGCTGTTGATGGTGAACATGTTCTGTGATGGGCTCTGTGGGGTCTGAGTCACAATCCGGTACCGCACCATCCCGTTGGCTGTAGTGCTGTCATCAGCATCATTGGCGGTGACTGTCATCACGTAGGTGCCTGGAACAGGACATCAGCCCAGATGCAAACGATCCTCCACACACTTGGTTGCTCGTCCTCACATACCCAGTGCAGACATCACCAACCTATCCCAGATCTCTCTTGCTATAACTAGATGTAGCAAATGCATCATCCACTCCCATGTGGTCAGGTAGAATGTCCTGCCAACTGTCTGGGGTGGTGTCAGACAGTGAACCTGACCACTGCCCTTCCCAGCCTCCCAGCCGGGGGAAGGCCAGAGCAGCAGCAGGAAGAATGTCTCCAAGGCTCACAGTGTGTGGGCAGCACAACCAGGCCAGAGTCCAGGTTCCCAGCCGGAATGCTGCGCTCTTTCCTCAGCCACACTCACTGCAGTCAGCCAGCTGCCAGGGATCGCCTGTCGCGGGCCACATCTGCCCCAGTGACCCAGAGACACACACCAAGGAACAGGCATACAGGCCAATATTATGGTGTAGCCCAGGGATAGGTATAATAAATATCTGCGGAAAACAGACGTAGAAGAGCTGCCATGTGGGGAGGCTGGGAACCAGTTGGGGTAAGTTATGGGGTGCTTGTGAGGCCTGTGCATATTTCCCAACCAAGGATGGATCTGGGGGGTTGTTGAAGAGCGGCTCGAGGCCTCCCCTGGCTTACCCCATCTGAGTATTGGGGTGAAGGTCTGTAATAGATGCTGGTTTGCCCTCCACCTTCCGAGAGCAACACCTCAAGTTTCTCTTGTCACTCTTTGGGATTGAGTTGTGTCTCCCAGAACTATGTGTCAACTTGGCTGGGCCGTGACTCAGTGTTACGTAATTGTCCTCCATCTGTGATCCGATGTAATTGTCCTCTGTGATGTGAATGGGGTAGGACCATTGTTGTTGTTGTTAAGTGCCATCTAGTCAGTTCGGACTCATAGGGTTTCTGAGGAGCGACTGGTGAGCTTGAACCACCGAGTTTCAAACCAACCTTGCCGTCCACTGCATTCACCTGCAGTGCCACAGGATTAGAGGCAGTTAATTAAAGCAGGATTAAAGGGGTCCTGGTGTGGCGATGTAGGATAAACACTGCACTGCAAACCACAAGATCAGTGGTTCAAACCCACCAGCTGCTCCTTGGAAACCTATGATTTGGAATTGACTGGATGGCAATAAACAGCAGTAGGCATGTTAATGAAACAGTGCACCCTACAGGATTAGGCTGCATCTGAGTGAATCTCGGTGGAGACAGGAAAGATTTCACATAGCAAGCAGAGCTCAGAGGGACCGATTACCACCAAGAAAGACGAGCCAGGAGTAGTGTGTGTCCTTTGGACTCTGGTACCCTGAGCTGAGAACATCTGAGATCCAGGGGAGGTTGGTGACCAGACAAATGGATATGGCTAAGGACTGTCAGGTTCACAGATGCTGAAAGGAGGCAAGGACCTGCCTCCTAAACTGTGAGCCAACAGAGAGAAAAAGCCGTCCCCGCTAGAGCTGGTGCCCTGAATTTGGACTTCCAGACTACGAGGGATAAAGTTCTGTTGGCTAGAGCTGCCTATGTGTGGCATTTTTGTTCCAGTAGCACTAGAAAACTAGAATAGGCAGCCACCGTTCCCAGTCTTGGCATGTCCTGATGGGGTCAGTACTCTCTCCCCCGCTGGCCACAGGGTCAGTGCCCAGCAAGAAAGGAGGCTGTGTCTGCTGAGTTTGTGTCCTTTCTGCTGAGTTTGACGGGACATGCATGCAAGATTGGGGGCTGTGGTCACTTTGTGGCCATGAGGAGGGAGACAGGGAGAGGGCCATATTGGAGGCAGTGAAGCTGAGAGGAGCTCTGGTGACAATCTTTCATCAGGCAGTGCCTGGATCAAGCTGTACCTGAAACTGAATCGCAGACTTTAGATATACCTGTGCCAATACAAGGCCCACTTTGTCTCTGGAGCCCTGGTGTGGCCCCACAGGATAAGCACTGGACAGCAAGTTCAGTTTGAACCTCAAGGTCAGTGGTTCAAACTCACCAGCTGTTCCTTGGAATCTCTATACAGGGTTGCTATGAGTAGAAACAGACTCCATGGTACTTAACAACAAAAATTCTCTAAGAGTCCTGGTGTGGCACTGTAGGATCAGCACTGGACTGTGAACCACAAGGTCGGCAGTTCAAACTCACCAGCTGCTCCTAGGAAACCACATACGGGGCCAATATGAATTGGAACCGACTCCACGGCACTTACCAACAACAAGAACAAAGGAGCCAGGCAGTGCAGTGAGTTAAGTGCTGGGCTGAAACCACAAGGTCAGCAGTTCAAACCCACCAGATGCTCTGCAGGAAAAAGATGATGCCATCTACTCTGATAAAGATTTACAGCCGCAGAAACCATAAGGAGCAGGCCTATCCTGCCCTATATGGTTGGGAGGAATCAGAATCTGGGGTTTTTAAAGGGAGAAAAGAGGCAACATCTGTATTTTGAGGGCCGCAGGGGGAAAAACTCCAAACAGACCAACAGACGCACTTCAATGTAAGCAAGGACATACTCTCAAAGCGTGGAGTGGAAACCCAATTGTAAGGAATTTAATTATCAATAGATTATCCTGGAGGCATCTACATATTCAAAAGAAATACAGGAAGTTCTGTTCCCAGCAAATGGTGGGCTCTGCGGTTTAAAGCCATGCTCCCCTGTGGAGGAAAACTAGAACAGCTGGACACAATGGAAAAGAAAAATCTCCAAATTTCTGTGTAAAGGCACAAGGGAGTGGCCAAGAAGCAAAAATTTTGGGGCAAACATCTGGTAGGAAAGTAGAACCCAACATCTGGGGCCATCTTCCCGAGGAAGACATTTGCTGAGTTTTGAGATGGGAAGAGGAGTGAAAACTGAGTTCCCCCAAGGAGGAGAAGCCCCGGGCAAGCTCTAGTCTTTGGGTTGAACTTCAGGAATGAAGGTGATTGGGAAATGAATCGTCTTAATAGAAGAGGCAGAGCACAGTCGCGCTGTAGGATAAGCACTGAACTGCAAACCACAAGGTCGGCAGTTCAAGCCCACCAGCCTCTCTGATAAAAATGAGGCTTTCTGCTCCTATGAAGATTGACAGCCTCAGAAACCGTATACAGTGTGGCTGTGAGTCAGAACAGACTCAACGACACTTAACAACAACAACAGGCAGGAGAGGAGCCCTAGGGATATTGTAATGGCTAAATGCTCAGCTGCTAACTGAAGGTCAGTGGTTCAAACCCACCACCGGCTCCTGTGGAGAGAGAGACTTGGATATCTGCTCCTGTTCTGATGACAGCCTAGGGGATGCCACGGGGCAGATGTGTCCCATGGAGTCATTAGGAATCAGAATCAACAGGATTCCTGGTGGCACAGAAACTAAAGCACTAACCACAGGTTGGTGGTTCAATCTCACCAGCTGCTCCACAGGAGAAAGCCGTGTCAGTCTGTTTCCTTAGATTACAGCCTTGAAAACTCAGTGGGGCAGTTCAGCTTTGTGCTGTAGGATGGCTGGGACTTGGAATCAACTCAACAATAGCAGGTTTAGTTTACTGTTGTTGTTAAGGTGGAAATCTGAGGTTATCAGTGTCTCTTCCGGAAGGAAACGTAAATTCTCCATATGAGGAAAGTAGTACAACACAGAGCTCCAAAATACGTTCCTTTTTTTGCCCTTCGTCATGGCCAACATTCAATTAACCAGGCATACAAGGAATAAAAGCTGACTGAAACAAAGAGAAAAAACACCATAAAACCAACCCTGTAGGAAGTCCACATAGTGCAGTAATCAAGTGCAGATCTTGAAAACAAGAACCAAAAACGCCTCAACAACTTAACAACTAAAAGGATGAAAATGTGTAGAATGGCAAAGAGCACCCCCTTCCAACCCTGGCTGGAGGGAGCTAGGTAACCCACCTGCATCCCATTAGCTCCTTGCTACCTGTGGGTCATCCCTCACAATGTAGATGAAAGGATTCTATGGGCAATATTGAATGTGCAGGAGGCATCAGAAGAAACCAGAAGGTATACATCGAGTCCTCCTGTATGGAGGAAAGACTGGTTGACGTCCAACCACTTCAGGAGAGAGCATATGGTCAAGACGTTTTCGATAACGAGGCTCCAGGAACTGACTGAATACCAACTGAAATGTTTCAGCAAAGTGAAGCACTCGCTCGTCTATATCAAGAAATTTGGAAGACAGCTACCTGGCCAACCAACTGGAAGAGATACATATTTGTACCCATGATCTTAAAGAATGCAGAAATGATTGAAGAATATCATTAATATCACATGCAAGTAAAATTTTGCTGAAGATAATGGAAAAACAAACAAACAAACAAAAAAAACCACACACACAACCGAACAGTTGCAGCAGTACTTTGACAGTGAGCTACCAAAAATTTACTCAAGATTTAGAAAAGGATGTGGAATGAGGGTCTCATTGCTGATGGCAGATCTTGGCTGAAAACAGAGAATAGCAAAAAACAGGTTTGTTTTTCCGATTCATAGCGACCATGCTGTGCCCAACAGAACGGAACCCTGCCCGGTCCTGCACCATCCTCACAGACCTTGTTACACTTGACCCCAATGCTGCTGCCACCCTGTCAATCCATCTCCTTGGGGGTTTTCCTGTTTTTTCTTGGCCTCCATTTTACCACACATGATGCCCTTCTTCAGGGAGTGTGCCTACTGATAACAGGCCCTAAGCATGAAAGACAAAGTCTCACCATCCTGACTTCTAAGCATCATTCTGACTGTACTTCTTCCAACACAGGTTTGTTTGTTCTTCTGGCAGTCCATGATACTTTTAATATTTTCCTCCAACGCCATAACTTAAATGCATCAATTCTTCTGATAATGTGACTGAAGTATGAGAGACAAAGCCTGGCCACCTGGCTTCTAAGGAGAATTCTGGTTGTGCTTCTTCCAACACAGATTGGTTTGTTTTTCTGCCAGTCCTTGGTATCTTTAATATTCCTCTCCAACATCATAATTCAAATGCATCAGTTCTTCAACGGTCTTCTTTATTCATTGTTCAACTTTCACATGAATATGAGGTTATTGAAAATACCGTGGCTTGGTCAGGTGCACCTTAGTCCTCAAGCGGACATCTTTGCTCTTGAACACGTTAAAGAGGACTTGTGTAGCAGGAATGCCCAATGCAAAAGTCGTTTGATTTCTTGACCGCTGCTTCCATGAGTGTTGATTGTGGATCCAAGCAAAATGAAGTCTTTAACAACTCCAATCTTTTCTCCATTTATCATGATGTCATTTATCGGTCCAATTGTGAGGAGTTTTGTTTTCTTTCCACCGAAGTGCAACCCATATCGAAGGCTTTGGTCTTTGATCTTCATCAGTAAATATTTAAGTCCTCTTCACTTTCAGCAAGCAAGGTGGTATCATCTGCATATCACAGGTTGTTAATGAGTCTTCCTCCAATCCTGGTGCCACGTTTTTCTTCATAGAACCCAGCTTCTCGGATTATTTGCTCAGCATACAGAATGAATACATTTAGTGAAAGAATTACAACCCTGATGCACACCTTTCCTGATTTTGAACTATTCACCATTCCTTTGTTCTGGTTGAATGACTGTCTCTTGGTCTATGCACATGTTCCTCATGATCACGTGAAATGTTCTGGAATACCTATCCTTCACATTGTTATCCATAACTTGTCAAGGTGATCCACACAGTTGAAAGCCTTTGCGTAGTCAATAAAGCACAGGTAAACCTCTTTCTAGTATTCTCTGCTTTCAGCCAAGACCATTTGAAGTCAGCAGTGATAGCCCCGTTCCACGTCCTCTTCTGAATCCAGCTTGAGTCGCTGGTAGTTCCCTATTGATGTACAATTGCAGCCAGTTTTGAATTCTGTTCAGTAAAATTTTGCTTGCATGAGGTATTAATGATATTGTCTGATGATTTCCATATTCCATTGGGTCACCTCTCTTTGGAACAGGCACAAATATAGATCTCTTCCAATCAGTTGGCCAGGTAGCTTTCTTCCATATTTCTTGGTATAGATGAGTGAATGCCTCCAGTACTGCATCAGTTTGTGAAAATATTTCAATTTTTATTCCATCAATTCCTGGAGCCATGTTCTTTGTCAAAGTTTTCATCCTTCAGTATCATTGGCTCTTGATCACATGCAGCATCTTGAAATGGTTGAACATCAACCATTCCTTTTTGGTACAGTGACTGTGTGTATTCCTTCCACCTTCTTATGATGTTTTTTGCATTGTTTAGTATTTTGCCCATTGTTGTTGTTATGTGCTGTGGAGTCGGTTCTGACTCATAGTGACCCTGCACAGGGTTTCCGAGGCTGTAAACCTTTAGGGGAGCAGAGAGCCTCATCTTTCTCCCACAGAATGGCTGGTAGTTTCGAACTGCCAACCTTGAGGTTAGCAGCCCGATTTATAATGACTATGCTACCAGAATTCCTTATTTTGCCTGTAGAATCCTTCAATACTAAAAATCGAGGCATGAATATTTTTTCAGTTCTTTCAGATTGAGACATGCTTGCACGTGACTGTGTCAGTAAGACCTTTATAAACTCAGGTTGGGTAATGGTTTACTGACCCTCTACCTATAGCATCGTCTCCTAGGCTGTCCCCCCTTGGCATCCCTCACCATGATGTTCCCCCACCTAGGGCATCCCTCACCTACAGCATCCCTGCCTCCCTGGTCCCTAAATCCCTGTGGAAAGTGACTTCTTCTGAAGGACCAGTGGTCCAACCTGGTCCCAACTCCCAAGTCTTGATTCTTCCAGAGTTAGGACCTCACCCACCTTACTTTTGGGATGAACAACAGAGCGGCGGGTCATGTGGAGCTACTGCTGATTAGTTAGGTACTGACCAGGAGCCCAAGCCTTGCTGGCATTTTGGCTATAAATAACAGCACCCCTCCCTCACTTTTCATGGGAGCAACAACATCCTTGTATTTATTGTGCCTTCTGCAGTGTATGGAGTTCTGGGATAAGCACTGGACTGCTAGCTGCAAGGTCAGCGGCTCAAATCTACCAGTTGCCCCTCAAAAACCCTATATGAGGTCTCTGCGAGGGAACTGACTAGATGCCACTTAGCAACAACAACCTGCAGTGTGTGCAGCAAGGCAACAGTAGCTTGGGGTGGTCAGGATCTGCAGACTTAGGGTGGCTGCCTAGTTTACTTATCCCCTCCCTGTCCCCCACTGTGAGGCCGGGTCATGAGCAGCTTTGAGGGGTCAGAATGCCATGAAACTAGCTCTTCAGTAACTTCTTCTCCGGCCCCTTTACTTGTCTCGAATCGAAACTCTACTAGGTGACCCCCTACCTCTCTCCCTGGGGTACAGGGAGAGGAAAGGGGATAAGTAAGGAGGAGGAGGGGAGCCGGAGAGGAGGGGAATGGAGGGAAGGGGAACAATGGGTGAGCACCCAGGAAAGCTGGTGTGACTGGGTCTTTTCAAAGCATCTTGACAAGAAGTCTACTGCTTCCAAAACAGCTAACAGCCTCCCCCCAAACCCACTGGCCAACCAAGGAAACAGCATTTCAGGAAGGAAGAGTGTGATCAGGGTTTTAAATGCTCTGGATTGGACGAGTTGACATAGGAGAATGTTCTAGAACCAGGAGCATATATACAGAAGCCTGTGGGGTCGTTCTCTTGTCTGGTTTCTGGAAGCCTGGCTGGAGCTTGGCCAGCAACATGTAGGCAGATGACCCTCAACAGATCCCCCATGCACTAAGGAAACAACTGAGATGAAATACAAGTGCTTACTTCCTGTAACAAAGCTTGGCAATTGTAGTTTTCTTTTGAAAAGATTTGTCAGGAGAGTGAGGGGGTAAAAGAAGGAGCTCTGTTTGGGGGTCTTACCAATTGTTCTGTTCTTGTTCATTGACCTCACAGCTTGGCCTGGTGCTTTCACCCAGTGGGCACACAGGCTGCCTGCTGACCTGAGAGACAGCCCCTCAGCTGGGCAACTCCCTGCCTCAGGACCACAGACACCCCATGAGGACAGCTGTGCTTACTCAGAGGAGCGCGAGGAGGAACTGATGGTGACAAGAACAGGGACGACAGATGAGCCCCTGGTACTTCCCTGGGCACCTCCTGATGTGGGGCCCGAGGGGAGGACATGCTTTGCCCCTGCAGGCCACTTTACCACTCCCCTTCCTGGCTTGTGTTGGGGTCTCTTCAAGGAAGGCTGAGTGGGCTTCTCACAACTGGACCAGACTCTAGACACTGACCACTGCCTCAGAAGTGCAGGGCAGTGGTGGCAGCTGGAGCAAGCCTCAAAACCTGCCCAGGGACCAAATCCTGCCCTTGGCCCCCATGAATGTTGTTCTTCTCCTGGGAGAACACCTTTGGGCCCTGCCTGTGTGGTGGCAGATCTGTCTTGATTTGGAGCTGGGAGTAGGGATTGGGCAGATACGTGTCTGTGGTAGAATTCTTGTTTTCCATGCTGAAGAGTGGGGTCCCATTTCCGGCCAGTGCTATTCATACATAGCCAATACCTATCTGTCCTCAGAACTTTCATGTCACTGGGTCTCAGTAGAGTGGCCAAACTAAGACAGAGACTCAGAAAAAAGGCCTGGTGATCTGCTTCTGAAAATCAGCCCATGGAAGCTTTATGGATCACATGACCCCATCTCTGATCACATGTCACAGGGCAGGGACAGTGTTTCCATCCCTGGTGAGTTGGGAGTGACTAGATGGCATGTATTTTATTTATTTTGAATGTTCCGGGAGTAGATGTTCACACCACTAACGTGTGGATGAAACCGTGTCTCTGTGTCTCAGGGGCTCAGGGAGCAGACTTTAGCTGCAGACCCCCTTGGCCTCTCTCTTCCCAGCACAAAGTCAGGGGTTTTCCTTACAAATGAAGTGGAGTGAGGGGTTTAGTTTTCTCACTGCTCTGCTGAGGTGGGGCATCTTCTGCACAGGCTGCTGGCCATCTCGGCCTCAGTAATGTCCACAGGTAAAGTGGGGAGGGGGAGACTCTGAGACCACTGTTGGGCTCTGCACAGGAATTCATGTATATTGCTACCAGGCGCCTTCAAGGATTAATTTCACAAGCCTTAAATTGCAGTTTAATTTGAAAACTAATTCAGTCCCATAATTGGCTTTCTGCTTGAATCACGGCAGCTAAAGATTTAAATTCTTAATATTCAGATGACTTTCAAGTATCTGGTACCATCTGTGCATTGGGCCGTGGCGTTAATCTCGGGGGAGGGGCGCAGGAGGAGTGGGGGTAGACCTCTACCAGCATAGAAATAACATAAATAAATAAGTAGGGCTTGCTAATAGAATAATCTATTTAAGCAGAAACTCTGCATTGGGCAAAGGCGGGTCTGTGTGACTTCATTTGCAGCGTGTGGATTTCTCGGCTATTTAATATTTTAGAATGACATTAATTTCAAAACTTCTAAAGCAGGCCCTTCCCAAGTTATCAGGGGTTGGGGGAGCAATGGATTCCAATTATATAGTCTTTTTTTTTTTTTTTTTATGGAAAAAAAATCAGAATGGAGACGTTTTATCTCAGGGTGCAGTGTCTCTTATGACAAGATGGGGCGCCCTGGTTCCAGACCCAGGGACACGATGGTGTTGCGATCTTCAACCAGAAAGTTCTACCAGGCAGGCACTGGGCCGCAGGGCCCGATGGAGCTGGAAGCCTGGTTTTGAAACCTGTCCTGGGTCTTCCCATGACTCTGAAGAAGGCAGGCTGAGGGAGAGGGGACAGGGAGTGGGGTCCTGGGTGGGCAGTCCATAGTCCATGGTGCCCAGCCAGTTACTGTCGTCAGATAGATGCTGGGACGTTCCAGCCTCACCTCTGCCCCTCTTACCTTGTGGACAGATACCTGCTCGCATCTAGAACTAATCACTAAGCCCCACAGAGCTCCAGGGCGGGGACACACTCAGAGCCGCAGAATCCCCTTGGGATCAGGTTGGGAGTGGGTCTTCACTGAATCCCACCCCTGCTTGGACACACGAAGGATGGCGGGTACCAGAGACACGGTCTCCTCCCTATGGTCGGAACGCGGCAAGAGACTGATTCAACTGGTAAGGTGGGATGATGTGAAAAACAACAACAACAACAACAACACAAACCCAGAGAAACACCAGGCTGAGAGTGTGCAGGGAGGAGTCTTGGGAGAATTGAGTGGAGTCAGGAATGAGGCGGAGTCAGAAAAGAGGCGGAGTCAGAAAAGAGGCGGAGTCAGAAAAGAGGCAGAGTCAGGACTGAGGCAGAGTCTCGAATGAGGCGGAGCAAGAAGGCGGAGGCAGGGCCTTGTAGGGGGGCATTTCCAGGTTCAAGTAAGTCCGAGGGCCCCCTGAGGCAGGCCTGGCTCTTCCCATTACTGACAGGCGGGCCTGGTGAGACGGATTGACACAGTAGCCACAACCGGGGGACTTGAGTATGCTGGTGAGTGTAAGGTCGACCCAGGACTCCAGCCCTGCTGTCCTCCTGAATCAGAGTCCATCTGACATCAGAATCTAGCTAGTCCTCATGGGTCTGTCTGTCCGTCTGTCCGTGTGTCATCCATCCAGTATTTATCTATCAGATGTCTATCCATCCATCCATCCATGCATCCATCCATGCATTATCTACCAATCTATCTGTTCATCCATCCATGTCTATCTGTCTATCATCCATCCAGTATTAATCTATCATCTATCTATTATCTAAGGAGCTCTGGTAATGTAGTGGTTACGAGTTGGGCTGCCAACCTCAAGGTCAGCAGTTCAAAACTACCAGCGGTTCCATGGGAGAAAGATGAGGTGTTCTGCTCCCATAAAGATTTACAGCCTCAGAAACCCTGTGTAGGGTCACTATGAGTTGGAACCGACTCTATGGTACTTAACAACAACAACGTCTATTATCTATCTATCTATCAGCTGTCTATCCACCCATCCATCCATTATCTATCTAGCTATCAGCTGTCTATCCACCCATCCATCTATTATCTATCTATCTATCAGCTGTCTATCCACCCATCCATCTATTATCTATCTATCGGTCTATCTACTTACCTGGAGTCCTGATGTGGCACTGTAGGATAAGCAATGGACTGCTAACCAAAAGACTGCTGGTTCAAACCTACCAGTCATTCCTGTATAGGGTTTCTATGAGTCAGGACCAATTCAAAGGCACTTAATCAAGAACAACACCTACTGTATCTATCTATCTATCTATCTATCTGTGAATCAATAAACCAATTTATCATCTGTCTATCTATACACCTGGACTGTTGCACTCCAGGCCAGGCTGCTAAGCCCACATAACACCTACAGGTGACCAGGTGTGAGTTGTGGACCCTTGCAGCTTAGAAGCTTGAGGTCAGCCTCCAGGCAAGGTGTGGCCTCTGGAGGGAAGCTGTAAATGACCCTAAAACACAACAATATCTTGTGGCTACTGTGTCATTTGGTCTCACCAAGAGCCTCCCTCCCCATCACTGGCCCCTGGCTTCACCAAACATGCTATCCTCCTCCGTTGAGTGAACAATGCTGAGTTGTGATCCAAGCAGTTTCATGGGCTGGTTTTCAGAAGTGAAAGAACCAAAAGTCAATCCAACTAGAAAATGGGCAAAAGATATGAAGAGGTGCTGCAGGTGGCAAAGAGGCTCATGGAAAAATGGTCTGTGTCATCAGGCGTGGGGGGGATGCAGAGGAAAACCACGGGAGACATCACGCACCTAGGAGTACAGCTGAGATGAAAACAGGGATGGCATCGAGTTCTGGCAAGGATGTGGAGGAGTCAGATGTCCCACCCACGGCCGTGGGGCATAGCATGGTGCCGCAACTCCAGAAAGGAGTATGGCAGCTTATTACCAAATGAAACGTGTCAGCGCCGACCTAGCAACTGTACTCCTGGGCATTTGTCACAGACAAAGGAGCACTTGGGTTCATACCCAGGTGGAAAATAAATGTACACATTTGTACGGAATTGCCCGAGCCTGGACATAGTCCAGATGTCCTTCAGTGGACCACAGACTAAGCAAGCCGTGGCTCAGACACACCATGGATGCAAGCAACAACTTAGACGGGTCTCAAGGAAATTATGTGGGAAAAAAGGTACCTCCTCAGAGGATGCATGGTATAGGACTCCATCTACAACGCAGGCTCGAGGTGACAGGAGCAGAGAGCTGGAGGACAGATGCATGATGATGAGAGTCAGGGCAGGAAGGTGGCTGTAGTTATAACAGCCATATAATGATGAGAGTGTTCAGCACTTTGACTGGTGGGGGTTACACAAATCTACACATGTGATGACATTGCATAGAACTGAATGCACACCGTGAACACAACCAAATGGACACATCAATGCACACACACCCTCACACACACAATCTCACACACATATACACACATCCCTCACACGTATACAAATGCACACACATCCCCCTCATACATGCAATCTCACACTCACATGTATACACACGCACACTCACATATTCACATATACACATACACACATCCCCTCACACTCATATAACATACACTTGTTCATTTATATGTTCACACACATATACACACTCACCCAGACATGAAAACAGACATGCGTGTACACATACACACTCTCACACATGAAGGAAGGTGAGTCTGCTGGGACAGGTGCTGGATCCTGGCGTGACGTTGTTCTCTGGGTTTGCATGTTGTATGGCTGGGGAAATTGAGAAAAGGGCCCACGGAGTCTGGGCATTGTGAATCTACAATGATCTCAGAATAAAATTCATTAAAAAAAATAATTTCTCCCAATGAATTCCCACCCAGACACCTGAAGTACAGATGAGGTGGCTGTAGTGATGCTCGGGTGGGTGGTGCAGAGCCTGGTCAGTTTCCACTGCAGCCAACCGCCCTGAGGTGCATCATGGACCCCAGGACCCCTTGAGCACTGGCAAATACCCGCTGGGACCTCCAGGTCATTTCAGGGGTCTTTTGTCTTGGGGACTCTAATTTTAGGTCCATTTTCTGATGATCTCAAAATACACAAAACTTCCTTTCTTTACAGAAAGCATCCACAACACATAGCTTTCTGGGACCACATTGGTCTTTTGGGGAGGCCCTCCCACCCCATGCTCAGACCATTTGACTTGCTGGGTCCAGAACTGGACCCTGTTCATGTATGGATGATGCTTATAGTTTATACAACAGCCGCCAGGATTGGCTGAGAGATGGGTCCATGACCCAAGCCAGACGGATGAGAATCTGCCTTGGGACTTCTGCTGGAATGCAGGGAAGACCTGCTGTCTTTGTTTGGGATTACCAGCTGTTCCGGGACAAGCTGGCAGCTGTTCAGGTCATCTTGTCAGGAGGTTAGAACCTTCCAGAACAACCTAACTTGGGAGATTCTGAACAATCCCATCTCAGCCATGCTAAGTTTATAGCTATGTGAACCATTGACTCCCCCTTTCTCCAGAGCGTATGAGGTGGGGTCTGCCACTTGCTTACTAAAGAGATCTAATTCTTGTGACACTGCCCCGAACCCATAAGGAATGCCCCTCTATTACAGGGGTGAGCCATCCCTGAGCCTTCAACACGCGTGTTGGAGGACAGCAAGAATAGGTAAGCTGTTCCTAAGAGGGTTTCACAAGTTGAGGGGCACCTGGAGATGGGGAAAGGATGTGGGGTGAACGTGGGATAGCTTGGGGTCCCAGCTTCAGAGCCTGTGCACCGATGTCCCCAGAAGAACCCCCCCCCCCAATCTTGAGAGGATCTCATCTGGTTGAGTCAATATTGAAATATCTGCCCATTTGTTTCTTATGAGATTGTAGAACGGAAACTTCATTACCCATCATTCTGGGGAATAATGACTAATTTCTGGGGGTAGCTTTCCCTTATCCCACAAAGGCACCAGGTAAAATCCTTCTATTATTATAATTGATTGATGTCAGAGAAGAGAGTCTGGAAACTGTTCCCAAGTCCCCGGAGGCCCTGAGAGCTTGGGCATCATGTACTTGGATGTTTGGTCCTCACTCTTGTGTGGGGCACGGAGTGTCAATGAGAGGGCTCAACGGTGTCTGGTACATTCACCGCAGCCTTGGTACAAGGACTCGCATGGACAGACTCTGGGGTCCCCCATCCCCAAGCCAAACCCCCAAACCCAAGCCTTTGAGTTGATTTGGACAGTGACCCTGTAGAAAAGCCCCATAGGTGTCCCAGGTTGTGATCTTTACTGAAGTAAACCGCTTTGTCTTTCTACTGAGGAGTGGGTTTGAACTACTGACTTTTCGATTAGTAGCCACCAGAGCTCCTTTGGGGTCCACCAGGGGCTCAGAAGGTCAGTCACGGGTTCTTCGGCGTAATGGGGCAACAGGGACAGAAGGGTGGATACACAAGTAACTGTTCAGGAGGCAGGCCCACTCTGCTGCCCCTCCCAGCCCCACGCAGGATGGCTTGTCAGCGGCCCCTCCAGTGAGGCGATCGTGCTAGCGTGATGGGGATTTCAGGGCTTAAGGGCTTATCCGGGTTTGGAAAGGAGACAGGCAGCAATTTGTTGCTTTTGTTACCCTAATGAGTAAAGCCAGTTACACCTTGGGGAAGCCTTTCTCTATTGATTTGTTTACACTGAAGCCATGGGAGCTTTCATTTGCGAAGGGAAGGTCGGGAAGATGCAGGTGCCCCTGAACTGCGTTCTAAGTCTGAGGTGAGAGACACCCGCTTCCAGTAACAAGTCACGCACCTAGCCGGACTCCCGCCTGATCCCTGGTCCACCAAAGGCGGCTGTGGGCAGGTCTCCTTCGTTTGCCGAGACGGCGGCTGGTAGCTAATTTGCCCACCCAGCGCCTGTCCCTGCCTCCCTAGGGGTTCCCGCAGAAATAATGTCACATCCAGTTCCCCTCGGGGATACTGGGCTCGCTCATGCCTCAGTTCAGAAACACAATCAATTGAGAAAGCAATTCACCTTGTTGAAACAGCGGGCCCCACGGACGAGCTATGACAACCTCCTCCAGCTCGAGGAGCCCATGATAGATGTTTGCCTCCACCGCCCAGTTCTGGGACCCTCTTGACCGGCCTCCAGCCTGAGGAGCCTGGGCTTTGGGCTCTGCGTGCTGCTGCTGGCTTTTGAAAGAGCCTCAGTATGCTTTCCAGAGAGCCAGGATGCCCAGTTAGATCAGAGCATCAGCTCAACAATCCATCATCTAAAGCAGGAGTGTGGTCCACAGGCTGCTTGGTTATATACGCATGCTAGAGTATTATCCACTATGCGTGTGAACTTCTCATCTAACTGGGTGGAGCATTCGGTTTGCACAGGAGTCCAGGTGGCATTGTGGGTAAAGGCTGTTAACCTCAAGGTCAGAGGTTCAAACCCACCAGCCACACCACTGGAGAGAGATAAGGTTGTTTGCTCCCACAAAGATTCATGACCTTGGAAACTCTACATGGAGTTGCTGAGTTGGAATCAACTTGATGGCAGTTGGTTCTAGTTCGTTTGGGACTCTTGATGTGGTACTGTAGGATAAGCACTGGACTGCTAACCAAAAGGCCGGTGGTTCAAATTTACCAGCCACTCCTCGGAGACCCTATACAGGGTCACTATGAGTCGGAACCAACTTGATGGCCCTTAACAACAACACAACTTCAAAGTTAGTCCTGGTGTGGGGTGTAGGATAAGTACAGCTAACCAAATGGTCGGCGGTTCAAACTCACCACCTGCTCACTGGGAGAAAGATAAGGCTTTCTGCTCCTGTAAATGTTTGTTGTTAGGTGCCATGAAGTCGGTTCTGACTCATAGCGACCCTATATAGGGTTTATGAGGAGTGGTGCACTTTGTGGTTAGCAGTCCAGTGCTTAGCCTGCAGTGCCATACCAGGACTCCCTATAAAAACACAGCTTTGGAGAAAAACCCAACATAAGTTCTCTATGGCTCTGAACTGACACAAGGGCAGTAAGCTTGAATTTGAGTTTTTTTATCTGAAAGTTGGCAGTCGCTGGTGCTATGGAAGAATGTTCTGGCAATCTGCCCTAGTGAAGCTCACAGCCGCAGAAGAAGGCCCTATTAGGGCAATTCTCCTCTGTCATCCATCACAGGGGTTTCTATGAGGCAGAACTGACTCAGTGGGACCGAACAGCCAACAGCAACACACCTGAAGGTATCAGTTTGAACCCAGTCAGCGGCACCACAGAAGAAAGGGTTGGCTATCTGCCTCTGCAAAGATCACAGCTCAGAATCCCCCTCCCCCCCCGGAGCAGTTCTATTCTAACACAGGGGTCGTCATGAGTCAGAATTGACTCAGGGGCAGTGACTTGGCTTTTCCTCCCTGTGTTTAGTTACTGCCCCTGATAGCCCTCCCACCATTGCTGGAGACAGCAGCTTCTCCGATACCACCCATACGGGGACTTGTGGAACCCACTGCCAGACCACCTTCAGCCAGGAGGGGGAGAGCCTGCATCTCCCACAAGTGCACAGGTGAAGTGCGTTCCCACCTGGTATTGGTCAGTCTGGTCCAGCTGGACCCCTCCCTTCATTATTACAGAGGACCCCAAGAGATGCATCTGTCTCACACTGTAGGGTGGCGTGGCCCATGATGAAGCAGTCTCCTTCCCCAGTGGGTCCTCAGGGAGGCTGCTCTGGACCAGTCCTGGGGGAGCTGAAGGTCTGCTGCTCACACACGTGGTCACCCCACCCCTAGATGTCCCGGCAGTTCTCCTTCCCAGCACCCCAAGGCCTAGCCTTTTCTGGCCCCTCTTCACATCCATCTCCCAAGTGTCCCTCCACCGGGCCCTCCCTGTGCTCCATGTCCTCATGTCCTGCATGTCCTCAGAGCCTTGTCCACCTGTTTCCTCTTGCTCCCCTGGACCGTGTTGGACATCTGCCAAGTTAGCACACACGACTGAGTCCCGCCCATCCCTGCCCCGAGCAGCGGCTGCACTTACCTGGCTTGGAGCCCTCATCCACAGAGCCATTGTAGACCTGGTTCAGGAACTCGGGACGGTTGTCGTTCATGTCGATGACATAAATGTACAGGTCGATGGGGTTCTCCACCTTGTTCCCGTTCATGTCCACTGCGTGTGCTCTGAGCTGGAAGGGGACACAGATCGGTCAGCCTCGGGGACAGCAGGTCTGCAGCATGGGGGACAAGGGTACAACAGCCGCAGCACGAGACCCCTGTGGGTGAGGCAACAAGGTCTCTCTGAGCCTTGATTCTCACCTCCAGAAATGGGGGGAAGCGTGAGGGGAGAAATGGGAATGCAGGGATGGGACAAGAGGACTCAGGTCTTCATAAGACCAAAGGGTGCTGATATCTGTAGGAGATGGGGGTCTCTGAGACTCTACCCCAAGAAGACCCCCAAGGGCTGGTATGTGTCATTGTCTGGGGACAGACTGGGGCTGGTTCCTGGAAAGATCACAGATGACAACACTAGATGCGGTGGTACCCAAGCCCAGAGTCAATGCAACTATTAAACGTATAACCCTGGGCCTACCACTGCCCACCATGCTAGTGGGGATCACACCAGAAAGTCCTGGACAGAACTCGAAAACCACAGAATAGACCAGACTTCCTAGTCTGCAGGGACGGGTCGAACCCCAGAGACTGTGGCCTTAGACGCCCTTCAAACCTGGAGCCGAACCCACCAGGAATCACCTTTCAGCCGAACCACAGACAGGCTCATAGCAAGAACAAAAGCTCTAAGGATGGAGCCTCAGAACAGTGAACCAAACATGGCCAGAAGGACAGCGTTTTCCCCCAAAACAAAGCTCCGAAGGCAGGAAAGGGCAAGGAGGAAGGACACAGGGACACAGGGAATCCAGGGAGAAAGTTGGGGAGCACTGTTTCATTGAGGGGGTTACAACCGATGTCAGGACACAAAATGTGTGTCATTGTAGAAGAAGAAACTAGTTTGCTCTCTAAATTTCCACCCAAACCCCAGTAAAACGTTCAGCCCCACTCCCGCCAAGCACCACTGCTGGAGATGTCCCTCTGACCTGTGGCGGTGTGGTCCAGCTAGTCTGCACCTAGTCACTCAATAACGTACTGGGTCAAGGGTCACAGTGCCTTTGAAACCAGTTATTGTGAGTTGTAATACAAGCTTTATATTCTGGCTACAGTGCCTGCTACCTTCAGTAGTAGGAGCATCTGAGAGGAGACACAGTCTCCAGGGCAAGACCTCCCCCCCGCCGCCCCCCACCCCCAGCATAGCTCTCAGGTTGGGCACACTTCTGCAGGACTGGGGAGCAGGTGGGGAGGGCTTGCTTTGGTGGAGAAAAGACGCCTTAGCTCCAAGCAGGTGGAGCTGTCCATCTCAGTGTCAGCGGGGCCAAGTGAAAAAAACCTACAATGAGGAGCAGTTCCTGCTCTTGTCATGGAGATAACATGAAACATGAAAACATACACATGGTTCATAAACATGAAGATGTGGGCTTGGTCCTGCCTCCCTCACTCAGGAGACTGAGTGCCTGCTGGCAGCTCAAGTCCCGGGTGGTGCGGATGGACGTGGAGATTTGCAGGCTGAGTTCCAGACTGCTGCGATACAGACAAAACCGCAATAACACGGGTCGCCTGATTTATTTTGCTCTCTGGACAGTCGCCTATGAAGTGTGAAATGGCATTATGAAAAAATGTCAACTATCGGGAGATTATATGAAGAAAAATGTGGCATCAGGATTGGAGGAAGACTCATTAACAGCCTGCCCTATGCAAATGATACAACCTTGCTTGCTGAAAACAAAGAGGACTTAAAATACTTACTAATGAAGATCAAAGACCACAGCGTATGGGTTGTACCTCAATGTAAAGAAAACAAAATCTTCACCACTGGACTCATAAACAACATCCATATAAGTGGAGAAAATACTGAAGTTGTTGAAAACTTCATTTTTATTGGATCAACCATCAACACTCATGGAAGCAGCAGTCAAGAAATCAAATGATGTATTGCATTGGCCAAATCTATTGGACAAGACCTGTTTGAAGTGTTGAAGAGCAAAGAGATCAGCTTGAGGACTAAGGTGTGTCTGACCCAAGCCATGGTATTTTCAATAATCTCATATGCCTGTGAGAGTTGGACAGTGAATAAGGAAGACCATGGGAGAATTGATGCTTTTGAGTTATGGTGTTGGAGGAGAATATTGAAAGTGCCATGGGCTGCCAAAAGAACCAACAGATCTATGTGGGAAGAAGTACATCCAGAATGCTTCTTGGAAGCCAGGATGGCCAGACTTTGTTTCTCATACTTCGGACATATTATCGGGAGGGCCAAGTCCCTGGAGAAGGATACCATGTTTGATAAAGTGGAGGGTTAAAGAAAAATAGGAAAACGCCCAACGAGATGGATTGGCCCAGTGGCTGCAGTGATAGGCTTAGGCTTAGCAACAATTGTGAGGTTGGCGCAGGACTAGGTTGTGTTTTGTTCTGTTGTGCATAGGGTCTCTGTGAGTCGGTACCCACTCAACGGTGGCACCTGGTGTTTTGGTTCAAGTTGAAGGTTACTTGTTACATGGTATAGCTCCCCACACCCCTCACTGCCCAGCACAGCCACCCCCAGGCCAGATGGGAGTGCCATGGGGGTACCTGAGTCTCAAGAGGAGGTGCTAGCTAAGGGGAGAGTCTCAGCTATCTCCATGGTTCTCTGTTCTCACCTCAGACAGGATGAAACCAGGGAGTCTCAGGATCGGGATGGGAGGTGGGTGAGCTGTGTGCAGGGTCTGGAGGTGCCCCAGAAGCCACACTGAGGCCCAGAGGCTGAGCCAAGTGTGTGAGGCGTGGTGACCCCATCTGAGGTGAGAAGAGGGGATGCCTGAGGTCCCTCCCTGGTCTGCACTGGGTCCTAGAAGTTCTGTGGTCAGTGGTCAGAGCCCAGACACGAGTAGCTGGTGGCCCCAAGAGGGTTCATGCTGCGTCCCTGTGTCTGATGCTAAAGATGGTCTATCAGCACAAAGATTCTTTAGGTCCAGAGGGACGGAGGCTGCCAGAGGGCAACAGAGGGGTCACGCCAAAGGGAGCAATGCTTAAATGGAGACCCCAGAGACATGTCTGCCAGAAGCCCGAGAAAAAACAGGGACATGGAGAGCTCCGGGTCGGAGGTCCAGGTCCTGGGAGAAGCGGAGGAGTGTGACCGTGACAGTAACACATTCATTGGCTTCATCTTGGACAAGGTAAATTAATCAGGTGAACAGCCACCTTGGGTGGGCAGTTTGGGGGTTAAGTGCTCTGCGGATGAGTCTTGATGTAACCGGCTAATCAGGCCAGAGGAGATCCTGCAGGGCTCTGGACACCTGAGCAGCTGAGTGATGAAGGGATGGCAGGAGGCAGGATGGAGGGCTGTGTGGGTGTGTGGGGCGGCGGGGGACGGGGGGAGGGAGATCATCAGGCTTGAATGCATTTCTCCACTTCTCTCTCTTTGACTTGCTCATTCACAGTGAACCCTGTCATCTGCGGGCATCCCTCTAGACAGAGGGAGAAGTAAGGGGGTGATGAGGAGGGAAGGTAAGAGAGGCAGGCTGGTGTGCCCAAGCATCTGCGAGCAGGCCGGTGCACCCCAGCGTCTGGGAATGAGCAAACCAGCAGTCCTGAGCCTGGGTGAACTTCAGCTCCTCTGAACACTAGAGAGGCTGAGTGGGTTCCTGTGGTCTTGCACCCAGTGAGGGAAACTGGGGTTTGGACCAGGCGGCCTGCAGCCCTTCCTGGCTGAGCCCCTGAGAGGCTGAAGGCTGGAGGGAATAGAGGGCCAACTCTTTCACCTGTGGTCCAGGGCCCCCTGTCCTCCCTGTAGAGTGAGGTAGAGGAAGCTACGCGGTCTCAGGTCCTGGCCATTGAGGCCCTGCCTGTCCTTACAATGCCCCCTCCCTGCCTCATCTCAGGACCAGTTTCCTGCTGAAGCGGGCAGTCATGAGGACATGGGGAGGTGATGGATTGAGGAACTGGAGGGTGCTCCTGTAGGGCTTCCGCATGGGTGAAAGGGGGCTCACGGAAGTTGGGGGGCTGGAGGTTCAGAGTGTGACCTCACTCCATCTGAGAGGACAAACACTGTGGGAGGTGCAGACCACAGGCCCAGTGTGGCTCTAGGCTGCACCAGGAATACACGTCGGACCTTCTGAATGAGACACGATCTATGTGTTCACCCTCCTTCCTGGTGACTCCAACACAGGCTGGAGCTCGAGCCACCAGTACACGGAAGGGGCCTGGCCGGGCTGCTGCAGACACTCACGTGGTAGGAGGCTCGCTCTTCCCGGTCCATGGGCCCCGTAACGGACATGCGACCCGACATGGAGTCGATGCTGAAGACCTCCATGGGAGGCTGGTCGGCACCCACACCGGTGATGCTGTAGCGGATAGGGATGTCGTTGTCTTTGTCTGACCGGATCTGAAAGGAGAAGCAGGGGAAGACAAAGGTCAGCCAGCAGCCACAACAGGGGCCTCGCAGTTCACCCTGACCTTGAGCCCCCCACACCTGGCCTCCAGGTACAGCCAGACCACCGCCAGTTCTTCACCCACCTGTGGAAAATGACAGCACACGCAGCTGCCAGGGGTTTACTGGGCATCCGTCACCAGCTCGGGCCCAGCTTGGGATGCATGAGAAAACAGTGGTCTGGTGAAACTCTCCTAATGTCCCACCATAAAACCTAGGAGGACCCAGACCCCCAGAAACCAACAGAGCAACACCTGCCGAATTTTAAGGGAAAAGAGCTGAACCCAAGACATTTATATTCAGCCAAGTTTTCATCTGTGTGGGAAGGGAAGGCTTTCTGGATGCCCCAAAACCAAGGAATATCCCATTTTCTTGCTTTTCTTGCCCAAAGCACTTGAAGATAAGTGAGGAAACTCACAGTCACAAAAGCACGTGAGAATGGAAGCCATGACACAAAGTGACCAGTGATCGGTATTTAGAAACAGAAATTTAACACTAAAAGGGTTGTCAAAATGTTTACAGAGTGATATGCAAATGTAAAGATATTTTTTTACAGAGAAGCTGTGTAATGTAGCGATGACAACTGAATCATGGGTTTTAGGGGTTTTGTGGTACAAACAGTTAAGTTTGGCTATTAACCAAAAGGTTGGCGGTTCAAATCCACCTGGAGGCACTTCAGAAGACTGGTCTGATGATCTGCTTCCCAGAAGTCAATCATGGAAAACCATGTGGAGCACAGCTGTTCTCTGATAAACACTGGCTTACCATGAGTTGGAATTGATTTGGTTTGCGTTGAGTCCATACCCAAAGTAAGTTCGTAAAGACTGAGAATCGGGAAAGAACTGTAAAGAACGCAGACAGCCCCAAAGTCCATGCTGTACATGGTATGGGGAAGGGCTAACCAAAGACATGATTTTGCTTTTGACCTGATAATTAGATGCATATAAAGTTTTAGCAGAAATACAGCTGAGTGTTCCTTAAAAGCTAGGACGGGCACATCACTTGTTTTGGACACGTCATGAGGAAATACCAGTCTCTGGACAAGGCCATTGTGTTGGTAAAGCAGGGGTCAGTGGGAAGGAGGAAAACACCCCCAGAGACAAACCGGAGCAGGACGATGAGGCCGGGGTGGGCAGTGTTCCCTTTGGCAGCACTTAAGGTTGCTAGGAGTTGGAGTTGGTTCAATGTCAGCAAACAACAAGCTTGGGAACACAGAAAGAACATTCAAAAGAAGAAACAAAACCCCGAACGGCAAATCCATTGCTAGGGAGCTGGCTCCAGCTCAGAGCAGCCATATAAGGCAGAGTGGACGTGTCCTACACGATTCCCAGGCTGAAATCTGTATGGAGGGGCAGACTGCCACATTTTTCTACCATGGAACCGCTGGTGGGTTTGAACCATTGACCTCTGGGTTAGCGGCTGAGAGCTTTACCACTGCACACCAGGCTCCTTGGAAGAAACGTGAGGTGCATATGGCTGTTTGAGATGAAGCGACTCCTCTTGGGATGACAAGGTAGCACTGCTAGAAACCCAGTTGTGGAGATCCACATTCTCTCCGCTGAGCCAGAAGTACCGGGAAGTGTTAACAAGGACTAGAGTTTTGAAAGATAAAATCAGCAATGTGGAAGGAACGGGCTTCCATTCAACATTGAGTAAAACCTTTAGAAAAGACAACTTAGTTAAATCTAAACCTGTAAGACTGTTGCACCATTTAATAATAAAATAGACCACAGTGGAAGTCTAAAAAAGAGAAAAAATTCCTCAAAGTAAAAATTACCTCCAGAACCTTTTATTGGAACAGTATAATTAAAGTTTTATACTAAAACCTAACAAAGAGAGAGAGAGAGAAAGACCACTTAGAAAGTTAAAAGTATTCTTAAATAACCATTGGGTCAAATAAAAATCGAAACAACATTTAAGACTACATAAAGGTAATACTGAGGATGAGACTATCATGTCGTGAAGTCTATGGAATGAGGTAAGAGTTTGACTTAAAACAAACCCAAAATCTTAAATGTTTCCATCCTTAAAACAGGATTATAGGAGATGAACTTGGCACTCAACTCAAGGCAAGCAAGATAAAAACACCCAAGCACTAAAGGAGAATGCAGAAAATTTTGAATCTGAAGACAGAAAAAGAAAAGATGTGATAAATACATTTCAGAGCTACGAGGTGGCTTCCAAAAGTTTGTAGAAAAACTCCGTTGTCATTTTAGGCGAGGATAGGAGAAGGGTAGGTAGGAGTAAGGAGTGAAAGTTCAGACTAGGAATGTGGCTAGGTCTAGCCTAAGACCTGGAGTCCTGGTGTGGCACTGTAGGATAGGATTGGACTATAAGGTTGTTTGGAACCACAAGGTTGGGAGTTCAAACCCACAGCCACTCCTTGGAAAGCCAATACAAGGTCGCTATGAGTTGGAACTGACTTGATGGCACCTAACAACAAGGCTAGGCCTAGGACTTCAATTAGTGCTAGGTGGGATTAATGTTAAGAGTAGGGGTTAGGGGTTGGGCTAAGTATTGGTTTAGTTTTTAGGGTTACAGTCAGGTTTATGTTTACTTGTTGTCGTTGTTAAGTGCCATCGAGTCGGTTCTGACCCATAGCAACCCTGTACAGGGTTTCCGAGGGTGTAAATCTTTACGGGAGTAGAAAGCCTCATCTTTCTCCCGCGGAGCAGCTGGTAGTTTCGAACCGCTGACCTTAAGGTTCGCAGCCCGATTCGTAACCACTACGCTACCAGAGCTCCTTACTTACTTATCTTTTTTTTTTTCTTGAAATCTACTTGATTTCTTCTTCATTTGGAAATTTTGTAATTATATTATTACCTCTTTTTACATTGGTTTTGTTGTTGTTGGAACTGTATCTCTGGTTCTCTAGTTTCAATTTTGTAGGTCTGTTTCTCTTTGAATAGTTCCATATCTGGGTTCAGCCTAGGTGGTATTGCCTTGTACGTTAGTCTAAGGTTGTTTTTGGTTCTCTGTCCAAAGAATAGCTTTAGTATTTTTTTGTTATTAGGTTGGTCTGGTTTATACAAATTATTTTAATTTCAGTTTATCTGAAAATGACCTAATTTCACCGTAATTTGATGGACAATTTTGCTTCATATTAGGGTTCTCAGTTAGAATTTTTTTTTTTTCTTTCAGATCTTTATATATGTCATTCCATTGCCTTTTTGCCTGCATGGTTTCTGCTGATAAATCAGAGCTTAATCTTATTAATTCTCCTTTGTGGGTAATTTTTCGTTTTTCCTTAGCTGCTCTCAGGATTCTTTCTTTGTCTTTGGTTTTGAAAAGTTTGATTATGGTATATCTTGTTGCCTATTCAAAGTTCAGTCAACTTCTTGAATGGCTGTCTTCTCATCTTTCGTGATGTTAGAGAAGTTTTCTTCCAACAACTTTTGGACAATTTTCTGTATGTATTTTTCGTTTCTTCCTGTTCTGGAATTCCAAACACATGTAAGTTATTCCTCTTATAATGTCCCACAGAAATCTTAGACTTTCTTTGTTTTTGTTTTTTTTTTGTTTTTCTGATTGTTCCCCTAGCAGATGAATATCAAGAGATTTTCCTTCCAGCTGAGTAATTCAGCTTTCTAATGTTTCGATTCTACTTCTTTACTCTTTGAGTGTATATTGGATTTCTGAAATCTTATGCTAATTTTCTGAGTTTCTGATTTTGTATGGTTCTCATTTGTCAGTCTGTTTCGTGAATTCTTCTGGAGTTTTGTCCATGTTTTCTTTGATGTCATCTGCCGTTTTCTTGATCACTCTTAGCCGTTGAAGTTGCCTTATCAGCATTCTTTTAAATTCTGTATCGGGTAGTTCCAACACCATTTTTGGTGTGTTATATTTTCTAACTTTCTATTTTGGGCACTTGTTGGAGGTACTTTATCTTATGTCTTCATGGAAGCTGAAATTGTCTGTTTTCTCTAAGACATTGTGGTGTTGTATTTATATTGGATTGGTGATTGTATACTGGTGTGTTCTCAAGCATTTGACACCTGTCTCCTGGTGGATGTGGTAGAGACAGAAAGTGTGAGTGCAGTTAGTTTTCTGTTCACTGTTGTGTAACGTAGTTCAAGGTTCACACACCCTCCTGAAGCCAGAGCTCTGTGCCCAGCATCTGACCCCAGGCTCTTTGGGAGGGCTGCCTCTGGCTGCTGGGCTGGCAAGGGCACGGGAATAAGGGAGAACTATACCCCTTGCTGCCAACCTCCAGCCTGTGAATGAAGTCCACTGTATCGACAGCCAGCATGGAAGCCCAAGATGGCGGTGCCTTTCCACACCAGCCTACAGCCGCCTGTGTCTCTTCTCTGTGGTTGCTCCTCTCCCAGTGGGCACTGCAGCCACCTCCGTCTCCCGCTCCCTGATGCTCAGGGTTTCAGCCTCACCAGCTGTATTGGTTCACTAGGTCTACTGTGTCTTCGTTGTACAGGGCCAGCTCAGTGTAGCTGCCTACTCTGCCATGTTGCCCTGGCTTCTCCATTATCTTTTTTTTTTTTTTTTAATTTAAGGTTTTTATTGTGGATTGAGTAAAAGTTTACAGGGCACATCATCATTTTCACATTCAACAATTCATATAACTTGTTTCATTACATTGATTATAATCCCCTCCATATACCATCAGTTAA
>NW_006408756.1:2184950-2190980 GCF_000296735.1 Chrysochloris asiatica
TATTTACTCTTGGATGGTGAGAGCGAGACTAATCTTCCTAGAAAGTTGAGTTACATGGTTACACAAGGGAAGCAGTGGAGAGGGCAATAGAAGTAACATATCTTAACAATGCAATGATTCCTAGTATGATGGCAATAACGAAACACGTGGCACGTTAAAAGACCAGGCCAGCACAATGCATGGCCTCACTTCTGAAACATTGTTGTTGTTGTTAAGTGCCATCGAGTCGGGTCCGACCCATAGCGACCCTGTACAGGGTTTCCGAACATTAACAGGTAATAAAACATATGATGAGTAATGAACAATCACAACAATTGGTAACATCTGTTAATTCCCCATTACCCACACCCAACAAGCAAAATGGCGGAAAGTCTCTGGAGTTTAAACAGTCTTCCAAGGGTTAAGCAGTCCTCAAAGTGTTTTAAACAGTCTTTAAAATGTTTTTCTGCTCTAGAAGTGGCTTGCTGGAACTTGGTGCTCTTGTCAGAGGGGCTTCTGTTGAGATGCATCTCCATTATCTTTTAATTCCATTTTCCCACAGATTTTTTGAAGGTCTTTTATATACTTAGGGAAAAACAAAACTTCAAACCCTTTATAACATAGATGTGCCTTTGGCAAGTTTAATTAAGAGAAAAAAACCCCCAAAGTGCTCATATTTTAGTTTAATTTTATGCTTAAATTTATACATATTGATCATTTCTTTTGATAAAACATACATTGTTCTTCAAGAGGGAAAAGACCTCAAATTCAAGTATAGACCCCTTTATTAAGTCTTAGACAGCATAAAGACAAATCATCCGGTTGAGGGAGACCACCCACCCGCACAAGGCCATAAAGGTGGTGTTATTGTTGCTGTTAAGCACTGTTGAACCTGTTCTGACTCATAGTGACTCTGTATAATAGGGTTTCCAAGGTGGCTTTGAACCACTGACCTTGCAGTTAACAGTCCAGTGTTATCCTACAGTGCCATACCAGGACTCCTGGGCTAATGATAGTTAATGAAAACAGGAAATTATCACAAAATTGTGAGGAGACAGATGAATTCATCACTGTCGTAGGTGGGACCATGGAAGCTGGGAAAGGACCATGACAGGGATGCATATACACCTGCGGATCAGGAAGGTTCATAGTACTGGTCCTGGGACCCTCCGACCACCCGGCTATTTGATGGTCAAGGTAGGACTCCTGACCAACACCCATCAAGGGTACGCCTAGGCAAGTCCGCTGAGAGCAAGATGACCCCACCCCGGTACCCCAACTTCCATCAAGGGCATGCCAAAGCAAGTTCACTGAGAGCAAGATGGCCCCACCCCGGTACCCCAATGTCCATCAAGGGCATACCGAGGCAAGTCTGCTGAGAGAAAGACGACCCCTCCCTGGGCTGGCCAGGGGAGTCGTAAACTACATTTAAACACACTCTGACTGAGGGCATAGCTTTTTACATTTCCCATTAATGGTCAGAAAGAACTCAGTGGAAGCCAGATTTATGTCAAGACTCCAAAGGATTTAGGGCTCCCACTGTAAACCATAGCCTCCCATAAGTCAAGTGCTCAGAATCTGAGCTCTAATACATTGCCAAACTTGACTAGAAAAAAGAAGAAGGTTGAAAAGACCACAGTTTCTGTAAGAAATGCCTTCTGAAACCCTCTAGGGACAGGCAAGGTTACACGGAGTTGTCTGTAACATTTCTGGAACAGGGAAGGAAGAGAAGATGACCTGCTTCATACACAGCTTTCTCACCCCATCACGGTGATGTGAAGCAAGAGTTCAGCAAACCCCTTCACGTGTTAGTACTGGGTTGTCGTCTGCGGAGTGTAGAACCAGGCCGGGAGTGTGACTTGCTGTTAGGTGCCCAACCAGCTGCCAAGATCCACATGGAACTCATCAGTGATCACCAGACTCCCCATGACGCCTAACACACAGAGCTACCTCTATGACTTATCCCAGAATCAAAGGATGGTTTCTCATTAGGCACCCTGTTTCTAGAACAACCACAGGACAGTCTCTCCAGAGACTCAGAAGACGTTTGATAATGAATGTTGTTGTTAAGTGCCGTTGAGTCGGTTCCGACCCATAGCGACCCTGTACAGGGTTTCCGAGGGTGTAAATCTTTACGGGAGTAGAAAGCCTCATCTTTCTCCCGCGGAGCAGCTGGTAGTTTCGAACCGCTGACCTTAAGGTTCGCAGCCCGATTGGTAACCACTACGCTACCAGAGCTCCTTGATAATGAATAGCCATCCTGAATCACTGTAGCTTCCCACTAGCTAAATGAACATGGTGGCAAGAACACCATGTTAAGTGTTGTTGTTGTTCTCAAGTGCCGTCAAGTTGGTCCCGACCCTATAGCGCCCCTGAATAGGGTATTCACAGAGTGAGTGGTAAGCTTGAACTCCTGGTTGTGTGGCTCAAAGTGACTTTGCAGTCTAGTACATTAGCCCACAGCACCACACCAGGACTCCACCATGTTAAATAGCCAAGACTAGCATCAGCCCTACAATAGGGCATGAAAAAGAGATAAGCACTTGATTATCTCTAAGTAAGGTGATAAGGTTTCCATTTTGTGAACACTTTGTTGTTTTTAAGTGCTGTCAAGGTGGATCTGACTCATAGCGACCCCTGTATAGGGAGGGTTTCTGAGGAGTGGCTAGTTAGTTTGAACTGCCGACCTTGTGGTTCAAGCCAACCTCGCGGTCCCGAGCATTATCCTATAGTACCACTATTGTCAGAGACCTGCTGTGGTGCTGTGGGTTAATGCACCAGACTGCTAAAGCTGTTTGAACTAGCTGCTCCTCGGAAACCCTATACAAGGTCGCTATGGGTTGGAATTTACTCGACGGCACTTCACAACAAAACAACCACCACTATTGTCATAGATGAGAAATGTCAGATGAGGTCATCAATAAGGGATGAGGACTTGTATATGTGACCCATATTTGGGGAGCACTTATTGTGCTGACCTTATTGATGACGATAGAAAAATCTACTATTCAATGCCTTTCTTCCTGATTTGTGTCTGGTAGTAATGACCTGAGGTGGGCGGTGAGAGTAACGCTGGCTTCGATGGGTAAGGTTATGGCCACTTTAGTTAGGTCATGGTCCTCAGTGATTGCTGGTTATGGAATAATGTCATCTGGCAGTTTCAGTGATGTAGACACTGTTCATTTTGAAATTTGATGTGGTTATCCTCCATTTTCTTATATCACCGATTTTTACATAAGGACTTGGCCATTCGATTTGAACCACAAGGTCAGCAGTTCAAATTCACCAGCTGCTCCTTGGAAACCCTATAGAGGGTCGCTGTAGGTCGGAACCGACTTGACGGCACTTCACAACAACAACAACATACATTCTACACACATATTGCTGGGCTCTCCCCTTAAGAATGCACATTCATGTAGACACACACACATGCATGTGCTCTGACCTCCTCTCCATGGTACCTGTTGGTTGATTGGCCCCTCTGTGTTCACATTGCAAAACAGGCTGAGAGGAACTGTGTTCTGGTAGGAAGGACCCCCGCTATCAGACTCAGCATAACAGAACTTTGAGCAACAACAATGCTGGGAGCATGGGGACAGACCCCACTTCTGCTGCCCCCTCGACATGTCCATCTCACTGAACCATCTGTGTCCTGCCCACACTTTCTCCCCTCTAGCGTGGAGCATCCAACGTGAGCACTTTCAGAGCCACTGGTAGAAACCACCCCATATAGTTTCCAAGACTGAAAATCTTTACTGAAGCTGACAGTATCTTTCTCCTGTGGAATTGCTGGTGGATTTGAACCACTGACTCTATGGTTAGCAGCCCAGTGCCTAACCCACAGCACCACTAGGATTCCTTAAATATAAGTTTGCTGGAAAGAAAAACCCACCTCATGTTTCAAGAGAATTTCCCCCCTCTTTTGCAAAGAAACCTCCTTACATTTTGACCACTGGACTGCATTTGCCCAATTCTAGAGGTATCATTCAGCAGAGCTTTCTGAAATATATGGGCTACCACATGTGGTGGGCATCCCAGGCTCTCTGCACTGTCCCCCAGGATGCTCTGAACCCCCGTAATTTACCATATCAAGAAGAAATAGTGTGTGAGTGAAGGCTCTGGGTCAGGGGAGAGCCATTTCTCCCTGATTTGTGTCTGGTGCGAGAAAACTCGGCAGACGCCATGAGTAGGGAGACTAGACAGGTATTTCCATCACGACCTCGCTTTCATGGCGCCCCCGAGAATTACGCTCTTTTGCATTTGTTATTAAAGGACAGAACAGATGGCACAAGGTTAGTTTAAAGTGATGTCTACATTAAAATAACTGATGGTGCCCGCAAAGGTGTCCACCTGGGGGAAGGCTGCTGGGCAGGCAGGCGCTGTCCTGAGTCAGCATCTGCCCCTGACCAGGCATTTGCCTAATTTCAAATGAACTTGAAACTGGAGAAAAATCACTGTGTGTGGTGATGAACGGCTAATGACTTGGAGGTTTTCTCCCAAATCGTCCAAGGGGAGGGTGCTGCTGGGGGGCCTTAGGAAGGGAGCCTCACAAGAGGAGAGGAAGCCCACCTAAGCAGAAAGGACCCAAGCTTTGTGCAGTCCCCTCCCCTGGTCCCCAGCTCTCCTTTCCTGTCACCCTGGAGCCCTGCTCATTCACCAAAGAGCTGCACTCTCCCAGGAGCACTGCTGTGCCCGGACAGCCCTGTGCTGCAGACAGAGAGATGTTACCAGGACAGAAGAGCAAGAGATGTTCCAGAAAGTCACCATGATCAACTGGCACAACCTAGTCCACAAAGACGGAGTCCTGGGTCAGCGCTGGAGACTAAGCATTGGACTGCTAACCATAAACTCGGGAGTTCAAACCTTCCAGCCACTCCTCAGAAACCCTATACAGGGTCACTGTATGTGTCAGAACCGACTTGATGGCGCTTGATAACAGTCATAAAGATGCTCTACATCCTACTTTGGTGAAAAAAGACTGCGGTCTTAAAAACTTGTCACCAGCCAACTAAGATGCAGCTCGTGGTCTCTCCATATCTAGAGCCAACAAGAGTGAAGAGAGTCAAAGATGCAAGGAAACTGTTCAGAGGACTCATGGGTCACGCGAACTCAGCTTCCATGACCCTGAGACCCGAAGAGCTAGGTGGTGGCCAGCTATCCCTACTGACCGCTCTGAAAGGGATCACAATAGGAGGTCTTAGACAGAGAGAGAGAAATGTGGAACAAAACTTGAAATCATAAAAAGGACCAGGCTTACTGGTTTCATAGAGACAGGAAGGACCCCAAAGACTGTTGCCTTCAGAACTGGAACTGAACCCACCCAGGGGCTTAGCTTGTAGCTAAATGACAGACAGACCTGTAGGGAGTATGCACAATCATCGGAAGAGAACAATCAACCGCACAAGACCAAAACGGCAGATTAGCTCAGGGACACAGCTCAGAAGGCAGAAGGGCACAATAGACACAGGGGGGGAGTGAGGAGAGTCCTGGGACAGCTTAAGAACTGCCATCTACATCACAGAACAAAATGTGTACCGAGTGTCCAATGGAAACGAACTTGCTCTGTAAACCTTCACCCAAATCACAATAAACGGTTAAAAAAAAGCTGCTGTTGCTAAGAGCTGTCAAGTCAGTGCCAACTCATAGTGACCCCAATAGGGTTTCTAAGAAGCAGCTGCACAATTTGAACCGGCGACCTTGAGGTTCAAACCCACCTTGTGGTCCAGTGCTTATCCTACATCGCTACAGCACATTTTAATTTTTTGAATTTAATTTTGTTGTAGTTAAAAAAATATATAACAAAAAAACTTGCCATTTTGACATTTTAATTGCCCTGAAGCCACAGCACTTAACAGCTCAGCTGTTCAGACCCACTCAGCAGGAGAAAGACCTGGTGACCTGCTTCCCTAAAGATGGCAGTTAGGACACCCTGTGGGCAGTTCTCCTCCATTACACTAGGGGGCGCTGTGAGTGGATGATATATAAAAGTATATACGAGTATATAGTGACACAATAGATGACAGCCTAGGACACCCTGTGGGCAGTTCTCCT
>NW_006408756.1:2191520-2194115 GCF_000296735.1 Chrysochloris asiatica
TCCGCGGGAGAAAGATGAGGCTTTCTACTCCCGTAAAGATTTACACCCTCGGAAACCCTGTACAGGGTCGCTATGGGTCAGAACTGACTCGACAGCACTTAACAACAACATGAGTATATAGTGACACAATAGATGACAGCCCGGGAAACCCTATGGGACAGTTATCCTCTGTCACACGGGGGCACTGTGAATCAGAATTAACCTAAGAACAACATGCTGTACATCTGTCACCACTATTTATTTCCAATAGAAATTATTATTCATCTTCCTTAACAGGCCCCTGTTTTGTTGTTAAGTGCTATCGAGTTGGTTCCAACTTGAAGCAGGCCTGTATAGGGTTCGAATAGCAGCTTGTGGGTTCAGACGATGGAATTTACAGTTCACTGCAAATCCTGCAGTGCTATACCAGGACTCCAACAGGGCCCTAGTGACCACTAATAAACTGGAGTCTGTACATTTGCTTACTTAATGTACTTATGTATGTGGAATCATACAGTATGTGTCTGATTTAATGTTTTGATGATTCATCCATGTCATAGAAATGTCATTTCTCTTTGGATGGACCACATTTTGTTTATCCATTCATCTGTGGATGCATGCTTGGACTGTTTTCATTCTTTGGCCATTGTGAGTAATACTGTAGTGAACATTGATATATATGTAAGGTAAAGACAACACACTCAACTCTTTTATTACCAAGGGACATATACCACCTGCCAACATTTTCAGCCTCAGGTTTCTTGGGAACCTGCTATCCCAGTTGTAGTATGCACTGCCATCTGGTGGGAACATGCAACGGGCCCCATCCCTGCAATTCTACCACGAGTCCACTTGGGACATATGTGTCCCACATCATTGAATCAAAATCCAGATTACTTCAGAAAAATTCCCCCTTGGTTTTAGCATGTCTTCCATTACTGAAGACAAATGAAATCAACAAAAACTTCAAAGCAGGATTAATTCATAATTATATACTGTGAAAAGGATTGTGGCTGAAAGACACCAGGGTCTGGGAGAGGCACTGGTGGAAGAATGGAAGAACTAGGGGCAGGGGAGTGGCAAGAAAGTTAGGTTCAAATGGGATCTATCTTCTTGGTGTTGCCCACTGCCTTGTAGAGCACATGGACACACACATATAGTTGACTGCACTTGTGCACACACACACATGCACATGTACATGCATGCACAAACATGAGCTTCTGGATGCACACACATTCACACACATGCGCACACAAACATGAGCTTGTGTGTGCACATGCACACACACATGCATGTACATACAGACACATGCACAATCACACATGTGTAAACATGAGCTCGGGTGTGCACATACACATGCATACGCACACACATGAAAGAGCTCATGAGTGCACACACATGCACACACACATGTACCTGCACACACAAACATGAGCACATATGCACACACACATGCACACATGTACACACACAAACATGAGTTTGTGCGTGTGCATGCAACACTGTACACACGTGCACAAACACGAGCATGTGTGCACACATACGCACACACATGCACACAAACATGTGCTCATGCTTGCACATGCACACATGCACAGACATATGCACATGCATACACGTGTACAAACATGAGCTTTGTGTGCACACACATATGCACACACACATGCATGAATGTGCACCTGCCCCACAAAGCTGGATATACACATGTACACCTCCATGAACTCATATGCACCCCCCCTCACACACACACACACACACACACATGCACACACACCCAGAATTTCCTTCCCCTTTTTGCATGGTGTCCCGGTCCTGCATTTTCAGGGATAACTGTGTTCCACCCATCAGGTCTCCCTCAACCGTGGTCCTGGCATTAAAAAAAAATGTGATGATGTTTTCTGTGGGGGTGTCAGTCTGGAATGCGTTTCAGTACTTGTTTCTTGTAGAATCATAAACTGAGATTCCCCAGGAAACAAATGCAAACCCTGGTGGGAGTTCTGAGTCCCCTGTTGTTGTATAGGGTTTCCAAGGAATGGCTGGTGAACCTGAACCACCGACCTTCATCAAGTAGAGCGCTCTGGATGGTGGCTGCCCCTGCTGTGGAGCACACTTGTCAGTGACAAGTACTAGCGGAGGCAATTTCCCATAAAAGAGGACGAGTCCGCCCAAGTGCTGGGCCTGTCACTATCGGTGCTCCAGGTCTCCACGTGGACAGAAAAGCATGTACGCAGCTTCATGAGCCTGTCAGCACACAGGGCACAAACCATGGTCTGGACACTTCTCTGGGCTGCAGGGACACAGATATGGTGGCCTCTGTCCCCAAGGAGAACCTGTGCAGGCCTGGTCCATACACACAGCAGGTGGAGATATATATTATTGTTGTTATGTGCCATTGAGTCGGTTCTGACCCATAGAGACCCTGTATTGGGTTTCCAAGGAGCAGGTGGTGAGCTTGAACCACCGACCTTGAGGTTCAAAGCGATTTTGCAGTGCAGTGCATGAATCCACAGGGCCACACCAGGAATCCATATACATGGAGTCCTGGTGTTGTGCTGCTGAAGGATGAGCACTGGACTGCAAACCAGAAGGTCAGTGGTTCAAACCCACCAGCTGCTT
>NW_006408756.1:2194215-2202192 GCF_000296735.1 Chrysochloris asiatica
ATATATATATATACACTCCTTTTAGTAAGCACTTGACTGAGAACAAGGTTTGTGGTTCGAGCCTGTTAGCTGCTGTTAAGTATTGTCAAGTTGGTTCCGACTCAGCGATCCTACGTAAGGAGAGCTTCCCTGGAGTGACCTGCATCGCTTTTTATCTTACTCGAATTCAAAGGCGAGAAACAAGAATCTACTACCACCAAGAAGGAAGGCTGGGAGTGGAACACACCCTTTGGGCTTGGGGTTCCCAAGGCTTTAAATCTTTTGCAGGAACAGAGCGCCTCATTTTTGTTCGGAAGCGCAGCTGGTGTCCTTGAACCGACAATTCTGTGGTTCGTGCTCTCTCTCTCTATTTGGACAACATGCGACCCCATGTACAAAAGAACAAAACACTCCCCAGTCCTGCACCATCTTCACAAGTGTTGTTGAGCTTGAACCCATCGCTGCTGCCACTGTGCCAATCCATCTTATGGGGGAAGAGGGGGTCTTCTTTCTCGTGGACCCTCTACTTTATCTAGCATGATGCCTTTCTCCAGGGACTCGTCCCTCCTGATAAGATGTCAGAAGTATGAGAGACAAAGTCTTGCCATCCTGGCTCCAAGGAACCAGGCTGTACTACTTCAAGCCCAGATTGGTTTGATCTTTTGGCAGTCTATGGTATTTTTGAATATTCTTCTCCAACACCATAACTCAAATGCATCAATTCTTCTATGGTCTTCCTTATTTACTGTGTGACTTTCACATGTATATGAAGCTATTGAAAATACTTTGGGTCAGGTGCGCTTTAGTCCTCAAACTGACATCTTTGCTCTGGAAACTTTAAAGAGGTCTTTCGCTGCTGATTTGCCTAATGCAATACATTGTTTGATTTCTTGACAGCTACTTGCTTAAGTGTTGACAGTGGATCTAAGTTTTCTTTGACAACTTCAATCTTTTCTCCATTTATATGGATGTTGTTTATTGGTCCAGTGGTGGGAATTTTTGCTTTCTTTACATTGAGGTGCAATCCATACTGAAGGCTGTGGCCTTTGATCCTCATCACTAAGCATTATGGGTCAAATGATTCTGAATGAGTGGGCCACCACTGCTGCCTCTGACCGAGGGGAGGGCCTATGGGGGCAGTGGTATAGTGAGGTCAGCATTTGCCTGACTATTGTCCAGCCTCCTTGTTTGTTACTGAGCTTGTCTGTGCAAACTAGAGCTCCCCACGAGTGTTTGATCCCTAACATTGCTGTAACAGAATCACCTCCAGTGGCTGGAGTTAAAGAACAGACATTTGTGTTCCCACAGTATGGAGGCTCGTAGCCCTAATCCAGCCAGCCGGCTCCATGGGAAGGCGCTCTCTGTTGGCTCTGGGAGAGACTGTTGTTGGTCCTTGGTGGTCTTCAGGTGGCTTGTCCCAGTTTGTGTAGCTCTTGATGCCACTCGGACATGATTGGGGTTAGGGCACACCCTATACCAATGTGGCCTCATCATCCTAACAGAGAAAACTCTTTTCCCAGATGGGACCACAACCTCAGGCATAGGTCAGAACTCCAACACACAGTTTGGGGGAACACGATTCACTCCCTAACATTGCTGGTCCTCATCTCTAATGGGGAGTGATCCAGGAACTCGGTCCTATACTCCCACACCTGAAATTCCTACAACAAACAGCACCAACCAGTCAGCCTGGAGCCTGGGCCAGCTCATGGTGGCCCCATGTGCGCCAGAGAACGCTGCTCTGTTGGGTTTTAAGCTTTTGAGTTTTGGTGAAAATACACAGAGTGTCAGGAATTGAATTGTGTCCCCTCAACAAACATGTGTCAACTTAGATGGAGCATGCTCCTCCGAGGTTTGCCAGTTATGCAATGATGCGATCACCCCAGTGATGTGGTCTGATAGGGACTCAGCCCTGATCCCATGTAAGGGGTGTTTCCCTGGAGTGACCTGCATCGCTTTTTATCTTACTCGAATTCAAAGACGAGAAACAAGAACCTACTACCACCAAGAAGGAAGGCTGGGAGTGGAACACACCCTTTGGGCTTGGGGTCCCTGAACTGAGAAATTTCAGACCCAAGGAAGACTTTTGACGATGACTTTCCCCCAGAGCTTTCCCTGGAGCTGGTGCCTGGAATTTGGACTTCTAGCGTCCTAATCGGTGAGAGAAGAAACGTGTGTTTGTTAACCACCCCTTTGTGGCCCTGTTATAGAGGACTAAAACACACAGTGGAAACCACTCCTATTTCAATGTTTCTAGACAAAGTGATCCGCCACATTGGGCACATTCTTTACATTCTGATGGTGTCTTGTCATCTCTGTTCTCACTGGGTCACTTCCACTCAGCCCCAAACTCCAACCTTGGCTTCTATGCTTTAGAAGAGCTGTTGATTCTTTGGTCTTACACAATTTTTTCAAAGAAGAGTAGCACAACACTAAGATGACAATCTTTACTCTTTGGGCTCAATTGTTACTTAGCTCAAAGGTGACTTCAGGGGACAGTTTCCAACTCAAGGTTTGATGAATCAATCAGAGTCATGGTCTTGGGGGCTCCACTAGACTCCAGTCTGTGGGAATATGGACGTTCTGTTGAACATTTCTCTCCCTTTTGCTCACAATTTCACTATTATGCTCCTTACCAGAATGTTTCATGGTGCTAGTTGGGCTCCATTTGGGTCTTCAGGTCTCAAGGTGGAGGAGACAGTGGTTCATGCATACAAGTTGCCAGGTAGTACAGTTCTCTCTCGATTCTTGGGTTTACTTCTTCCTCTTTGGCTCCAAGTGAATAACGACCAATAGTTGTATCTTAGATGGATACTCTTAATCTTTTAAGGTCAAACAGAAACTGTAGGAACTATATTGTGTCCATTGAGTGAATTTTCCCACACGACCATGGCCCTACTCTGTGCCGTTCTCAATGGCATATTTTTCAGAAGTAGTTGGCCAGACCATTTTCCTCGGGCACTTCTGGGTGGATTCAAACTTCCAACTTCTAGGTTAGTGGCTGAACATTTTGACTGCACCACCCTGGACTCACTGGAATTCCTTAAATGACCATGAGAGCAAACTCAGGATGTTATCCCACCTGACCATCTTGTCAAGCCCATTCTGCAGATGGGGAGACTGAGGCCCAGAGAGACTAAGAGGCTTGGAGAAGTTTTCATAAGTCATAGGAGATCAAGGGTGGAGCTCTACTCCCATCTTAGTGGCCATTTGGCCTCCCCATGAAGCCTCAATGAGCAGAAAGGGAGGCTTGTACAGAGGAGGGGGTCAGGAGGCCTCAGAGTCTGTCTCACTCCCAACAGGGCTACTTACCTGACTTGGTTGAATTATATCCCCACCCTCACCCCAAAAGAGATCTAGAAGTCCTAACCCCTGTATTTGTGAGCATGACCTTGTTTGGAAATAAGGTCATTGAAAATGTTATCAGGTAGCATGAGGTCACACAGGAGTAGGATGGTCCTGATCTTCTATGACTCATATCCTTATAAAAGAGAAGATGCACAGAGAGGGAGGAGGAAGAAAGTCCTGTGACACTGAAGCCGCAAGACAAGGGACACCCAGAGCCGCCAGAAACCAGGAGAGAGGCCGGAATAGATCCTCCCTCAGGGTATCAGGTAATGTAGTGGTTACAAATTGTGCTGCAAACCTCAAGGTCAGCAGTTCGAAACCGCCAGCTGTTCTGTGGGAGAAAGATGAGGATTTCTGCTCTTGTAAAGATTTACAGCCTCAGAAACCCTGTACAGGGTTGCTACGAGTTGGAACCGACTCCATGGCACATAACAACAAGAACAGGGTCTCAGGAGGAATCAACACTGGTCTCAGACTCCCAGCCAGTGAGACAATCCATTTCTGCTCTTGTAAGCCACCCACTTGTGGGCTATTGTTACAGGAGGCCCAGGAAATGAACACATAGAGGACTGCTTGACTCTGTGTCTTTAAATGTCACCGTGACTCTAAGGTCTGCATTAGGACTTCAGTGTAATTGCTCTCGAAAAAGATGATGAAATTGCAACTTAGTCCTGCGTTCTAGCTGGCTGCAAAGTTTAACCTGAGAATCCTTTGCCACAATGCTGCAAGAGGTAGCAATGTTCAAAGAATGCTCATCCAATTAATGGGGCAAACTTGCCGTGGTGAGTGAGAAGCAAGTATTCTATTTTATGGCCCCTCCCACTCGTCCTTGATTCTCAAACATTACTTTAAGAGTCTTGAAGATGTTTGTATATTTTGCATTTTATGGAATACTTTTCCAGGCACAATGGAATCCAGCCCTCAATTATTTTCAATTAGGTTTCTGTAACGAGCAGAAAAACCCAGAATGTGGTATGAAAAGGCATTTGTTGTGTAACATTGATGCTATCACACATTACAGTTCACAATTACTTGGAGTTTTATAAATCATGAAAAAAATCCTCAAAGTCACATGAATACTAATGAGAGCCATGAATATGTTCCTACAAATTAGCCTGGTAGGGAGAAGTCGGTTAGATGCCTCTCAAAAATGTCCTTCAGGTTGTTCCCATTGGCTTCGGGTTATAGTGGGTGCCTATGACTGACAGTCTACCAGCAGAGGCCTGGGTTCCTTTAGGAGGACCACTGGTCCCCCATTGTGGGTGGGCTTGGGGAGATGGCCTGTCCCAGGACCCAAGTGGGCAGGCAGTGTCTCCACTGTGTGTCTGGAGCAAAGGCTGAATCAAGGCTGGAAGCATGGTGGCCCTTCCTGGCCATGGTCCTTCCCTGTGAAAGCAGAGCCCTTGGGAGTCCTCAGGTGGGGTGCAGGGTGGGCTGGGGGTCTTTGGGTAGGGCAGGGAAGGGTGGGATGGGCCTGAGTATCTTTGGATGGGGTGCAGGGTGGGCTGGAGGTCCTTGGGTGGGATGGGCCTGGGGCTCATTGGGCAGGGTGTAGCGGGCTGGGCCTGGGGTCTTGAGGAATCTGAGGCTGGCCTCACCCTAAGCCCTGCTGGGTACCTGTTCTGTGGAGCATCAAAGTTTAAGGAGAGCAGTGAAGTGCCACATCACTAGGGGAAACAAGTGAAATTAACAAAGATATTAACAAAGATCAACCTGGAGACCGCCTGTCACACTTGTGGGCTCAGCTGCTCTGCTCAGCCAGGTGAGCCTGGGTTGGGGAGGGGTTCTCCAGGACGGGGCACAGGGGGCTCTAGGAGGAAGTACAGTTGCAGGACAAGGACTGGACCCTCTTGAGAACAGAGTCCTGGACCCTCCACTGGGGAATTATCAATATGAAAAATGTCGACTTTTACAAGCAGTGGCTGCGAGTCCACTTTGTGTGACGCTGTGGCCACTGGTCACCAGGAGCCCTTCTTTGCCTGACTGGCCTTTGAATGGGGATCCCACACTTTAACTGTGGTTTGCAGGGATCTCCCGCATCCCCTGCGCCTGGGGACAGGTTGCTGAGGCCATAAGCAGAGTCCTAGCCCTGTTATCCAGGGTCACCGGGAAGTCCCCATGGGTGAATGCGAGGCATGGACTGTGGCTCTGAGAGTGTGAGACCGGCCTTGTGTGGGCCTGCTGTGACAGGGGGACAGTACACCCTCAAACGATGTGGATGGAGTAAAGATCTCAAGACCTATGTTTGCTGACGCAGCATGATTCAAAACGGGAAGAAACAGCTGCAAACATCCAGTTGTGCCCATCAGTGCCACCCGGGGGCAGACTGGCACAGTAGCCGCAACAATGAGATCACACATGACAATGATTGTGAGGTGCAGGACTGGGCAGGGTTTTGGTCTGTTGCTGGAATTTACTTGATGGCACCTAACAACAACAACTTACAGTTTACCACAATAAGACAAATCTGGGTGAGTATTCAATAAACTATCGTAGGGAGCAGCAGGCCAGCGCTGTGCCCACAGCGAGCGTTCAATGAAATGCTCCAGAGTGAGGCTGGTGTTGAGGCGAGAGCTAGCAGCTGGATGGCTAATTCTGAATTCTACGGTTATTATATACGTGTAGACAGACTTTAAAGTCGTGGGGTAGAGAAATAAAGGAAGGAAGAAAGGAAAATATTTCACCTCATCAAGGGTCTACAAATCAAGCAAGGAAAATTAACTCTGAGGCCACAAACCCAAAGACTGTAACTGTGGTTATGGGACAAAGAAGAGGACAAAGTTTGGGGAGATGCAGCATTTAAACCTTCTTCTTGAACAGCGCTCGTGTGGAAACTTGTTAACACCCAAAATGTGACTTGTCTTGTCATTTTAGGAGGGGTAAGCCAGCTCTGCTAAAGCCCAATGGCTCCTTTATAGAAGAAGTGAGAAGTTACAGATGAAAGAAAGTCTTTAATGAAAGGATTCGCTTTTTCTCCTCTTATAAATATCCTTACAATCAGATTACATCTGACCTGGGTTTCTTGTTTGGCTGGTACCAGTTTCTTATGAAGACTTCTTTTCTCCCAAGTTTCCATGCTGGTTAATTCCAAAAGATGAACGAGGTCAGTGTTAGAAATTTGAGCATAGGCACGCATAGAGACTCAGACATCGAGGTGTTGGTAAGAAAACAATGAGCGTTTTTCCTCTCAGGTGACACTTGTGACCCTGTAATGTGTCTCCCATGAGTCTCTCTGCTCCTACCTGCTTTTCTACTATCAATTCATCATCTTTTTGGTGTTTCTATTCATTTTTATGAAATTCAAAAGCCTCTGCTCATCTCAAGTCATACTAGTTTTCCATGAAACCAGATAACCCACCAGCAACTCTCACTTGACAAGGTGGCAATGGAGTTGTCTTTGAAAAATTGTGTCTGGTGGGGCAACCTCAAGGTCAAGGAGAGCAGCAGGAAAGAGTGGCAGCTAAAGCTTTGGGGGACAATTTGGTCTTTTCCCCAGGAAGCTGCTGCCTTCAGACATCTGGTGGAAAATTATAATGGAAAAAGAAAGCAAGCGGACATGTTTAATGGTGGCAAACAAAAAGAATGTTTAGTGATGTTACGTCCTCCAGCAATTCTTTACCCAGCCTAAAGGCACCGTCTCTTCACGTCTTCTCCATAAAACATGTCTTTTACACATAAAGAATGCTGTCCCTCTACATGGTTTTACTGCATAGTATTTATTGATCAAGCCATTCTTTGGCATAAAATGGACTTAGTAGTAAGTAGCATGTCTTATTTTCTAAAGAATTTACATGAACTGGTAACCCAAATGTCCTATGTCCACATTTATTCTTACACTGTCAAATACTTAAGCAGACATCAGGGAGCTTAGCAATTCAATTGGGCTCCACTGTTGTTATTGTCAAGTGCTGTCGAATCAGTTCTGACTCACAGCGACCCTGTATAGGAATTTCAAGGAGCTGGTGGCTTTGAAACACTGACCTTGCAGTCAACAGTACAGTGCTTATCCTACAATGCCACATCAGGCACTAAGCACACAAAATCATATAAAGACACTATACCAACAATTATAATCAAAGGTTTTGGATGCAAATAGTTCTGGGTTCTAACTCCAATCCTCTCACTTAAGTTTGTTTTTGGACACACTTGCCCTTCCTAACTCTTAGTCTCTTCCTTTATAAAGTGGAAATAATGGTACCTATTGCACAAAATTTTCAAAAAAACAAACAAAAAAAAACAGCAATGAGTAACTTAGAAGACTCATAGGAAGTCGTTCAGGATGCAGTAGTCGAAGCTTCCTTCACAACCACCATCATCTTCATCACCATGATCTTCACAATAATCCTCATCCTCATCCCTACCATGATCATCACTGACATCATCTTCACAATAATCCTCAGCCTCATCATTACCATGATCATCACTGACATCATCTTCACAATAATCCTCATCCTCATCCCTACCATGATCATCACTGACATCATCTTCACAATAATCCTCATCCTCATCAGTACCATGATCATCACTGACATCATCTACACAATAATCCTCATCTTCATCACTACCATGATCATCACTGACATCATCTTCACAATAATCCTCATCCTCATCACTACCATGATCATTGACATAATCTTCACAATAATCCTC
>NW_006408756.1:2202292-2202620 GCF_000296735.1 Chrysochloris asiatica
TCATCACTACCATGATCATCACTGACATCATCTTCACAATAATCCTCATCCTCATCACTACCATGATCATTGACATAATCTTCACAATAATCCTCACCCTCATCCCTACCATGATCATCACTGACATCATTAACACAATAATCCTCATCCTCATCATTACCATGATCATTGACATCATCTTCACAATAATCCTCATCTTCATCACTACCATAATCATCACTGACATCATCTACACAATAATCCTCATCCTCATCACTACCATGATCATTGACATAATCTTCACAATAATCCTCATCCTCATCACTACCATGATCATCACTGACATCAT
>NW_006408756.1:2202875-2208924 GCF_000296735.1 Chrysochloris asiatica
TCATCCTCATCACTACCATGATCATCACTGACATCATCTTCACAATAATCCTCATCCTCATCACTGCCATGATCATCACTGACATCATCTTCACATCCTCATCACTTTCATCAACATCGTCACCATTGTCATTGCCAACATCACAATCACCATCTTCTTCAACATCATTACGAGTAGCACCACCAGTTCCATGATTACTGTCTCATCACCATCATCATCTTCATCACCATCTTCTTCAACATCAACACTGTTACTACCACCAAATGAGCCACCATCATCATCAGCATCTTTTTCATCACTGTAAGTACCACCATCACTCCCATCCATGTCTTCATCATCATCATCACTGTATCCCTAACACCATCACACTCACCAACCTAATATTGATCATCACTATTAATGCCATGGCCACGACTTTCATCATCAAAATCATTATCACCATCTTCTTCAACATCATCGTCATGATCATCACCTTCGTCAACATCACCATCACAATGATTACATTTCCATTATCATCATCTTCATCACCACTAACCAGCATCATGAGCACCAATGACATCATGAGCACCATTATGGCTGAGGTACTCGTCTGCCCACGAAGAGAGAACAAAATATAAGACATATGTTATCTAGTCACACTAACATAATTAATGGACCCCTAAGATGGGCATGCCCAAGGGTACTCATGGGGCAACAGAATGGAGTATCTGAATACTGTCAATGCTTGAGACTGTGCCTCTGAGGACGGGAACTAAGTGCACATGTTGTGTCTGATGTCATAAATGTAGAACTTGTATGTGATGAATTAGAATCTACTCACTGACTGCCTTGTGGCCAGAGTATTTGCAAGTTGGGGAGTGTTGGGTGATATAGGCGATCTTCAGAAGGTCCTTAAGTGCAAATCCCACCTGCAAGACAGGGTTTGAAAGGTGCCACTGTCTACTGTGAGGGTCTCATACAGAGCAACAAAATGCCCTGGGAAGGCATCCTTAGAGGTCTATCTGAGAGGACGTGTGGACAGGGTCGGGGTAGGGGGTCAGAGGACAGCACGCTCACCCTCACTCACAACCTGCTGGGAAGCCTGGGCAAGTCCCTTCCTCATGTTGGCCCTTAGCTTCCTTGTCTGTGACAATCTCCAGACTTTCTCTCCTGGATCCCAGTTCCGGCTTTTTTTGATGATACAAAACACAAATTCAGAGAAAATAGAAATGGCTCCCTTTCAGTAGCAAATCCATGACTTGATGCAGGGGGAGTTGTAGGACCTGCTTTATTCCTCCTGTTCCCAGAAAGTGTCCACAACCTGGTACCTGCTTCTGTGTGTGGACAGAGATTGTACTCATGAGGGAGGAGGGGCCAGGAAAAGCTGAGACCACAGCTATATGGGAGTGAAGTGGTGTCCCTGGTGTCTTCATTCTCCAGATGTCCTGACAGGAAGGACAGACTGTGGCTCAAGGGCCTCTGGGTAGAGAGTATCTGAGCAGGGTGTGGCTCTGCATCTCCCTAAACCTAAACCTTCCCCACAACAAGCTTCAAGTGAAGTCTCACGTTGGGGCTGTGGTGTGTTTTGGGAAACATACTCTCCAGTTATTCCTGAGGGGTGTGGACAGTGACCAGCGTCCCCTTAGAATGTCCAAGACACTCTGGTGCTGAGGATGCAAGAGGTCCCACCTAACACCCTTTGCTGGAGCCCTGGGGACGATCGATCAGATTCATTTTAGCACCCTAATAAAAACCCTGATCATCTAAATGCAATAATAACTCTGCTCTATAAAAATGCCTGTCTCCTCATGCTGTTGTCACCATCAGAAGCTGGATAATAACCCTCACAACATGACACAAGATGGTTATTGTATTAAAATGGATGCATGACAAAAGGTTTTATTACATGAGTAACTTTTCTAGGCATAGAGATGCTTTTTACGCTGAACTGGAGTAAGGAAGGCATAACTCACCGGCACATTAGTGCGCAGCCCGCAGAGGCTGAAGGCCCACTCGCTGCAAATAAGTCAATTATTAATGAGATGGTGTCTAAAAATAAACCCTCAAAGCCCCACCTTCCTTTCAAAAGAAGGGGGAGAAAAAAGATCTACCAACTATAAAAGCCAAAAAGAATTTTCAAATCTATCACTTGCTGGAAGGAAAGTTCTCCTGACTTGCTTTTGAGGGCTTTTATTTTATTTGACCCTTGGAAGCATGTTGGGGAACCTTTCCTGGCTCTGTTAAAGAGCTGGAATAACACCAACTGCTCACTTCTATTTTTTTTTTTTTTTTTCCAACTGCTCACTTCTAACAGCCTGTTTCACAGTTGGGGTGGTTTGTGGCCAATTGCTGAACACTGAGACTTAAGGGGAACTTGGGGATACGTTGCTTTCCTGACAACAAGTAGGAAAGTGAATGTGATGGCAGGTGCACTGGCAGGCCTTTTGCAACCATGAAGACAAAAACAAACAAACCCTAATAGTGCAGGGTGGTGGAGTCACTGAGCTCATGAACCAACACCACTGCCAACTTTCTTGACTTCTAGTGATATGAGATGAAGATGGACGCTCAGGCGGCCAGGTGGGGGGCACTGAAGCTCCCCAGAACATGCAGAGGGTCAGGCTGCTTTTGCTGTGGAGCTCAAGGGTTCTCAGGGGAAGCAGGGCTCAGCTGACCAGCCACAGGGCCTGCTGTGAGATGGACAAGGTTCTGAGTCTGGAGAGCCCTAGGGCTCTCGTACAAAGGGAAGAAGCAGTCTTGATAAACAAGAGCAGGGGAATGGGGTGTGGGCCTGAAGGCAGGTCCTAAGTGCTATAGGTCCCAGGCTTTCAGACTTGGGGTGCTGTTGGAGAGTCTATTAACCTCTAAGGTGGTTCCTCTCACACCAGCAGCCTACTTACTGCAGGTCAACCCCACTAGCTGGCAAGGGCGACTCTCCCCAGGACTTCTTTGGAACCATTCTGCCTGGACATCCCAAGCCTCCATGGGCATGAAACTCCCTGCTGGAAGCTGGGTAAGGCTGGAGGGGACCTGTGATGATTCACCGCTATGCCCACAACAATACCTGTGTGCATTTGTATCAGCTAAGGTTTGTGTGGAGAAACCAGGAAAGGTTATGGAGAAGTGGAGGGACATTGTTACTCACAGACAGTGTGAATTTCTAAGCAGGTCTATGCATTACCGGGAGGGGTGGGGGTCCAACCCTGCACCCTCTAAGTTTGGTCACAATAGCCACTGCCTGTGATCCTGGGGTTAGTGCCACACACATGGAGCCCTGAACACAGACATTCATGATGATCACAGGCAGATGGTTGAAAAGGGACCCAGGGTGACTTTGGTTTGGTCAGCTTCAGCTTTTGAAATCTGAATGCAAAGGCCTTTAGTTGGTGAAGAAGGTTAAGGTTTTTGGCTGCAAACCAAAAGATCAGAGGTTTGAGTCCATTCAGAGGCACTTTGGAAGAATGTCCTGGCAACCTCCTTCTGAAAAATATGCCATTGAAAACCCTATGAGGATAGTCCTTCTCTGATAAGTTGGGGTTAGGTGGGACAGGTGGGCTCCAGCAAGACCACCCAGCTGTGGTACCAAGGTTACAGAGGGACACGGTCCAAGTAGCTGCAATAGGGAGACACTTGGTGTACTGATTAGAGGTGGGGGGCACTGGGTAAGGTGGAAGGGGACTTGGGGACTTGAAGCAGCCTTGATTCCTCGAGTAGAGCAAGTGCAATATTAGTAGGGGTGGAGCTAGGGTCCTCAAGTTTGAAACAAGGTATAGGAAAGGCAGGTGGGAGGAGGGAGGGCCCCAGAGATGCCAAGAGAGAAAAACAGGGGAGCTGCTTGAGGATGAAGACAAAGGGAACCTACCTGAGGGGCTGACCAAGGTCTTCAGAGGCGAGTCATCAATGCTGCCCTCCCCCTGCCTGCCTTCTACTTGGTCTAGTCCCCTCCCTTGTTCCCCTCTGCCACGTCTGATCCCCCAGATCTAATCTTGCCATATACTAGTAGCTAAACAACTGAGCCCCCCAAGGTGGGTACAGATCTCATCCAGACAATGAAAATAGCTCCTTTAAAATACCTCTCCTCTTTGCAGCATGCAAAACTGGAAAAGGTTTGTAATTATATGTGCATCTCAAGCCGTCCCAGCCCAGCAGGGGGCTTGGAGCCTTCCTATAAATTATACCAATCAGCAGCAGAGGGGGAAAAAAAACAAAACTCCACAAGGATATTAAAAGTGGTACTTTTTCCTGAGTGATGCACACAGTATAAATCATGGCCAAACAGTGTGGTGGGGAGGGGGCTGGGTGCCGTACCACCACACAACAAGCCCGGTCCCGGATCCTGGTTCCCTAAACGCAAATGATCATCGTAATGATGTATTTTCAGGAGACATGATAAATCACCCTGCTGAGGACAACTGTGGAATACAAACACATTTGAAATTTTCCTTGGGAGAAATGAACGGTGTCTTGTAAGCATCTCTGAGAAATGAAGATAAAAACAGATGGGTGCTTCTTCTCGCTGTCAGATCTCCTTCGGGAAAGGCCAATCTCAAGGCCAGTTTCTGTCCCTCCTCCACGCCAGCTGACCTTAGTCCCGTGTCCAGGGCTCCAGCTAAGGTGCTCACCCAGGTAAGGGAGGCAGAGATGAGGCCGTGGAAGGTGCAGACTGGCCCTCCAGGTGGGCCATGGAGTAGGGTTAGGTTTTCTGTTTGGTAAGGGTGTCTGGGATATGTGGTCCTGCCACTCTGGCTTCAAGACTGCTCTCAAAAATCCCAGCGGGTCCCAGTGGTCTGAGCTGTTCCCACTGGGCAGCCCAGCAGATGGGGCAGGAAAGAGTGAGGGTCAGGGAAATGACTAATCTCTGGTGAGTCATGAGGCTGAGCAGCTGTCCTGCCCTGGCCATCATGGATGGATACACTGTCTAGAAGACCTGTGTCTGGCGAGGTATGTGCTCCTTAGAAAAACCCAAGATTTGAGATCAAAAGGGCAGCATCTCCCTAAGGACAGAGTTCATTAGGGTTAGAAAGAAGGCAGAATGGAAATGGGGAACTCGGTGAGAAAGTGGGGTGACTGCAGTCAGTGAGATGAAACACAATGTGTATGAATTGTGGAATAGAAGACTGCAAGCCTTCACCCAACTCACAGCAACAATGACCAAACAGCCAGTATCATCTGCACTACCTCTCTCTCGGGTCGTCAGGATGGGACAGAGTCCGAAATGCCCCCAGACCCAGCACTCATCCAGGAAGTTCCCACATGTTACCATTCAGACCTGGAGGGCAGGGCTTCCAGAACTAACACCTGAGTTGGACCTGGTGTTCTGGGGGGTCAGGGTAAGGCTGGACTGGTGTTCTCAGGGAATGTCAGACAACCTATAAGGTCATGGTTGGTCCAGAACCCCTCAGCACTTATGGGAACTTAGATGACGCTTGTTAAACAGACAAAACCAAGAATGTGTGTGTACACACAGGGCCGCCTCTGCAGGTTTTGAGGGGATGGACTAAAACCCAACAAGGTCCTAATCCCTGGGCCACTGAAGCCTTGCAGCTGGTGGGTTTAAACTGCTAATTTGTCAGTTAGCTGCCCAGTGCTTAATTCACTGCACCATCAGGGCTCCTTAAGTGAAGAGGAGTGAAGGGTTAATGACTAGACCCTAGATTTGAGGCTCAAGAGAGACAGCCAGAATCACCAAGGACAGCTACCCAGCCCCTGGTCCAACCCCAGACACCGGGAGCGTCCACTTCTGACTGGGGATATTTTGTATTTGATAATCTAAGATGAACAATTTCAGTAATTTCAGATATGAAATCAAGTTCTCCTCCGGTAGATTTCAATTCTGATAATGTATGGCGCTGTGGGCTAATGCGTCAGACTGCAAAGTTATTTGAACTGCAAGGTTGGTGGTTCAAGCTCACCAGCTGCTCCTTGGAAACACTATACAAGGTCACTATGGATCAAAATTGACTCGACGGCACTTAACAACAACAACAATATAATTTTGAAATTTCGATGGGGTCCCTTACACTTGACTGAAAAGATGGGTTCAGACTAAGCAGGTTTCTGCTTTGGACAC
>NW_006408756.1:2209719-2212508 GCF_000296735.1 Chrysochloris asiatica
ATGGCCTCATCTTAACTAATCACACCTTCAGAGAAATCATTTCAAAAACAAGGTCGCATTTACAGGCATTGCTTTGGGAGACACAAATTGACTCACAGCACTGCAAAGCCAGGACGTTCATTTCTCAGAGTTGTCTCCCCAGGCTGACAGTGTGCTCACACCAGCCCCTGACAAGCTGGGTGCATTGTAGAAAAAGACTCTGTCATTTGGGAGGGTCAGGGATGGGGACTGAGCCCTGCATGGTTCAGCACAGAGAAATGACAGATTAATCCATCCCCACCATTCCAGGGGTGGGACCATATCTCCTGTAAAATGCTGACCTCACACACCAGCAACAACAAAAAAGAGGGTACAACCTCTGATACTATTTAGGTACAACCAACCAGCTCATAGGAATAGCTGCTTTGGTACTAATGGTAGGTCATGGTTTGGTGGGATTGTCCAGCCAATTGTCTTCAGAGCTTCTGTCCTACCCAGTATGGTGAATACTGCATGGGGTCTTACAGCTTGGAACAATGATCCAAGATACAATTAATGTTTGCCTGGGGCTGCAGAGAAAGCAGAGCCAGGAATCAGAGAGGTACTTGGACTGCATGTGTACTTGCCTCTTCCTTTGCCAGGAGACCGGAAGATCCGGTGGTGCCTGGCTACTGTTACTGAACCTTCAGATCAAGTACTCAACAGATGAGTCCTGATCAAAAGGGGGGCCAATGTGGAAATTCATAAAAAGATCAACTTTACTCGTTGTATAGAAACTTCTGGAACCCTGAGACTATGTGGAAGTAAATTCACTCCCCCAGCTCAATTTCCAGCCAAGCAATTGTTGTTGTTGTTAAGTGTTGTTGAGTTGGTTCCAACCCATAGCTACCCTGTATAAGGTTTCCAAGGAGTGCCTGGTGAGCTTGAACCACCGACCTTGCAGTTCAAATGGCTTTGCACTCTGATGCATTAGCCAACAGCACCACGCCAGGACTCCATAGCCAAACAATAGACAGGTCTATAAGGGGAACAGTAACACTCGGGAAGTCACACACCTTAGAGAAATGGATCATTTGAGATCTAAAGGGCCACATTTACCCAGGGACAAAGTTCAGAAGGCTTAAGGAAGAAAGGGGAACACAGGACGTGGGGTAAGTGATGCTCCATTGTTGGGATTGTAATCAATGAGACGAAACAAATGTGTATAAACTACTGAATGGAAAATTAATCTGCTTTGTAAACGTCACCAAATTCACAATGAAAAATTAAAACAAATAATCCATCCCCAACCCAACCCAACCTAAATCAACACAAAGAGGGGGAGATGTGGAACAGAATTTCAAATTTCGTATAGAATCTAGGCTTATTGGAACCATTGAGGCTGGAGGAGTCCCTGCCTGTCTTGCCCTGAGAAATGATCTGAAGTCATCTTCAAATGAATCAGAAAAGAGTGTTTGTCTTCAGCAGTGTGCGCTTTTAGAGAACAAGAGATGAAACCGACAACAGTAGCTCTAAAGCCCAGGAAAGAAGTTCAGAGGGCAGTGAGTCTTGGCTCATGGTGGTGGAGAACATGGGGACATATTGTGAGAATCGTGGACATGCCCCTATCCGTTGAGGCATGTGGTATGTCAGGGCCTGTGTAAGCAACTCTGAGAAATCAATGTCTCCCAGTTGTTGAACAACAGTCCCTGCCCTGGCTTTGCAGTGCTGTGAGTAAATTCATGTCTTCCAAAACGATGTGTCAAATCCTAACCAATGATACTGCAGCCAATGTAATTGAACCGCATGTATAGAATTTGATGAATGGGCATAGGATCTGCTGTGTGTATGGTCACCAAAAGTTAAACAGTGAAAATAAAGACAAGGTGCTGATCCGGATCCACAAGTTGGCAATGAGAATATGTGGACACCACGTCAGAGAAGGATCTTCACCCCGACATTCACACAGCCACCCAGAACCGGGATGTCAAGGTAGCAAAGATTGACCCTGTAACGTCTTCAATCGTATTTAGGGGAGTTGTGCTTTTAACAAGGCTCATTTTCATCTCTTTCCAAAGCAGGCTTTCTCTGGAGACTGCAGATGTGCTGAGCTCCTTGCACATATAAAGTCAGAGTTGTTGCAAGTTATTTTGGGAGGTTTCCAAAACCCATGTGGGAGCAGGGTGCACTAGAGTTCACAGCCAGAGGCACAATGAAAGGGCTGGAGGGGTGGCCTGTGGGGAGGGGACTGGAGGGATGGCCCATGTGGCCAGCCGAATTCCCCGGAGCTGGTTCTGGAGGTTGACTTGGCATGTGGGCTGGTACCTGACTCACAGCCTCCTCCTTAGCCCACACCCCAGTGTGGGTAAGTGACTGTCTGCAGGGGGAGGTGGGGAGGAGGTAATTTTTGCAATTTCATTAGGGCAGCCCCTCCCCACCTCCAATTCAGGACCTGTTTCATAGATAAGGACCCAGGGAGAGCAAGAGGCTTGCGCACAGCTGAAGGGGTTTGGGTTTGAACCCAGCAGATGGGCCCCAGGCTGAGCCCCATCACCCCCATCAGAGGCTCCTGGGAGAAAGACCTGGAGATCTGCTTCTGTAAAGATCCTAGTCTAGGAAATAGTATGGAGTTCTGCGTGGTCACATGGGATCTAGTCTAGGAAATAGTATGGAGTTCTGCGTGGTCACATGGGGTCTAGTCTAGGAAATATGGAGTTCTGTGTGGTCACATGTGGTCTAGTCTAGGAAATAGTATGGAGTTCTGCGTGGTCACATGGGGTCTAGTCTAGGAAATAGTGTGGAGTTCTGCGTGGTCACATGGGGTCTAGTCT
>NW_006408756.1:2212608-2238685 GCF_000296735.1 Chrysochloris asiatica
TGGAGTTCTGCGTGGTCACATGGGGTCTAGTCTAGGAAATAGTGTGGAGTTCTGCGTGGTCACATGGGGTCTAGTCTGCAAAACCTATGGAGATCTGCGTGGTCACATGGGGTCTAGTCTGCAAAACCTATGGAGTTCTATGTGGTCACAAGGGGTCTAGTCTGTGAAACCTATGAAGTTCTGCGTGGTCACAAGGGGTCTAGTCTGTGAAAACCTATGGAGTTCTATGTGGTCACACGGGGGTCTCTCTGAATTGGGATCACCCTGATGGTCCCAGCAGCAGCTTTGAGCACCTGTACCAAGCCAGGTGTGTGAGTGGGCATGACCTCACTCCCTGGACAGGCTGCGGAGCTGTGATGGGGTGGTCCCTGAACTGAGACCACCTCCCGAGGAGGGAGAGGCAACCTGTTACCTAGGTGGAGACACTGGAGTGGGCAGAGGACAGGGAGCTGGGAGAAATTGTGCCCACTCAGTTCTGCCATCCAGGATGCCAGGCTCTGGGCTGGACCAGATGGAACACACCATGAGCTCTTGAGCTGTGAGTCCAGCCCAGGTGTGGGGAGGGCACTGGGAATGAAAGTGCTAAGTCTACAGGGGGCTCTGGAGTTGAGGCCACCACCTAACAGTCAAGTAACCCTGGACAAGTGGCCTCACTGAGCCTCGGTTTCTTCATCCCCACAGAGATTCCCTCTCTATTCCATTTCCAGCACTGGCAGGAGCCGGGCACTGGGGGCCCAGTCCGAGGGTGCAGAGATACAGATCTTGGAATGGATGTGCCCACCTGAGGGTGCCACTGAAGAGACCCCAGAGGGTGAGAAACCCTGGCCCGGGTGAGTGATGAGATTCCTAGCTCGTTCGTGGATCTGGGAGAGTGGAGCTGGGGACCTGAGAAACATCTTAAGCAGCCCCTGTAACCTTGTTTACACTGCTAATTCTCAAAACCAAGGGCTTTGCTAAGGACTTAGAAATTCTGTTTGAAATCTTCACAGTAATAATTTAAGCAGGCCTCATGCTGCTGGAAAGAACCAGGCAGTTCGGGCTGGGTCTTAGCCATCCTCCGGCCTTGGAGTTTGAGTACTGGTGTTTCTGATGCCTGTGGGCACCTGTTAGGTCCTGTTTGTTATCTAACCACCAAAGTAACCAGCCGACACCGAATCACCCCCACGGGTGTCGCAGTAGAACTGCCATCCTCAGGGGCTTTGAAGATGTTATCATTGCAATGCCATTGGAGTAGGGTGGGTCCTGATGTACTGGGATTGGCTCTCCTTCTCTGGAGACACACAGGGGGAGATGGCTCTCGTGGTCAGTCTGCAGCTGGCCTCCACAGGGACAACCCTGCTCCCCACAGACAGCCTGCACCGGAATCCTGATTTCTGTGTCGTGGGGCAGTCACCTCGAGGATAGAAGAGCTGAGACTCCATAAGAGGGCAGGATGGCTCTGTTGGGGAGACCACCGAAAAAGCCTCAATGTGGAGTGGGGGGGTGGGCACAGGGACAACTCAGGGTCTTCAGACACAAGTCCCCATTGAAAGCTGAAGGGAATGTGGGCCCGGCAGTAGGAAGCTGCCTCACTCAGACAGCCAGGTGGGAAGATGCTTCCCGGGAGGGTTGAATCCTCGGAACCTTCTGGATTGTGCACTGGTTATTTTTCAATTTGTTTTTCCATTTTCAACTAGTTGGTTTCATTTGCTTTCCTCACTGTTCTACAGCAGGCCTGCTTCCCCAAGGCAACCAATCAGAAGCAAACTATCTATTGACTCCTACTTGCTGCGGATCTTGATGACCAGTGTGCTCCCTTCTGGGCTCTCTGTGTATGCCAAGGGCAGGCATTCCACTTCAGCCTTGGTGAAGGTTCTTCCCGGCCTGGGTGCATCCAGGAGTGCTGGCTCCAGCGTCGAGCTGTTGGGGTCTTTCTCCCAGTAGTTTCCCACTCCCCTGCACCGAGCCACAGCTGAGATAAGAGGTCTTCCTTCCTGAACATCTGGGGATGTTTGCAACTTTTGGAAAGTGAGATTTCTGTTGTGTTCTTCCGAAACGGCATTCTTAGCTCATAAGGAGGGGCTTCCAGCCAGTGGACAATGAGCTCCTCTGGGGAGGGGCCAGCTGCTGGGGGAGTCAGCTGCTGGGGGGTGGGAGCCAGCTGTTAGGGTCCTGCTGGATCAGAGGTTCTAGCTCTATACAGACCCAGTCCCCAAACAACCTCGTACCCCAAGTTGGCTGTAGCCTGCTAATAAGAAGTTTGTTCTGAAAGAAATCGGGGTTCAAGGGCAGTGGGTGTGAGACTGGAGGCATCTGGGGGTTCTTGGGAGGTCTTAGAGAATGGGGCTCTACTTGGTTTTGCCCAGCAGCCATACCCCAAATCCACTGTACTTGCTACTCACCTCCTAGCCTTTGGGATAAGGAGTCTTAGTGACACAGTGAGTTAAGCATTGGGCTGCTGACTGCAAAGTTGACAGTTCAAGTTGACCAGCTGACCAATGACCTAAAGCTGAGGCTGTCTGTTCCTGGACAGATGTAGTCTCAGAAACCCTAAGGAGCAGTTCTAGGGTTTCTGAGGGTCAGTGTGGGTCAGAGTCCACTCCATGGCCCTTGGGATTATGGCCGGTGGGTCAAGGGCTGGAGCGGGCAGGTATTGGTGAAGGGAAGTGAAGGTTGGGAGGCTGAAGGGGACAGGGTGGATATCCTGTGCACTATGCTGTCCTGTGTGGACATTTCCCTCTAAGGTCCCTCTGGAGGATGTACGCAGGGCCACATCTGGATCTGAGAAATCAGGTCAGGAGCCTGCCAGGGTCCAGACTCTACCGGAAGTGTCAGTACAATCCACTGTGCACATGACAGGCACGACCGAGCTTCAGAACGCCGCGTCCCCACCCTGAGGACCATCCTGTCCCTTCAGAGATACTCTCTTATCTGGGACCTGTCACATGTGCAATCAGCCAGGACAGCTGGGCTGGTGCTAGGAGACTGGACATGCCCCCGGAGCGGGCCACACCAGTGGCCTGGACTGACCATCTCTGGATGCCTGAGGAATAGGGGCTCATTGCTGCGTGTTTAGTACAAGCGGCGATGGTCACAGGGGTTATTGTGGCAGTAGGAAACTGTTCACAGTACAATCGGGACCATGTTCCCCGGGGTATAAACATCCTCCAACCTTCTCAGTTCTGCATCAGACTCTGAACAAAGTCCAAACTCCTTCCCGTGGCCTTGGAGTTCTGATGTGTTCCATCCCTGATGCTCTCCTCCCTGTCCCCCAGCACATTCCCCAGCACACGCTCTGACCTCCCTCAGAGCCCGCACACACCTGGACCCTGGACCCTGGATCCAGGTGGAAGTGTGTTGTATGATTTGCATGCACTGGAGGCTCTGTTGTTGCCTAACTAGGTACCCAGTGATGAAAGTGCCTTCCCCTGGTGAGAAGCCGCTATTGTCTGTCGGGAAACAGGCCCTGGCCGGCTCCCCTCGCCTGCCATCTTCTTGCCTTCCTGCGGCAAAACCACCTTGAGCTGGACCCAGGTCCACCTCCTCCAGAGCCACACTCTAATTATAATTAGTCCTGGTGCTGAGGATGGTTAGACACAGCCACATTTACTCCTCAGGACATGGGACCTGTGATCTGACACCAGATACGGCTGACAGACAGGACCCTCAAGCTGAGAATGTGTTGTGCAAACCACACAGTTAGCAGGCAAGTCTGTTTTCCTGGTGCCCCTTACAATTTGTCACCGCATATAAGAAAGAACACTGTTGTGTTGAGCTGGCTCCAACTCAAAGGCATCTTAGGGGTTGAGAGGAGAAGGAAACATCACCTGCTCCTTCTCTGTCTTGGTGGTCATAGTATGTTGAATCATTGTTGTTGTTGTTAAGTGCCGTGGAGTCAGTTCCGACTCATAGTGACTCTGCACAGGGTTTCTGAGGCTGTAAATCTTTACGGGAGCAGAACGCCTAATCTTTCTCCCATGGGGCCGTTGGTAGTGTCAAACTGCTGACCTTGAGGTTGGCAGCCTGACTCGTAACCACTACGTTATCAGAGCTCCTTATGTTGAATCATAGGTGACTTTAATGTGCTGCCCTGCTCTTCTGTAGCTAGTCTGTTACCTCCTGAACAATTCTAACAGCAATGGGGCAGGAAAACTACTCCCAGGACTGGGGTTAGATCAGAGCTCCAAAGCCCCAACGTAACTTTTTGTTGTTGTTAAGTGCCAGCTAGTTCCGGTTCTTAGTGACCCTGTATAGGGTTTCTGAGGAGCGGCTGTTGAGTTTGAACTGCTGACCTTGTGCTTCAAATCGACCTTGTGGTCCAGTGCTTATCCTATAGCACCGCACCAAGACTCTAGAACACAGGGATTTCCCAGTGACTCATCTCTTCCTTTTGGGCCTTGAAATGACTTTTGGTGACATACATTCACTTTAAACAGTAGGATTATTTTGCTGCCTTCCTATTATTTTTGGGTTCCAGTCTCTTTATGGCTAGTGATGGGGGTTTCCCACTAAACAATGGTTATATAAAGTGTCCTGTGAAATGAACGCATGTAGTGTTTAAAAGCAAGTTAATTTAAATAGCAACATCAGGGAAACAATTGTGTACGGAGTATCCGATAAAAGATATGTCCTCGCCTGAGAAAAACGGCTCCAAGAATAAAATGGAAACCTTTCCAGGTTTGGAAACAAACACCAGGCTGAAAACCTCAGGAGGGAGGGAGAGAGGAGGGGTAAGAATGCAGCCGCAGGCTCTCTAAGGGAGGGCTCTGTGGTTTCAAATCACATTAAGAATGAATTTTGCATGTATTCTCCTAATGTTTGGTGTGGGGGAGGAGGGAGCAACCCGAGGGCTGGAGAGAGGCCCTACACATCATTAAGAATGAGCCCATGGGCTCAGAATGAGGTCTAAACACAGACTTTCTGATTTTTCTTCCGGACTAAGTAAGGATGCAGCAGACATGGATGTGTCTTTCCGAGGCTCAGCTGTGTTGCAAGAAGCGCCGGTGGCACTGTGGTCTAGGCGATGGACTGCTAACTACACAGCTGGTGGTTCAAAACCACCAGCTATTCTGCATGAGAAAGATGAGACTCTCTGCTCTTGTAAAGATTTCCAGACTTGGGAACCATCCAGGGTCGCTGTCCATGGTAGCCGGCTTGGGTAACTGTGTTGCAAGTGGTCAGCATTGCTCGATTGGAAACAGCATCAAGAGAAGAGAATGGATCTGTGAAGTCTGACATCTAAGGCTCTGATGGGACACAGCAAACTTGGATCCAGTGCTTGACCAGGGTGAGAGCCCTACAGCACTGTACCCACCTGGCACATGCCCCCACCCCACCCCATGGTGTGACTCCTAAGGCATTCCAGCAGCCAACACTCAGCTAAACAGGATTCCTTGCTTCTTAAACATGGCGGTTCTCTACCTGCCTATCGATCTAACAGTCTAATTTGCCTCTCATGTGCACTTCCTTTCTGATTTTTAAAGACTATTTTATTGTATGGTTGGTGAAAGTATACGGTGCTCTGGTAGCATAGTGGTTATGAGTCGGGCTGCTAACCTCAGGGTCAGCAGTTCGAAACTACCAGTGGTTCCGTGGTAGAAAGATGAGGCTTTCTGCTCCTGTAAAGATTTACAGCCTCGGAAACCCTATACAGGGTTGCTGTGAGTTGGAACTGACTCCATGACACACAGCCACCACCACCACCATCCAGCAATTTCTACATATATGGTTCATACCACTGGCTACATGCTTCATGCTGTTACAATACTCAGTATTCTAGCTGCCCGTTCCCACTGACCTGGCCTCATCTAAGCGTTAGCGCATCCACTGACCACTTGGTCTCTTAGAGATGGTTTCTAATGGAACACAGCACTCAAAGCTGACAGTCTTAATTTTCTGAACGAACCTGCTAATTAGTCAAAAGGTGACTGTGAGAAATGTTGTCTATACTGACAAATGCTCAAGTAATCCAGTCTGTACTCATTTTAGGAAGCGTGAGGTTTTCTTTATTTGATTTTGCAAAATCGGGCACCCGACCCAGTAGACACGGGCAGACGTGCCACATGGTGTGCCACAAATGGTTTTTATTCTAGTCCCCCAAAACCCCTCCTCCGGTTCCAGTTCCCATATACAATTCTATATGGCACATCCCATTTTCCTCCCCGGATTGAAGCCACAATGGCTTATCCATGGCTGTATTCTTATTTAAATCTCCTAGTCCTAAAACAGCCTGCTTGTTTCAACATCCGCCTGCCAGGTCTAGCAATCTCATGAATTCCTGAAGATGGACCATACCTACAAGAGTTATTTCTCACAGTGACCTTTTTTTGGTTCCGGGTTTAAAGAATATCTTGGATTCCTCCACTAAATGGATCCAAGAAGTCTTGAGTTTTTGAGAAATTCATGTTCTGTTCCACATTTCCCTTCCTTTTGCTCTCACTTCTGTTTGGAGGTGCTCGACCACAAGGCTTTCCTATGCCAGGAGCTGCTCCTGGGTCTCCCCAAGCACTGTGCCTGCACCCAAGGGTGCCCACAGCTACCCAAGATAGCAACAGACAACACTCCTGGCCCTCGCTAGGTTTTCTGGTTCTGCTGTATGACTGATGATTCAGAACGAGCCCCTGACCCTCTCTTCCTTTAATTCCAGATCCCAACTAGTCTCTGAACACAGACATTCCCCACACTGGCTTCTCCCATCACATCTCTGCCGCTGGGTTGATTCCAACTCACAGAGATCCACAGGACCGAGTAGAACCCTTCCCTAGGATTTCCGAGACTGTAAACCTTTATGGCAGCAGAAGACCTCATTTTTCTCCTTTGGAGTGGCTGGTGGGTTTGAACCAGTGACTTAACAGTTAGCAGTCCAGCACTTGACCCGCAGCACCACCAGGCCATCAAAAATCTGCCAGTTTGTCTTGTGCTCTTGCTTCTGTTTTAACCAATGCTGTCTGATGGTTGCAGCCGCCTGTACTTAAACCGTTAGGCATGTGGGACCTGTCCCATGGATGAATTAATTACAGGAAACGTTAGGCTTCCTGATGCTTCTTCCTCCTGGGTCCTTGGTTTGAGCCCTGGCAGAAACGCTTGCCTAGTCAGACATCTCTCCTCATGCAGAAGTTGGGCCTGGGAGGTCTGGTTTGGGCAGCTGTGCCCAGAGGGAAGATGGTTGAGGAGTGACGTTTCCGCCACCTACCCAAGACAGCTGGGCTGTCAGGGCTGTGTGTAGCCACGGCAGAGAGGGGCCACCCGGTGACCCAGCTTGATGACCACGGCTCTATTTTGCTATTATCCCCCTTACAGAAATGGGCACTGACTTGTTTTGTGGCAAGACAAATAAATGGCTGCTGAGGAGGAGACAGGTACGTTAAAAACACAAGCAGTTTAACTTAGACTTAGATCCCTAGTGCCTGCGGTACGCCCCCTGGAGACACAAGCTGGAATTGCACCTCCTGGTCCTGTAGATTTCTCTCATTTCCTGGGGCCCCTTCTCCCTGGGCGAGTCCTCAGCTCTTGTCTCAGTGGGACCCCTGGTCCAGACACAAATCCCACAAGTGGTTCTAGTCCTGGGGCTACTGGGCAGTCCTTTTTCTGCCCCTCTCCCTCCCTGTGTTTGTCTCTGTGCAGATTCTTCTCTTTTTACAATTTCGAAGTGATTTGGTCTAGAACACATCATACCTGGGTACGGCTTCATTAACCTACTAAACAAACACCCTGATTTCAAACAGGGTTACACCTGTGGGCCAGGACCTCAGCAGACACATTTTGGGGACATAGTTGAATCTATAAGGAGGGAAGTGTGTCTTATAATGAATTTTCATTCTTTTCTTTTTTAACTTTTTTATTGTGAGTTTGGTGAAGGCTTATGGATCAGATGAGTTTCTCATTGAATAATTCATACACGTTTTCTTTCCTGTGACTGTCTATCTGCCCATCTGCTCATAGATCACGGTTACTGGAGGATTACATCTGTAGCAGTATTTACCCCTGTTGCCTTTACCTTCTGCACTTATAATGAATTCTCATTTGGACAGCTTCTTAATGCAGTGATCTGAGCGTGGGCTGGAAACAAGACCGAGCTGGTCTCCCTGTGTGTATCTGTCCCACAAGGGTTTGGCATAACTGAGAAGACCTCTTGTATCTGCTTCCCCACCTGGAATCGAGCAGCGCCCGGACACCTGAGACCCCAGTCAGTCAGCACCCACACGTGACTGCAGGACACTGAAGGGTGACAATCACGGAGGGACCAGCACTTGCCCACCGACCAATGACCTGTATCATCACGAGCCCATTTTATGTTTTCAGTGATGCCCAGCAGTTGGACTGAAGGCTGTCATCTGGGAACTGCACTTAAATTTAAACACCATGTGCCTCATGCAATTAGGGTTTAGGACTTTCAGATAACCTGGCCTGGGAAATTGGTTTGGGCAGACTTGTTGGCTGTGTCTCTCCTCCGTGCCACGGTTAATTGCTGGCTTGGGCAGATCGCCCTGAGCATACTAACTACCCTACATGCTTCTTGCTGATCCAGAAGTGTCTAGAAAAAGGCCAGCATCTGCCTGGGCCACTGAGGGAGGCCACACAGACCACAGGGTGGCTAATTAGCATGGAGGGACTTCTGTGTGGGGCGTGTGGAGGGAGGTGGAGTGAGCTGCCCTGGCCAGCAGGACAGTGAGAGCAGCAGGCTCCTTTTCTGGCCCATCTGCTGGGACCATTGACACACGGATGGGGAGATGGTGAAGGTGGTTGCTGTTGAATCAGTTCTGACTCATAGCAACCCTGTATGGCAGAGTAGAGCTGCCCCTTAGGACTCCGTAGGCTGCCGCCCTTACCCAGTCTTATTTCCACGGACCCCCTCAGCTAGCAGCTGCTCAACCAGCCAAACCCTAACCCACTGCCATTAGTAGATTTGGACTCACAGCAACTCTACATAGGATTTTCATGACTGTAAATCTTTATGGGAGCAGAAAGCCTCATCTTTCTCCCATGGAGTGGTTGGTGGGGTTTGAACCACTGACCTTGCAGTTAGAAAGCCAACATCTAACCCACAGCAATACCAGAGCTCCTTAAACACAGAGTTATGAACAGTATTAGATGACCCAATACACATGGTAAGCACAGGCTTACTCACTCATCTGTAGTGAACAGCTTCACATGTTTTCACCACATCAAAGGTTCTGCTTTTAGGTCTGGCAGGCATCTGTCTTTGTCCCAGCCCCACAGTCTCTTCCTACAGAGCCCCAAGGCCTTTTGGTATTCACAGTCCCTGCTGGTGGGGTGAGGGGGACTGGGGGTTTACCCAGCCAGCAAGGTCAGCAGGGGCAGCAAGGTGGTCCAGTGAAGGCTGCCTCACCTCCACATCGTCCTGAAGGGGGGTCGTCTCTACAGACCCTGCTTGACCCTCTCAGTCACTGTGGGGTCTACAGCATCCCGCAGCTGGAGATGGCAGTGCCTGCTCCCCCAAACTTCTCCCCAGTGAGTCTTTTTTCAAAGCAATATTCTACAGACTTTCCTTCTTGGACCAACTTATGGTCCTGATGGTGAATAAGCTTAACTCAAATGCTAACTGGAAGGCTGGAGGTTTGAGTCCAGCCAGAGGCACTGACAGGGAGAAGCCAGCCACGTGCCAGTCCGTCCCCTCATGAGGAAAACACAATAGATGAAAGAACAGTCACCGCAGGGACCCCGCAGACGCTGGCCACTACAGAAGGCCAGGCTGTGAGCCGAGAAGCAAGCATCATTAAGAAAAGGTTACCCTGTGCGGGGCCTGTGTGGATAAAAGGATGCAGGATCAGTGGACAGCAGGACACGGGGCCTCATGGCAAGGTACCACTGACCGCGTGACAGTCTTTTGAGCTAAGAGTCTGCAAAGCAGCATGGGAAAATCAATGGCACTGTGACAAGAACCATCCTTCGTCCACTCACAGAAGCTATTGCAGAAGGAGCCGCGGGAGGGACCAGGAGACACAGAGAAAGGCCCTCAAACAAGCAAACAGCGTGTGTTTGGACATCTGAGAGCCCTCCCTGGACATTCAAGCTGAGTACTCCAGGGGAGGGGCAGCGCTAGAAGTTTCCAGAAGTCGGTGGGCTCAACTTCTGCCTCCCCCAGCCCCAAACCAAAATGGAAACAGTTCCCTGCCTTAGGCTTCAGTGGAATCTCAGCGTTTTAAACCCTAAACTGAACACACCCTTGGAGCCTGTGGAAAAGCTGAGGGTGGGGGTGGGGGAACAACTAGGAACATTTACAATTCTGTGTAGTCTTTAGATGCTCACAGGCTACGTCAAACAGCCTTCTTCCATTCTGAATCATATTTAAACTTTTTTTTTCTTGATCCCCCATAGTCTAACAGCTGGGTGTCAATGAATTCCATATCCCATCAGCCAGAGCCAGGGTCTACAGTTTTTCTTTCCCTAATTTCTAGCTATTTAAATGTGATTTCCCCAACAGAAATAAAAAGATGGTTACTTAGTTTACTTAAGCTATTCAAATATTATCTGATTGTTTGGAAACATTCAGAAAGGCTGGTTCTGACAAGAGCTGGTACTTCCGAAACAGACATCAGAAATGCCTCGAGCCAGCGTCATAGGTCCTAGGGTGCAGGAGGTCATCGGGAGACTGTCACCCCCCTCCTCAGCCTCGGGTTTGGGTGAGACTGGGCCAGTGGGGGCTAGTTTTTACAAGCTGCCGTTTCCCAAGAAAGTGGGGGCCCAGTTCATAGGTGGTCGAGCGTCTGTGCTGGGGACTCCCTAGCCATCGCCCTGTGAGGGTGACTGCATTGTTTAGAGGCATACTGTGGGCCACTTTCCCACCCTGGGGAGCCGGAAGCAGGTACCCAGAACTCCCAGCATTCCACATCCTGTATCCCCCCCTTGCCTGGGATACCTGTTAAATATTCAGACTCATGGGTCCCGCTCTAGCTTCTGCATCAGAGCCTCAAGGAGACCCAGCAGGGATATTTTACCCCCTTCTATGTGCTTTGTTTGAACACAACCACAGCTGCAGGTAAACCACATCTGTTGTTGAGTGACAGTGAGTAGGTTTCAACTTACAGTGACCGCACGGAGCAAAGGAGAACTGTCCATTGTGGTTTCTTAGGCTGTAATCTAACTGAAATAGATCGCTACGTTTTTTTCTCCAACAGAACCATGGGATGGGTTTGAACTGCCAACCTTTTGGTTAGCAACTGAATGCTTAGCTGTTGTGCCACCCTGCTTGATTTTAAAACAGCCAGCACAGAGATATTATTCTGGCTGTAAGACCCAATGCTGATTTTCCTTCACCCTGGTCGTCTCTCCCACCAGCCAATGGCGAGGAGCATGGGGCAACCTGAGCCTCGAACCAGCAAGGCCATTGTGGTGTCCCTCTAACAAACACATGGGGGCAGGGACCCTGCACGGGCTGCCCACTGGCCTGCAGAGGAGTTAGGGACCTGTGGTGTGGTGATCTGGGGTGTGTGCTGGGATCAGGCCTCAGGTCCTGGGAGGGGTAGATGGCTTCAGGTAGGACCCTGGCTGGGTGGTGTCCCATCTTGGGAGACAGCTATTTTTTATGCACTGTGGAGAGGGTGGTGGTGGAGGAGGAGGTCTAGGCCATTGGGGGTGCTGGAAGGAAAGGGGGAGCAGCTGTGGAATGGTTACCCCTGGAAGTAACTGTCCCAGTGGTCCAGGCTCCCAATGGATAGAGGGGCTGGCCTCGAGGGTCCTAGGGAAGATACTACCAACACTTGTGCTCAGTCTCTACTATGGGGGGAGGGCAGACTGGTTCTCGACCCCCAGGCAAGTGCAAATCTGGCCATGGTACTCCATGCAGGAAGCCCCTCAGAGTCTCCTGAACCCTTAACACAGCTTTGTGGCCCTGTACCACAAGGTCCTGGTCTAGCACCCTCTCTTCTGGACCCACCCCATCTCTTCCTCTTACACCAACAAACACAGCCCACCATGCTTGCTATGGCCTGCTAGCCTCACAGTGCTCTCTGCTTGGGATGGACCCTGCCTCTGCTCACACCTCTGCACCCCTGAGAAGTCTGCCTCGGTCTCTCTAAGCCCAAGTTGGGACCTCCTCCAGGGGTTTTCATGTTCACCTGAGTCTTGTGTGTATGCAGCTCTGATGTGGCAGTCTGGGAGCTTGTGAAGAGCAGGGATGGTCTTACTCATTGCCCTCTCCCTGGTGACCAGTGACTGACAGATAGGGAATGGATTTCTCCAAAGATTGGCGATGAAAGGAAGACAGGGCAAAGAGAAAGCTGGGGAGGAGACAGGGCTTGGGAGCATCAGTGATTATCCAGTTAGGAGGCTCACATGATGCCTGGTGCTGATGATAATGTTAATTGTTGTCACATTCCATCAACACCACCATCCTCACCATCATCAATACTATCACCACTATCATCATCATCATCACCATCATCACTATCACGAACACTATCCTCACCACCACTGTCATCAATGCCATCATCATCACCATGAGTACCACGAATCACCACCACCACTCTTGCCATTATCTTTACCACCAACACTATCACCATCACCATCATCATTATCATCACCATCATTACCACCACCACCAACACCACCATCATCATCACCATCACTACCACAAACACTATCATCACCACTATCACCACCACCACTATCATCATTATTGTTACCAACAACACCATCATCAATATCATCACCATCATCACTACCACCGCCATCAACACCATCATCAACATCAACACCATCATCATTACCACCACCACTACCACAAGCATTATCATCACCAACGTGATCATCAATATCATCACCATCATTACCACCACCACCACCACCATCATCATCACCACCACTACCATAAACACTATCATCACCACTATCACCACCAACACTCTCAACATTATCTTTACCACCAACACTATCACCATTAACACCATTATCATCACCACCATTAATACCATCAACACTATCAACATTACTACCACCACTACCAGAAGCACTATCATCACTGCTATCAACACCATCACCACCATCACCACCATCATCATCACCATCACTACCACAAACACTATCATCATCACTATCACCACCACCACTATCATCATTATTGTTACCAACAACACCATCATCAATATCATCACCATCATCACTACCACTGCCATCAACACCATCATCATCACCAACATCAACACCATCATCATTACTACCACCACTACCACAAACATTATCATCACTGCTATCACCACCAACACTATCATCAGTATCATTACCATCAACACCATCAACAGCACCATCATTACCAACTTCACCACCAGTAACACTGACACCATTGATACCATTATTATCACCATCACACTACCAACAGCACCACCATCACAACCATCACAATGAATCTGACCACCAGCTCCATTACTATCACCACAGTTAGCACCATGACACTCTGACCATTATCACCATCATGACTCCTATCACTACCACCACCCTTAGTGTCATCGCCATTACACAGAGGGCGGCGCTGAACGGGTCCCTGAGACTATCCATCGCCACCATGCTCCCACTGCACTGAGGCTCTCCGCAAGTTGAGGTTGTGCTTCTTCACCAGGGGCAATGCTGGCGCCCTCCTGAAGGACAGTTGGCAGAGTCTGGAGACATATTTGGTTGTCATGACCTGGGGGTGCTACTGGCACCACCATAGAGCATGATCCACTTCCAAATGCTAGCAGTGTTAAGATAGAAACCTTGAGTTAGTACGCTGATTCAGAATGGACAGGACTTTTCAGGGGTGTTTGAAACAAGCATTTTGTGGTTACAGCAGAGAATAGCACTTGGGCTGGCTTTACCCTCACTCGGTTTCTTTCTCCAAAGGCTTCATCTAAGTGCCACCTCCACTCAGTGTCTTAAGCTGGGAATTCAGGAGCCAGCCACCATGTTTCCCTTTCCTCATCTGCTCCAGTCAGCCAGCGCTTCCTCCCTGTAAGCCTCACCATCATGGTCATTGGGCTGAACCCTCCTTCCTGGTGTCCTACTGAGCTCCTGTCCTTATCCTTCCACCATCCACAAAGCAGCCACAGAGTCTTGAGGACAACAGATCAGATCATGCCCTCAAAGGCTTCTCATCATATCAGGAGCAAACTCCTTCCTGGTTTGGGAGCCCCGTGTGGCCTGGTTCCTGCTTTCCTCCCACTTTTCATCTTGTTTGCCACTTTCCGACCACTCCAGCCATTCAAGCTCATGCCTGCCCCCAGGTTTTTGCACTTGCTGTCCCCTCTGCCTGACTTGTACCAGGCAGAGGTGGTCAGCTTACATCTCAACAGTTCAGTCCTTGGAGTCCCATCGAAAAGCCCCCTCTCTACTCCACCCCACCCGTTGCTGCCTGTCTCATCTCATTGCTCTCCAGGGCATGTCCATGCGCTGACCTTTTCTGTTCTTTGTTTGTTTACATGTTGACCACCTGTCTCCCAGCTCCAGTGTGGCAGCTCTGGAGAACAGAGGCCACGCTCACATGTTCACTGTGACTCTCCAGTGCCTACCACCGAGGCAGTCCTCAGGAAACAGCTCCTGTGGGCCAGGAAGATCATTATTAGCTCTGGGCCTAAGATGGACTGTCCTCTTTGAAACAAAAATTGCCTCCAAGGAGAAATCTGAAGGAGCAAGTGTACTTTTTTATAAACTCACATTTTTTTTTTTTTGTTGATTTAGGAAAACAATCAAGACGTTTTCTCTGGTCCTACGGTCCCCCTAGGGTAGGCCTCACCATAAAATAAAATATATTTTTTTGTACTGTTCACATATAAGTCAAATGGGATGGCTTTCCCCAAAACCCCTTGAAGAATTTTCTACTACTGCCAAAAAACTTATTACCTTTAACCTCAATTCAGAGTTTCCAATGTTGAAATGATTTTTAGGGATGGCAACTAATGAATGAGGCAGTAATTTGGGCTGTTCAGTTTGTCCTTTAGTTCAAAAATCTTTAAGGCTTAGAAAGAGTACTGAAGCCGTGTTCTGATGTAGATCCTGTCATCGCCGGGGGGGGGGGGGGGGAGATGGGCTGAGCATGAGCATGAGAGTGTAGGACAAATGGATTGACGGACAGACAGATGTGTGGATGTACAGACCAAGGAGTGGATGGAAGGATGAGTGGACGAATGGTGGGAGAAGATAGATGGGTGGGTAGGTGAATGGATGGGTGGGTGGAGGGGTGGATGCATAGACAGGTGGACAGATAAATTGTGGATGAAAATGCACATGGACAAATGGATGGATGAATGGATGGATGGATGGCTATGTGTGTGTGAGGGTGGATAGATGATTTAATGAATGCTGGTCCGTATCCATGAATGTACAATTCACCTCCTGCCATCTTTTACCAAGTTTCAGGCTGAGGGTTTATGAATTTGTGTCAACCCCACTCAAATCTGTAGGTTAAACTTGCAACCTAGAGCACCGAATACATTCTCTCATGTTTAATAGAAAACGTAAATCTTGAACTGGCCACTCATTTCCAGAGACAAAGTGCTCTCACGTGGGCTTCTCCTAGCTGGCTGGAGGGGACAGACACACCTCCTCTGCCAGCTCCTTGTCCCAGAGGTAGGGGCAGGCTAGTGATACTGCTGTGCTTTGGCTCCTGCTCAGACCCCGCCTGCCTGGACACACCTGGTCTTTGGCTCTGCACCTTGGATGATGCAGCCATGAAACACAACAACCAGGAGGACAACTGGACACGCCCACAGTATCTTCTCTGCCCTAATTTGGTTTCTGTGTGCAGACAACTCCTGACGCCCTTCTATCAGAGAAGGCGTGGGGCTGCCCAAAGGTGTGGGGGGATGTGTGTGTCAGTCACCCCCAGCCTCTCCCCAGATGCTGCCTTGTACTGTTTTATTGTGGTTGTAACGGACTCGAGGATCTGTGTTTGGGAAAGTGACATCAGTGCCTTGACTTTACTGTATGGTCCCACTCATGAAGTCCCAAGTCCAATCCGACCCATAACTCAAGCACAGAGCAGCCTGGCCGGGCTGGGTACCAAGCACAGCACAATGTGTACAGAGTCCTTCCGAGGGATGACACCAGGGCTGGTCCAGAGAATTGGGGGCCCTTCCCAACAGCTGAGACTCTCCACTTGAAGCCCAATTTTCAGCCAAACAATACACAGGTTTATACAAATAATAAGAACATTAGTGAGGTTGGCACACCTTAGAATAACCAGCCAGTGGATTTCTAAAGGAGAGAATTTACCCAAAGACAGAAGCCAGAGAGTTAGGAAAAAAGGAGGACTGGAAACAGGAATTAGAGGAAGGAAATGTTACACTGAAGGAATTTTAATCAATGTTGTTGTAGTAGTTAGGTGCTACTGAGTCAGTTCCGACTCATAGTGACCCTATGCATAACAGAATGAAACACTGCCTAGTTAGTTCTGCACACTTGCTACATTGTAACAACTGTGACAATTGTTACGGTGAGTTTATTATTACTGCCCCATGAAAATCCATCTCATTGGGGATCGTCCCTCTTTTTCACTGACCCTTCGCATTACTAAGCATGCTGTCCTCCAGGGACTGGCCCCTCTTGATAACATGCTCACAGTTTGAAAGATGAAGTCTCACCATCCTAGCTTCTGAGGAACATTCTGGCTGTACTTCTTTCCCAGATCGATTTGTTTTTGTTCTGCTAACAGTCTAGGTACTATTGTTAATCTTCCACAATATCACAATTCAATAACTCAATTGTTCTATAGTCTTCCTTATTCATTGCCCAACTTTCACACACATATGAGGTAATTGAGAATCCGATGACTTTGGTTAGGCACACCTTAGTCCCCAAGCTGACATCTTGTCTCTTTAACACATCCAAAGAGGTCTTTTATAGCAGATTTGACTAATGCAATACGGTCTTTGATTTCTTGACTGCTGCTTCTATGAGTGCGATTTGGGGATCCAAGTAAAATGAAAATTTTGACAACTTCAGTCTTTTCTCTATTTATCATGATGTTATTTATTGCTCCAGTGGTGAGGATTGTTGTTTTCTTTACACTGATGTGTAACCCATACTGAAGGCAGTGGTTTCTGATCTTCATCAGTAAGTATTCAGTATTTTAAGTCCTCTTCATTTTAAGCAAGCAAGGTTGTATCATCTTCATGTCACAGGTTGCTAGGGAGTCCTCCTTCAGTCCCGATTCCTCATTCTTCTTCATAGAATCCAGCTTCTTGGATTATTATCTCAGCATACAGATTGAATAAGTATTGTTAAAGGATACAACCTTGACACACACTTTTCCTGAGTTTAAACCATTCAGTAGGCCCTTTTTTCTGTTCGAACAACTGCCTCTTGGTCTATGTACAGGTTTCTCAGGAGTAAAATGAAGTATTTTGGAATATCCAATCACAGTGTTAATCCATTTTTTGTTATGATCCATACAGTCAAAAGCCTTTGCATAGTTAACAAAGCACAAATAAATATCTTTCTGGAATTCTCTGCTACAGCCAAGACCTGCCTGACATCGGCAATGGTATCCCTCGTTCCACGTCCTCTTTTGAATCTGCCTTGAATTTATAAGCTCCCTGTGAAAGGAGGACTGAAATTGTTTTTTGTATTTACCTTCAGCAAAAGTTTACTTACATGTGATATTAATGAAATTGATGATTTGCACATTCCATTGATTCACCTTTCTTTGGAATGAGTACAAACATGAATCTCTTCAAATTGGTTGACCAACTAGCTGTTTTACGAATTTCTTGGCACAGATGAGTGGGTGCCTCCAGTGCTGCATTAGTTTGTTGAAAGATTTCAATTTGTATTCCAGCAATTCCTGGAGCCTTGTTATTGACCAATACCTTCTGTGCAGCTTGAACTTCTTCCTTCAATACCATCAGATCTTGATCATATGCTACCTCTTGAAATGATTGAACACTGGCCAGTTCTTTCTGTACAGTGACTGTGTGACCTTCCACCTTTCTCTGATGCCTCTTGTGTCATTCAATACTTTGCCCAGAGAATCCTTCACTATTTCTACTTGAGGCTTGACATTTTTCTTTAGCTCTATCAGCTTGAGAAATGCTGAGCATGTTCTTCCCTCTGGATTTTCTAACTCCAGGTCTTTGAACATTTCATTTTAACACCACCCTCTCCCTCTACCCCAGAGCTGATGAAGTTTTCAGAGCACCAGCTCCAGTGTGGCTCACAACACATGTACCCGACGACTGAAACAGGACACACGAGGTTGTGGAGAGGAGTCAGATGGTCAAGGGGGATGCCTCATACCTGCAAAGGTCCCAGAATCCCATTCAAGCCTCCTCCACCCTACCAGCTTCCAGGGCATCCACTCAACCAGTCTGATGCCTCCGACTCTGAGCCTTTTCCTTATCTGAGACAAAGGAGCCCTGGTGGCACAGTGGGATAATCACTGGCCTGCTAACACAAGATCAGCAGTTCAAATCCACCAGCTGCTCTGCAGGAGAAAGGTGAGGCTTTCCACTTGCATAAAGATTTACAGTCTCAGAGGCAAAGTGGTCGCTGTAAAATGGAATCGACTTGACATCATTGGGTTTGGTTTGGTATCTGAGACAGACCCCCCACCCCCAGCCTTTTGTCTTCTCCTATGTAACAATGGGTTTATTTATCCCAGCCCCCGCACAGACGCCAGGAGGGCAGGACTTTGTGTCTTTTCCCACTGCAGCATCCTCCTTATCCAAACCAGTGCTGGCCACCCAGGAGGGTCTCAATGCCTATTTGAAGACATCAGGGGAACAAGAGGCTACAGTGCCACGCCATGCCACACCTCACAAGTGAGAAGGCCATTGTCATTAGATAGAGGACACAGCTTCCCAACTTGACCCTACAGAGTCTACCACGAGCCCACCAGGGCCTCCTTCAGCCATGGTCTTCCTGGCAGCATCTGCGACATTGTGGAGGTGAGGTGGGGGTAAATGCGGTGGGCTGGGTCAGCTGAGGGCTCCAGCTTCATGCCACCATGCCATAGTCACCGCTGAGGGGTCTAGGCTCTCTGAGCCCCCACCATTGTGGCTTCCTCCCTGGCCTGGATCCAACACCCTATGAATGGGCAGCTTGTGTCACTGGTGACAACACTGTCCAATCCATAGTATGGTGTGCTTAGCAGATACGAAGCTTCGAGCTGCTACAAAAGGTGTCCTGGTGGGAGACCGCTGCTCTGTGTGGGGGTCCCACTTGGTCCCCCATCTGCGGCAGGTGCTGTAAGGTTGCATCCAGAACACTCACCTACATCAGGGGCTGCAACGACGCAATGACTAAATTAAATCTCTGAATGCTAGATTGATGATGGAAACGTAAAATATTAATATATTCTAATTGAATATTCTCCAATAAATTATCTGAGCATGTGCTGCAATTTGATTTTACTTCCATTTCTAAAGGAACTTTCAACTGCATAAATACAGCCATTACAGCAATTCAAGGGAGGACACATTTTCTGTTCAGAGGTAAGCGGGACTCACAAAGATGGGGCACTTCTTTCGTGGCAATCAGAGAACTGGAGGCAGGAAACGTGGGTAAGCAGCTGCTTTCTCCATATCCCTTGGGCTTTAGAAAGGACAATGTAATTCCCTCGAGGGCTCTACACGAGGAAACATGCTGAGTGTTAGCCTGGGCTGCAGTGCCCCTGGGGTGAATTTTAAATGCGTTCTGAGCCCACTGTTGGGGCAGACAGGGAGGGTGGGGCTGTGCACACGATGGACTGCCAGTGTGCCATCTGACTGTGCACAGGTGTAGTTACCTGCCTGTACAGGTGTGAACTTGTCTTGTTGCTCAGTGAACTACGTAATATGACTCTTTTAGCCATTGTCTGTTGCTGCCGACGAGTCGGTTCCGACTCATAGAGAGACCCTGTATAGGGTTTCTGAGAGTGACTGGTGGGTTTGAACCACCAACCTTGCAGTTATCAGTTCAGTGCTTACCCTACAGCACCATATTATGGCTCATGTAACTCCCACCCATGACTGGGCTGTGGGTGCTCTTGTTGTTACGTGCCATTTGGTGGACTTGAACTGCTGACTTTGTGGTTCACAGTCTAATGCTGATCCTACAGCACCACATCAGAAAGCCTTACAAAACCCTAAGGGGAGTTCTACTCTGTCATAAGGGGTGGCTATGAGTCAGAATCAACTCGACGGTTCACAACAACAACAACAACAATGACAACTGAGTAGTTCTCAGCTCAGGGCAGCCCTATCCACCCAGCATCTGAGTTCCCAGAGGGCAGAGTACAGGTTCCGACATTTGTCTCCGCAGAGCTCCTTCTCACAGAAGGCCAGTGAAGAGTTGCTGGTTAGAGAAGAACCAAAGAGGTGCACAAAATGAGAAACAAGCATTTGAGGGGACGTGAAGAAAAGCTCCCACTTCCATCAGTTCCCCTGTGTGAGCAGTGGTTTCAACAATCCTCTCCAAGTCACCTAGAGCTGCGTTCTGGAGTCTCCCCAGCCAGGAGAGGCCTCCCGTTGCTCCTCTTTTGTGCTGGATGTGGATAGATTGCTTCCTTCCTTCTATTCTGAGCTCTTTGTCCAGGGCCTGCTCTGGCAGAGGCCCGAAGACTGGTTAGCATGCCATCTTGTCTTCTGAAACACCGACCTCCAAAATGATAGGATATGTTCCTCTTCCTCCTCCTCGTGAGCGAGTCGTGCTGCAGCTGTGTTGTTGTTAGGTGCTGTTGAGCCCATCCCAGCTCATAGCGAGCCTTGCTCTGTACGGCCCCAGAAGTTATTTAACACATGCTGAAGTTTCCTCAGCCTCAGCTGAGAAATGTGTCCAAGTTTGATTTCCACTGCACTATGAGTCCTGGTGTGGCGCTGTGGGTTAATGAGCCAGACTGCAAAGCTGTTTGAACTGCAAGGTCTGTGCTTCAAACTCACCAGCTGCTCCTTGGAAACCCTATACAGGATTGCTATGGGTCGGAATTGACTTGGCGACACTTAACAACAACAACATGAACCCACCACTTTGCCTGAAGTCAAATCGAGTGTGCAAGCTGGAACAGCCAGTGGCATTCCCAACCCTCCACACACCCACAGGGGAAGGGATGTCAGCACCTCTCAAGGGACAGACACAGGAGCAGAACACCATGCAATCAGGGCTTGCCCTTTCTGCCCCTGAACCCCCCATGCCAGGCGCAGTGGTTGGCACCAGACAGGTGGCCTCAGTGATAAACTAAATTGGAACCTGCAGTTTCCACTTCCTACAGTTATTTCCAGGAGCAAATAAAGAACCCCAGCAGAAATGAAACTGCTCATTGCATTGGTCAAATCTGCTGCAGAAGACCTTAAAGTGTTAAAGAAGAAATATGTCACTTTGAGGAGTGTGGTACCCAAGCCGTAGTCGTCTGTTCAATTACCTCATATGCAGACAAACACTAGATTATGAATAAGGAAGATGGGAGAAGAATGGATGCCTTTGAATTATGGTGTTGGTGAAGAATATTGAATGTTTTTTTCCGTGGACTGCCCGAAGAGTGTACAAATCCAGCCAGGATGGTGAATCTTTGTCTCCTGTACTTTGGACATGTTGTCAGGAGGGACCAGTCCTTGGAGAAGGACATCATGCTTGGTCAAGTGGAGGGTCGGTGAAAGAGAGAAAACCCCCAACAGAATGGCTTCATACAGTGGCTTCAACAATGGGTTCAAACACAGCAACAGTTGTGAGGAGGGGGAAGGACCGGGCAGTGTTTCGTACTGTTGTATATGAGTCAGAATAGACTTCATGGCACCTAACAACAACAACAATATCCAACTTTGGCGGAGTCCCCGGTTAATACAAACATGGGGTCATCAGGAGTTGGAATTGACTTGATAAGAATGAATTTTTAATCTTTTTTTAAAAAAGAAAATCTCACTTCCGGAGTCTCTGGGATCAGCTACAAATGGAAAGGTTGAACAGTTTCGTTCACCAAGAAGTGCTTCAGAAGAAAGGTCTGGTGATCCACTTCCAAAATATCAGCCACTGAAACCCTGTGGGCGAAGTTCTACTCTGATGATACACACGGGCTTGCCATGAATTGAGGTCGGTTTTATGGACTGAAATGTGTACCCACAAACTATGTGCCAACTTGGCTAGCCATGATTCTCTGGATTAGGCAATTTGCCCTCCACTTCACAATCTGATGTGTAGTAAATCCTCACTTGTAAGGTGTTAAAGTGGCAGGATTAGTGATACAGTCTGCAGAATTAGGCTGTATGCTGAGTCAGTCCTCTTGTGAGATTTGAGATGAGAGGGACTTCAGTACCACCAAGAAGGAAGAGCTGGGAACAGAGCACATCTTTGGGTTCAGGATCCCTATGCTGAGACCCACCTAGACACAGGGGAAGAGCGATACCGAGGCACATGGAGATCTCTATTTGGGTCCAGGATCCCTATGCTGAGACCCACCTAAACACAGGGGAAGAGCGATACCGAGGCACACAGAGATCTCTAAGGAACGTCCGATCCATAGATATTGGAAGGAGTCAAGGCCCTTCCTCCAGGGCCAACAGAGAAATGAATGAAAACGTTTCAGCTTAGAGTGAACTAGAATCTGAACAGCCGTCTTAGGATAGTTGTAGTTCCGACTCATGGTGACCCTGTATAGGTGACTCTGTAAAGGTGAGCTTTAACACTGACCTTGTGGTCCAGCACATTAACCCGCAGTGGTACCACACCAGGACAGCGGTCATAGCTACAATGTAACTCCCTCCCTTTTCTAGCCCCATGCCAGAATTAATCACTCCTTTCCAATCTCCAAAACAGACCTTGCAGCTCAAATGGGGGAAAGTAGCTCTCCTCCCAGCAGCAAAGGCCAAATCAGCAAACAGGAATGGCTGGAACAGTTAGAATGCTTGGGTGATGACCACCCTAACTACTAGAACAGAAAAACAATCCAACCATGCCTGACCACACATCCCAGGATCTTCCAGGCTGCCCTCCAGGTGGGGAGGCAGATTTGGGAGATTCCTCCTCCCCTGTCTTTCAATAAACACTTTTCTCTTTGCTCTGAGCCCTGTCTCTGAGTATTAACTGTGTTTGGGGCAGAAGACTAGAACCCCTTTTTTGAGGTTACAGACAGAAATGACTTCCTCTTGAGTTACCCTGAATTTGGACTTCTAGCCTACTAAACAGTGAAAATAAATTTCTACCCATCGTCCACTTGGGGTATTTCTGTTATAGCAGCTCTAGGGAACTAAGGGAGTTGGCTTGTTTTCATTCTATACAACTTTTAGAAAATTAACAAGATACCTTGTCTGTTTCCTGCTCTCTTCTGAGCGGATGGGCAGGTGGGATGTCTCTGTAGGATTCCCAGCATGCCTTGCTCTCCCTCCCTTGCCACTCGATTTACATGGTGGGTGAGCTCCAGTGGATGTCCTCGTGGGCATGCCCATGTTTGCCAGGAGACTCATGGTTCCAGAAGCCTGGTCAGTTATGGCCTGGCCTCTCGAAGGCTTTCTCTTCACAAGCAAGCCCTCTCATCCCACACCTGGCGCCTATGTTCATAAAGACACTTGCTCTTCCGTCTGTTGTTAACAGTGTTCTTTTTTTCCGGGAGAACATTCTGCCAGTGTCTCCCCCCTTACCCGTTCCTCCCATTTTCCCATTTAACATATTTTATCAGAATGAAATGTCTTAATGAGCACAGGACCACAGCTGATCCCAGCTGCACTTCACAGTGCCTGCCTGCGCCCTGCTCCCATCAAGCTACATTCACGGTCACCATGATTGGGGCTTCATTCAGGAGCACACACCCCCCAACGATGACAGGAAGCTCATCAACTTCCTGTAGACAGAAATGGGGGCAGAAAAGTACCCCCAAACCTCTGACAGGAATTTAATGGAGGGGGTGCAGAGAGAAGTGGGAGGGGAAGAAAATGTGACTCTAGATGTTGTTGTTAAGTACGGACTCCTAGCAACCTCACAGGGCAAAGCCGAACTGTCATCTATACTGGTGGATTCGAACCACCGACCTTGCAGCAACACTTACTGCTGTACCACCAGGGCTCTGTGAGAATATGTGTGTGTCCATAGTGGCGGGGAGCAGCAGGAGGAGAATCCTCACAGGACTTGGGGTTCATCTGGAGATGACTCTGGTGTGGAGGCCACGAGGGAGACACAACGTTCTATTTGTTAAAGACCTGTCCGCACGTAAGAACCAGCTTGGAAGGAAGGATAGGTGGAAGTTTAATGGGAAGTAGAGTGCCATGAGATGCTCTGGACACCAGGTCCAGCAGGCCTGAGACAGCTCCCAAATGCTGTCTGCGGGGTCCCCTTGGCAGCGTGAGCAGGTGGGTGCCCTGTTCAGCCTGCGGATGGCTTTACTCATCGACGCACAGCCATTCAGAGTGAGGGATGCAGCCACAGTCTCCACCTTCCTGAAGCCGGTTCCCAGACGGCACCAACACTGCTGTCGTGCCCAATCAAGTCAGCTCCAGTTCATACAACCCCATGGGATACTGGCTTCCTCTGGAGCCTAGGTTAGGCATTGGGCTGCTAACTGAAAGGTCAGTGGTTCAAACCCTCTAGCCGCTATGGTAAAGATGAGGCTGTCAGCCTTGGAAAGCCTAGACAGGATCATTGTGAGTCAGAATCCATTCGATGGCAGCGGGCAACCTTTACAGGGGCAGGTGACCAGGCCTTCCTTCTGCATTGCTGCCGGGTGGCCAGCAGCTATGAGTCAGGATCAACGTAATGTCACCTAATAACAGTGATAAACAGTGCTGGTGAGGATGACAGAGAAAACTCCCAGGAGTCTGGGATGAGTTAAATCAGAAGTTGGCCAATTATGGTCCTTGGGTTAAATCCGGCCCACCGCCTGGCTTTGTAAATAAAGCTTTATTGATACACAGTTCACATATTGTCTATGACTGCTCTCACACTACCTGGCAGAGCTGATTCATTGTTACACAGGTGGTCTGTAAAGCCTGAACTTTTACCATCTGGCTCTTTATAGAAGAAAGTTTGCCACCATCTATGTTAGATCAAAGGAACCCTGGTAACGTAGTGGTTAAGTTCTTGGCTGCTAATCAGAAGATTGGTGGTTCAAACCTACCAGTCACTCCACGGGAGAATGATGTAGCAGTCTTCTTCCGTTAGGTGACAACCGTGGAAACCCTAGGGGGTAGCCCTACTCTATCCTACAGGGACACTATTAGAAGGGATTGAGTTGACAGCAGTGAGATTTGGAAGGAGATCTAGGAAACCTGGTGGTACAATGGTTAAGAGCTTGGCTGTGGACCGAAGGTTGGCAGTTTGAGTCCCTTCAACTGCTTTGCGGCAGAAAGACCTGTTGATCTTCCATAAAGTTGTTGTGGTGATGTGTCATAGAGTCCGTTTCAACTCATAGCGACCCTGTACAGGGTTTCCGAGGCTGTAAATCTTTACAGGAGCAGAAAGCCTCATCTTTCTCCTGAGGAGCAGTTGATAGTTTCAAACTGCTGACCTTGAGGTTCACAGCCCGATTCGTAACCCCTACGCTCCAGAGCTCCTTAGAGATAGCAGTGTAGAAAACGTAATGGGGCAGTTTTCCTATCCCATAGGGCCCCAACAAGTCCAAATCGAATCGACAGCCACAGGTTAGATCATTGATCCGCTAACTGGTGATTTCGTGTCACAAGCACAAGGCATTAGAAAAAATCGGAACCACACAATGAAAGAGCGGCGCCCTGTCCAGATCGCTCTGGATCCTGATGGCTTTCCAGGAGAGCATGCCCCTCTGGTTTAGGGTGCCTATAGGACCCCCCAAAACTCGCACCGACTGAAAGCAGCACTTAGACTCGGGGCGCAGACAGGCTGGCCCTGATTGGCGGGTTTTGTCCTCTGCTTCTTTCTGTAGGCAGCTTCCCAAGCCTGGTCTCACATGATGTCTTCTTTCGGAACCAACTAATTTTTGTTAAAAATGAATCCTTTGCATTACACCCAGAGACAAAATGCAATTGCAGAAGAACGCACACTGCTGACCCTATTTCTATGATGCACCCGGAATCAACACGTTCATGGAGACAGGAAGTTGATTCGAGGTTATTGGCGGGTATGGGAAGGGGTCATGAAAAGTAACTGCTACCAAGAGCAAGGTTTCTCTTGGTTGTTGTTGTTAAGTGCCGTCGAGTCAGTTCTGACCCATAGCAATCCGGTATAGGGTTTCCAA
>NW_006408756.1:2239016-2241349 GCF_000296735.1 Chrysochloris asiatica
TGGAACACCTTACTCAGGTCACAGCTCTGATGCCACATTAGGGGAGGAAAGTTGCCCTGAAAGTTGCATCACCATCTATCTAACAAGAGATCAAAGTGAACAGACAGAACAGGACCTGTTACCTTTGAAGGAAAAGCCAGGTGAGGGCCGTGACTTTTGGGACCAGAGTCCCTGCACTGAGAACTTCCTAGATTCAGGGAAGATTGATGCCAAGACATAGAGGATCACCAAGGAACGTGGCACCCACAGATGGGAAAGGAGACAAGAGTATTCTCTTTAAGCTGACAGAGAAAGCCTCCCCTAGAGCCTGCAACCTGAATTCGACATCTAGTCTCCTAAATCCTGAGACACGGTTTGCCTGTCAGTTGGTCATGCTGCGGTGGTTTGTGTGTGTCTGTGATGCCGGAAGCTATGCCACCGTTATTTCAAACACCAGCAGGTCACCCATGGTGGACAGGTTTCAGTGGCTCTTCCAGTCTATGACAGACCAGGACGAGGACGCTCTCAGTGACTGAGTCAGTGGTTACACCGATGGGGTCAAACATAGCAACAGATGTGAGCTTGGTGCAGGGCTAGGCAGAATTCTGATCTGCTGTTTATAGGGTGCTATTTCAGTAAGAGAAGCACTAGGGAACTGACACCCAGCCCATCCCTCTGACTGGCCAGAAGACGTGTGGCCTGTACCTTCCTCACCCTCACTGTGGGGCCAGTGCCCACTGCTGCAGTCACTGGGTCACTTCCATGGATGGTCTCCTTCATCCGATGACTCTGTCATCTCATTGGTCAGAAACATGAGGACAGGGCGCCCCAAGGCCAAGGGCCCACCTCCAATTCCTTCCACAACCAAGAGAGAGAGGCCACACGTTCCCAAGAACCTTCTGATGGTCCTCCGCTGTGGGTCACACCTATTACCAGCAAGGTGCCACCTGCCCTCGCTCCCTGAACAAGCCTGCCCACCAGGTTTGTGGCAGCCAGAGAGTGAGTCCGGGCTGAGGCTGAACCCATTCTGCTCAGACTCTTTTTGTGTTTGGCACTTACCCTCACCAGCTGCTGGGGGAAGGGCCCGCGTGAGTTCTCTGGCACATTGATGGGTGGGATGACCCAGTCCCGTTTCTGCCTTCGCAGGCCATGGGGGTTTGGATGCTGGGACCAAGGCAGCAGCAGTGTGCCGTTTGGTGGCTGAGATGGGTCCAGGATAGCATTCTTCTTTCCTTTCTGTGGAGAAGAGCCGAAAGAGTCTGGTGAGATTCTGCTCAAGCAAACGGCATCTGTTCAGATCTGTTATCCGTCACAGCCAAGAATGGCTGCAGGATTTTGGGAAACATGGTTATGTGTTGGGGTGGGGGTGGGGGTGGGGGCACAATTAAACAAGTCCATCCTCTTTGCATTGAGATGGATTATAGAGTGAAAAAATGGGTGTGGGGGCAGAGAGGGAGAGACAAGAGATGAGAAAGAGAGAGAGAGAGAGAGACAGGTGGAGGGGGAAAGAGAGAAAGAGGGAGAGAGGGGGACACAGAGGGAGAGACAATAAATGTATAAAGAAGAAAAAAATACAGCCAACTCTTTAGCCATGAAGGATCCCTGGTGGTGCAGCAGTAAAGTCCTCAGTAGTTAACCAAGAGGTTGATGGTTCAAACCCACCCTGGTAATCTTCTCCCAGAACCCTATGGAACAGTTGTGGCTCACCTCATGGAATCACTTAGTGTAAGAATTGACTTGAGGGACACAACAATAACATTGAATCAACAGGTGGATTAAGATTTTTAAAGCCCCAAACAATGGTAGAAATCATGAAAGAAAAGGTTAATTTAAATTTAAAACCTGTTTTTATGAAAACATACTCATAACATAATTTACTAAGGGTTAATATTCTTACTAGACTCCTGGTTGGCACTGTAGGATCAGCACTGGACTGCAAATCACAAGGTGAGCAGTTCAAACCCACCAGCTGCTCCTCAGAAACTGTACAGGGTCCCTATGAGTCAGAACCGACTTGACAGGACTTAATAATGCAACAGCAATTGTTATGTGTCTTTGAGTTGGTCCCAACTTATAACTTAGGCATTTAGCACTTGTTATTGAGTTGTTAAGTTCTGTCAAGTCAGTTCTGACTCATAGGGACCCTGTACAGAGTTTCTGAGGAGCAGCTGGTGGTGGGTTTGAACCGCCGACCTTGTGATCCAGTGTTTTGTTCCACAGTGCTACACCAACAACAACAGTCTCACTATATAAAGAGCAAGGAGATCTGGTGGCACAGAAGTTAAGCATTTGACTACTAACCAAAAGGTTGATGGTTTGAACCCACCCAGCAGTACTCTGTGAGAAAACCCTGG
>NW_006408756.1:2242218-2242991 GCF_000296735.1 Chrysochloris asiatica
TATATATATATATATATATTTTAAGTTTTATTGTGAATTATGTGACAGTGTACATGGGAGAACATCAGTTTTACATTCATCCTACCGTATATTGTTTCATTGTACTCTCATTTTTTTATGAGTTGGAATCCATTCAATGGCTCCCACCAACATATAAAGAACCAACATATAATATCAATTAGAAAAATAATTGAGTTGCTTTTATTTTATAACCAGGAAAGGACACAAGTAGATAAATCATGGCAAAATAAATATAAGTGATTGATGAACTTATGGAAAATGTTTATGTCTCCTAGTAATCAGATCATGCAAATTGAAGTAACCTATTCCCTTTTCCTATCAAATTGGCGAGACTTAGCTCACTAAGGCACAACCTTGAGGAGAGAGCTCAGTGAATTGGGGACGCGTAACTGCCGAGAATGTGGGTCCCAGGGCTACCTGGAGCTGGCCAGGTCTCTGAATTCTTACACTACAGAGAGCAAGTCCCCTTAGCTCTGTTACAAAATGCTGCTGCTAATAGTGACAGTGAATTCAGAAGGTTGCTATAGGAATTAAATCAGACCACACTGAAAAAACTCAGAGCTCCTGCTTAGCAGCTGCTGGTGGAAATGGACTGCTGATGGTGATGATGAGCGGGCGTGGTCCACACCTGCTGGTGGTGATGATGAGCAGGCGTGGTCCACACCTGCTGGTGGTGATGATGAGCAGGCGTGGTCCACACCTGCTGGTGGTGATGATGAGCGGGCGTGGTCCACACCTGCTGGTGGTGATGA
>NW_006408756.1:2243320-2249936 GCF_000296735.1 Chrysochloris asiatica
TGTTCATCGCAGGTGTTTTCAGTCAAACCAGCAGAAAGAAATCTGGATGTCCGATAGTAAATAACGGCTAAATGCATTTTGCTATGTTCATCTCTTAGGAGTCCCTGAGTAAATTCAACAGGTAAGCGCTTTGCTACTCCTAACCCAAAGGTTGGTAGCTTGAATCCACCCAGAGGTGTCTCAGAAGAGAGGCCTGGTGATGTGCTTCAGGTAGATTACAGTGATTAAAAACCCCAGGGAGTGAAGTTCTGCTCTGACACACAAGGGTCTCCATGGGTTAGAATGACCTTGATGGCAGCTGGGCTGGTGTGGGTTTGTCTATATTTTAAGGCTATTTCATTGTAACAAAAAGTTATGCTTTAAAGACAGGTCCATAAAACAATAGCAAGTGGAGAGATGGAACCAAAGTATACACATGGTATGCCCTGCTATTTTCTTTAAGTTAGGAGAAAGGACAAGAAGGGGATCCATCAAATTGTAAACAGAGGTTTCTCTCTTAAACCACCAGTAAGTCTTGTCTTAACTTTGCTCTGTTTTTGAAATGTTCTACCAGCCGCTTCTGGGAGACTGTATACGGAGTCGTTATGAGTTGGAATCAACTCGATGGCACTTGACAGAAACAACCAGGTACATGGGTTTCTAGCAGCAAAACAGCCAGTAGCTCTTTGTGTCCAGGCCCACGTTTACCCTCAAGGCATTCCTTATGCTTCGTTTCACGTTGGGGAAGCTGTTCATTTCATTCGGAGCCTGTGGAACGGGTCTCACAGGCAAAGATGACGAGGACCAGGACAGTCCATCCTGGGAGGACAAAGCAGGCTAGGGTGTCTGACCACAGGGCTCCCCTCTCCTGACCCCTTTACAATCACTGGGGTGGAAGCTGCCTGGGGCTGGCCACCCCTCACCCCAGAACTGGGCTCCAGGCTTGGGCAAGGATGCTGAACCCTTCCCACGCCCTTCTTCAAAAAGACTGTACAGATACAAACAAAACAAACTCACATAGAAACAACTGTCTGCTTGATACACAACAAACAACCACTTATATTTGTCCTCCGAATGCCCAAACTTAATGAAACCTTAGCAATCTGTGATTTCAACGTGGACAAAAATTTTGGATTTGAATTGAATAAAGGCTTTAGACTCAGCAAGATGACAGGGAGAGAGGCGCAAGTGAAGGACCATCAGAGGGGAGAGACGGACTAGCAGCCAACAACGGAAAGGTCATCTGCCCCCCACCCCACCCACTGTGATTGGGGTGGGGCCAGGAATGGGAAGCCTTGTCAGCAGTTACGCCGTAGTCAATATTTACACTGGCGAATATTGCGGAACACTCACAGGACTTAACAAGGTGTGTCTGGGTTGGATCTTGGTTCAGACAGAATACTGGCAGAAGGACAACTGCAGAATTTTAAATGTGGACTGAATCTTACAAAATATGAATGAATTCTTATTACTGTTGCTGTTTGTGTGGTAATGACTTTTTGGCTATGTACGATGTTTTCTCTCTTAAAGAAGCATAGTGTAAAAAAAATTAGAATTTCATCGATAGAACATGCCACCTGCACAAGTCACATTCCATCCCCTGTGCACCGCACACCCCACAGTTCTTGCATCTCCTGGGTCCAGCTCCAGCAGTCCAGTGCTTGCAGCAAACCCTGCTGAGAAGTTACATTTCCACCCCAGGTCTACTGGGTCAGACACTGCATTTCGACAAGAGTCCCCGATATGTATTCATAAAGATTACAAGTTAGGAAGTCCTATGGGGAAGCTCTACTCTGTCACATGGGGTTACTGAGAGTTGGAACCAACATGGCGGCACTTTAACAACAATATTTATAGGAGCACATTGCCAGGACTTTCGTCCGTGGAACAGCTGTTAGAACTGCCAACCTTTTAGTTAAGTTGTTAATGCATCAGTGCCCCACTTTTCCAGGGAGGCAGTGGGTCAGATAGGGCAGGAGTCTTCCTGTGGCCGCACTGATAGCCAGGCTGGAGCAGGATCTGAACACCAGGGCTGACCACACAGTTTGGGGCTTGGCTCGGACATTTCCTACTACACTTACAGTCCTTGTCAAGATGTACCGGGCAGAAATTCAACACCGCCACAGTGGAGGGGGGCCCAGGCAAAGATGGTTGGAGGCATTTCTAGGAAACCATGACAGACTCCAGATGGAGATCGAGGTAGAACCTTGGGTCTCTACCTGCCGCCAAGTGACCCTATGCACAACAGAGCAAAACTCTGCCTGGTCCTTCGAAGTCCTCAACATTAGTTTCAGATCAGACTGTTGTGACCCACACGGTTTCACTGTCTGGTTTTAGAAGTAGATTGCCAACCCTTTCTTCCTAGTTCATCTTAGTCCAATGTTGTTGCTAAGTGCCATGGAGTCGGTTCTGACCCACAGTGACCCTGGATACACTGAACTCCCCACAGTCCTCGAGCAAGTACAAACAGGCGGTCACACGGGGGACGTGCATTTCGAGTAAGTGATTTCCTCAAATCCAGGTGTGGCTGGACTGGCTGTGCATACGCCTAGCTTGCTTTTGTCCCTGACCCTAACCACAGATTCAAGAATACTGGGGGTGGACAAAGGTGGGGGCAGGATGGGGTGGACAGCAAGGGCCTTAATGAGCCCCTAGGTGTCTGACTTACAAGAGATAACTGGGCTCCCATTCCTCCCAGGTACCTATCTCAGGAGAAGGCCTGGGTTACCTTTTACTCTTGGATCCCTGGGCAGGAGGACAGCAGCCAGCCTAGGTACCTGGACTTCCGAGGGCTAGTGGGCAACTTGCACTTTGCCCTGCCTCTCAGTCCAGGCCGGTGCTTGGCCTTGAAGTTTCTCCCGTGGGGCTCTTCTGTACCTGTGGAGTTCAGACCCTGAATTTCACACGCAGGATTTTTGAGGACTTTCTTGCAGCTGTCTTGTCTTTTTTTTTTTTTTTTTTTTAAAAACTTGCTTCATCTTCATTTGCTTAGGATGGGCTTGCCTGGTGCTAATTTCCCTAGTGTTGTTTAAATAAATTGCACATATTTGCTACTATTTTAAAGCTGTGAGACAAATGTAATAACAAAATCTGGTGGAAATCAATGCCAGACCTGCACAGGCTTCTGCCTGGAACATGCACCCACTCTCTGGAGGAGCGGGAGAACGTCAGCAGCAATTAGTAGAACCCCACGGACAAACATGTTCCTTTGAACACGCAATCGTCCTGGGTCCATTCAGTGAGTAGCACATAAATATCAAAGTGTAATAATACTAATTACAAATAATGCTTCCAGTTAGTCTCAAGAATATTTTCTAACAGATGACATCTGCTGATTCTCCCAGTGTGCCCTGGACTCAGTATTTCTGAGGGAACGGTGGCACGTGTCCCACAATGGTTTGAATCTCTACTGTTACTCAACATTCCTATAGGTATATGTATGTGCACACATAAACACACGTGTGTGCGTATATACAAGCGGGCTTCGAAGAGTTCAGGGAAAAGTTCCATTATCTCTCAATTCCATTTTTCCATGAACTTTTTAAGTCCTCCTGGTCAGTAGTTCAAACTCACCAGCAGCTCTGCAGAAGATGAGGCTTTCTGTTGGAATAAAGAGTCACTGTTTTGAAACCCTTATATGGGGTCGTTATGAGTTGGAACCAACTTGATGGCCGTGGATTTGGTTTGGTACGTGTGTTGTTGTTGTTGTTAGCTCACATTGAGTCAGTTTCGACTCAAGGATCCTGGGCACAACACAACAAAACACTGCCTGGTCCCGCACCATCCCCACAATTGTTAGGTGTGAGACCATCCTTGTGGCCGCTCTGCTAATCCACCTCTTTGAGATCTTCCTCTTTTTTGTTACTGATGTCCTTTTCTAGGCACTGGTTCCTCCTGACAACATGTCTGAAGTACAAGAGACGAAGTCTCAGCATCCTGGCTTCTAAAGAACATTCTGGCTGTACTTCTTCCAAGACAGATTTGTTTATTCTTCTGGCAGTCCATGGTACTTTCAGTATTCTTTTCCCACACCATAATTCCAATGTATCAACTCTTCTCCAGACTTCTTTATTAATTGTCCAGCTTTCACATGCATATGAAGCTATTGAAAATACCATGGCTTGGATCAGGTGCACCTTAGTCTTCAAATTGACAACTTTGCCCTTTAACACTTTAAGGAGGTCTTTTGCAGCAGATTTGCCCAATGCAATGCCATTTGATGACTTGACAGCCCTTTCTGTAAGCACTGTTTATGGATCCAAGCAAAATGAAGTCTTTGGCAACTTTAATGTTTACTCCATTTATCATGATGTGATTTATTGGTACAGTGGTAAGGGGTTTCTGTTTTCTTTACGTTGAGGTGCAACCCATACTGAGGACTATGGTCTTTGAACTTCATTAGTAAGTATCTTAAGTACTCTTTGCTTTCAGCAAGCAAGGTTGTATTATCTGCAAGTGTTATGTTCCAACCCATAACAACCCTGTATAAGGTTTTCGAGGAGCGGTTGGTGAGCTTGAACCGCCAACCTTGAGGTTCAAACCAATTTTGAAGTCCAGCGCATTAACCCCCAGTGCCACAGCAGGTTGTTAATGAGTTTTCCTTCAATCCTGATGCCATGTTCATCTCCATATGATCTCACTATGCAGATTATTTGCTTAGTATATAGATTGAGTAAGTATGGTGAAAGGAAGGATACAACCTTGACACACACCTTACCTGATTTTAAACCATTTCGTATCCCTTTGTTCTGTCTGAACAACTACCCCTTGGTCTATGTTCCTCATGAGCACAATTGGAGTGTTCTGGAAAACCCACTCTTCACAATGTTGTCCGTAGTTTGTTATGATCCACAGAATTGAATGCCTTTGCATAGTCAATAAGACACAAGTAAATATCTTTCTTGTATTCTCTGCTTTCAGCCAAGATCCATTTGACATCAGCAATGATATCCCTGGTTCCATGTCCGCTTTCTAATCTTATTTGAATTTCTGGCAGCTCCCTGTTAATGTACTCATGCAACCATTTAAAAATTATCTTAAGCAAAGTTTGGCTTGTATGTGATATTAATGTTATTGTTTGATGGCTTCTACATTCCGTTGGGTCACCTTTCTTTGGAATGGATACAGATATGGGTCTCTTCCAATTGGTGGGCCAGGTAGCTGTCTTCCAAATTTCTTGGCATAGATGAGTGAGTGCCTCCAGCGCTGCATCAGTTTGTTGAAACATTTCAGTTTGTGGTCCATCAATTCCTGGAGTCTTCCTTCTCACCAATGCCTTCAGTGCAGCTGGAAGTTTTCCTTCACTATCATTATTCTTGATCATATGCTACCTCTCAAAATGACTGAATATTGACTGAACAATTCTTTTTGGTACAGTGATTCTGTGTATTCCTTCCATCTTCTTTTCATGCTTCCTGCATCATTCAATATTTTGCCCATAGAATCCTTTAATATTGTACACTGAGGTTTCAATTGTTTTCTTCAATTCTTTCAGCTTGAGGCATGCTGAGTGTGTTCTTCCCTTTTGGTGTTCTAACTCCAGGTCTTTGCACATTCCATTATAATACTTGGTCTTGTGGAGCTGACCTTTGAAATTTTCTGTTCAGCTGTTTGACTTCCTCATTTCTTCCAGCTGCTTTAGCTTCAGGAGCACAAACAAGTTTCATAGTATCTTCTGGCAACCCTTTTGCTGTTTTCTTTATTCTCTGTCTTTTCATTGACCTTTTACTTTACTCCCGTGTGGTGTTCTTGATGTCATTCCACAGCTCCACGGGTCTTTAGTCATGAGTGTCTGAAGAGCAGATCAAACCTGGTCTTGTGACTGTCTCTAAATTCAGGTGGGACATACTTAAAGTCATACTTGGGTTCTCATGGAGTTGTTTTCATTTTCTTCAGCTTCAGCTGATTTCGCACATGAACAATTGATGGTGTGTTCCACAGTCAGCCCCATCCTTGTTTTGGATGATGATACCGAGTTTCTTTGTCATCTCTTCCCACAGACGTGGTCACTCTGATTCTTGTGTATTTCATCTGGTGGCTATACGTGATGGTTGCTGCTGGTATTGTTGTTAAGTGCAACACTTCTTCCGACACAGAGTTGTCTGTCAGTCTGTCGTACTGCGGTGGCTTGTGTGTTGCTGTTGATGCTGGAAGCTATGCCACTGGTATTTTGAATGCCGGCAGGGTCACCCATGAAGGACGGGTCTCAGCTAAGCTTCCAGAATAAAAGACTAGGAAGGAGGAGAGGCAGACTACTTTACAAAGTTTAGCCACTGAAAACCTTATGATTAGCAGTGGAATACTGTCAGATAGCACCAGACTACATCCTTATATACGTGTATATGTACATGGATGTAAAGTATCGATCTGTGCATGTGTGTATGTGTATATGCAGTTATGTGTACACATACACTTACGCATCCACGTATACAAGTGTATGTGTACCTGTGTGTTCTGTCTGTGTACACGTCTATGTGTCTGTCTGTATATGGACTCATGGTGTGGCATTGTAGGGTCAGCACTGGACTGCAAAGTCGGCATTTTAAACTCACCAACCGCTCCTCAGAAACCCCACACAGGGTTGCTCTGAGTTGGGAACGACTTGACAGCACAGAACAGTAACAACAAAAAATATATA
>NW_006408756.1:2250214-2281541 GCF_000296735.1 Chrysochloris asiatica
CACACAGATCATACAGGCATACATGTACATGCACATGTGCATCTACAAATGTTTAACACACATGCAAACACACACACATGTGCTTTTATTAAGTGCTGCAACGCATAGCAACCCTAATTAAGGCTTCCAAGGAGTGGCTGGTGGGTTTGAATTGCTGACCTTGTGTATAGCAGTCCAGTGCTTATCTTACAGTACAACAACAGGACTCATACATTAAGAGTTCAAAAATGCATGGAAAAGCGCCATCATCTTTTTGCTGCATTTTGCATGAACTTTTTGACACCCCCTTGTATATATGTACATATATTTATATCTATGTGCGGTGTCTAAACATACATGTGTGTATACCCCTCCCTGCACTTGTCACGAGGCTATATATCTATATCTATATCTATACATACATACATACATACATACATATAAAATTTTTTTTTTTTTGACCCCATAGCTTTGGGGTGACAAAGGTTTGGTGGGTCTGGTTAGTCCCCGCTTCTATTAGAGCAAACTCAGAGGACAGACATATTTAAGTGTGGTGAGTTCCACACACACTGTCGGAGAGCCAACCATGAGTCAGAGCCCTGACCTGTTCGGGAGACACCCAGAGGACCCCGTCCTGGTCTTCAGCACTGGCACTGGGACAGGGGACTGGCCAGGACAATGGTCGTGGATCAGCCGCAAGCCAGGCACAGCGTGACTTCCTGGCTTCTCTCCTGAAATCCTCACAAGAGATCGGACAGGGAGGTTCCTGCTCAGGTGCCCACCTTCAGGGGCAGGCTGGACCTTGGAGCCCACCTCCAGCATGGGGCTGACGGCCAGCACAACCACATCCATTAGGGGAGGGGCAGCAATGATGCTTGGGGTGAAGGGAACAGATGCTGCCTGGTCCTGCTCCGCTCCCTTATCTGATGTGAGCGGGTGTGTAACTGTGAGTGCAATGAGGATGCATCAAGTGCATGTGTGAGTGTGCAGCTGCATGTGTGAATGGGTCTCAACTGCAAGGGTAAATGTGCAACAGTGAGGCAAGTGATGTGGAACTGCAAGTGTGTGCAGCTATGAGGGCATCAGTGCGAGCTGAGTGTGTAGATGAGTGTGTAGCTGTGAATGTGTAGCTGTGTGTAACTGTGTGTAGTTGTGTATGTTACTGTTTGTGTAACTGTGTGTGTAGCTATGAGTGTGTGAACATGCAGGTGTGAGTATGAGTGAGTGTGTAGGCGTGAGCATGTAGGTATAAGTGAGTGTGTAGCTATGTGTGTAGGTATGTATGTAGGTGTGAGTGTGAGTGTAGGTATGAATGTCAGCATGTAGCTGAGCGTGAGTGTGTAGCTGTGAGTGAGTGTGTAGCTATGTGTGTTTAGGTGTGACTGTGTAGCTGAGCATGTGAAGGTGTGAGTAAGCATGTAGCTATGTGTGTAGGTGTGTGTGTGTAGGTGTGAGTGTGAGTGTAGGTGTGAATGTCAGCATGTAGCTGAGCATGAGTGTGTAGCTGTGAGTGATCGTGTAGCTATGTGTGTTTAGGTGTGAGTGTGTAGCTGAGCATGTGAAGGTGTAAGCGTGTAGCTATGTGTGTAAGTGTGTGTGTGTAGGTGTGAGTGTGAGTGAGCATGTAGCTGTGAGTGAGGAGCTGAGCCCGTCCTGATGTCCTGTGGGAGCTGACCTGGGGGCACTTTCCTCTGCCTTCCCAGGTGAGAGATCACACCATAGCTCATTCTCTGTAGGACAGTCTGGGTGGGGTGCTGACCAGACAGGAAGGGCAGGACATGGCCACCATCTTGGTGTGATTCCATCAAGTCTTCACACTTCTTGATAGGAAGCAAAATGCAGACAGAAGGTCCCATTCTGTAGAGACCTGGGCCCTGCCAGGTGCCCCAGGAAGCAAAATGCAGACAGAAGGTCCCATTCTGTAGAGACCTGGGTCCTGCCAGGTGCCCCAGGAAACAAAATGCAGACAGAAGGTCCCATTCTGTAGAGACCTGGGCCCTGCCAGGTGCCCCAGGGTCCACAGAACCTCCCCAGGGACACCTGCCTTTGTGGGCCTGGCCCCATGTCTTGTGAGCCCCCTTGGTGAGTTCTGAGTCATGATGTCCCACGACAGCACTCCAGGGTGGGGACGTGTGGTGGAGGAGGGGGGAGTGTCCCAGGCGGGGCTCCATGACCTTGGCTCATGCACTCTCTCCAGGATGGATGAGCTGGGTGTGGGCTATCTAGATGTCTGGGGGTACTGTGTGCAGACCACGGTGCCTTCCTGGGTCATGCAAACCCAGGAATGACGGTAGCCCTAGGGTCTTTCTGGGTCAACTCGTCGCAGGTCCTAGTGTTTCCCTCTAGGCAGGAAGGTTCACTTCCCAGGGATAAAGTCACAAAACCCTCATGCTTCAGGACATTCAAGGAGTCCTGGTGGCTCTGTGGGCTAAGCACAGGGCTGCTAACCACAAGTTGGTAGTTCAAGCCCACCAGCCACCCTGTGGGAGAACAATGAAGCAGTTGGCGTCCTCTCAGAGTTCCCAAGGCGCCGTTCTGCTTGGTCCTATTGGGTTGTCGTGAGAACTGACAGTAGCAGCTCTTGGTTTAAGGACATGCACATTTGGGGGGGAACAGGTATGAGGACATAGGAGGACACCAAAAGAGTCGGGGCAGAGATCCCAAATTCAAGGGCAAGCCACCCACTACAGAGCAGGTCATCTTCATCCCTCTGTCCTGCACCGGTGGCCCTGCAGGGAGCGAGGCCGGCTCCCACCGTGGGTGCCTGACTCAGCACCTTGTTCAGGAAGGGCTGAGCAGCTAACTGGGCTCCCACCCAGGCCCTACTTTCCTAGTAAGGCAGGATGGTCTTCAAGTCTAATGCTGACAGTAATTAGGAGTGACGTCCAGGTGAAGTCCCCAGGGACCACTCAGTACTAGAAAGCTTGGCCATTTCTCTTCTGTTCTCACTCAGAAGAAAACGATGAATAATGCAAAACTCACCTGGGGCAGGGCTTGAATGACTGCCTTTGTGTGTGTGTGTGTGTCTGTGTGTAATCATATGCACCTCTCTCGTTTATCCGATTTCTCTATTATGCAGCCTGTCACCTTTCAGAGCAAAGATTTATGAAATGTCAGCATTCAGGGGGGCGGGGGAGAGCTGCTCAGGAAGGAGGGATACCAACAGCCCATCGGAGCGTCTCTAAGGTCTCTAAGCACTGGCTGCTGGGAATTGGTCAGCTGGAGAACAATTGAGAAATACTTCCAAACTCCGTTCAGATTAGGACCAGCTCAGGGGTGGGAGTTGGGTACACATGTAGATGAAGGGTCTCGCTCCAGACCTGCATGGTGGACAATCTCCCTGGTACCTGGCACCCAATGTGAGCTCCACAGAGCTCTAGACATGGTCAGAAGTGCCACCCAGAACCAGAGACACCAGAGAGGGGTGCCCACAAAGGCCTGAGGGGACAAAGTCAAAGGACAGAGTTGGAGTGGACGGAGGGGACTGGTTGGTCTGTGTCACCCCAAATATATGCTGAAATGCGAATTTCTATACCTGTGGATGGGGTCCTGGTGTGGCGCTGTGGATTATGGTATGAACTGCAAGGTTGGTGGTTCAAACTCACCAGTTGCTCCTCGGAAACCCTGTACAGGGTCGCTATGGGTCGGAATCAAATCGATGGCACTTAACAACAACAACAACAAATACTTGTGGATGGAATGAATGGAACACAGTCACTTTCCAGAGGTTCCCTTGTGGTGCACTGGTTAAAGCCCTCACCAAAAGGTTGGTGTTCGAACTGGCCCAGCGATTCCAAAGGAGAAAGACCTGGAAGGCTGCCCCCCACAAAGATGTGGGTGTAGGAAACCCTATGGAACAGCCTCCTCTATGTTACAGGGTCGCTGTGAGGCAACACCATGGCAGTGGGTGGGTTGGTGATGCATTGGGTTAAGCACTTGAAGGGTTGGCAGTTCAACCCACCAACTGCTCGATGGGAGAAAGATGTGTCCGTCTGCTTCCTTAAAGATGGCAGCCTTGGAAATTCCACGGGGCAGTTCTACTGTGTCCTGTAGGGTCACTAGGGGTCAGCACCAACTCAACAATGGGTTTAGTCAGCTTCCATATGCAATCTAATGTAACAGAATCAATGTCTCAGCTAATGTCCTACCAGTGTCTGCTCAGTCCTGAATCTATCACTTCTGAGGTTATATAAAGCACATACACAGGTGATGGGGGAGACAAAAGCTACCTGGAAATGAGGCAGATGCATCTACAAGCCAAGACTGTTTGAATTATGGTGTTGGCAAAGAATACCCAAAGTACCATGGACTGCCAGAAGAATCAACAAATCACTGTCTTGGCACAAGTACAGCCCGAGTAACCCTGAGAAGTGAGGGCGGTGAGACTTGGTCTCACATCTTTTGGGCCAGTCTCTGAAGCAGCACAGCATGCGTGGTCAGGACTCTGAATGACATGGACTTCAGTGGCCACAGCAGTGACCTCACCACGTCAGTGACTGTGAAGGCGTTGCAGGATTGGGAGATGTCACGTGTTGAACATCTGGTCACTATGAGTTAGAGCCAATGCAGTATCACCTAACAACAGAAGGCCTTTCCCGGGAGCCAGGCCCTGCTGAAGTCTAGCCTCCAGAGCTCTGAGAATGCACGGGCTCCTCAGACCCCACACTTGTGGTATTTGTGTAACGGCAGCACAAACCATGTAAGATCCCAAGCACAGATTGTTGGCCGCTTCTACAAATTCAGGGTGAGCCGTGGCATGCTTCCTTTAACCAGAGAGGGCAGCCCACGGAACTCACTACCCTTAGAGGGTGGCTGACCTTGACTACAGTTTTTGGTGCCATTGAGTGGGTTTCGACTCATAGCAACCCCACGTGATAGAGCAGAGCTGCCCCATAGGGTTTTGTTTTGTGTTTAGGTTTTAGATTTCCATTGAACAATGTATCCTGATTTTGAAGTTCTCAGCACTACTTGTAATGCTACGCTATAATCTTAATGGAAACAACCAGGCCTGTCTCTGGAGCTGCTGAATGGGCTCGAACCACCAACCTTTCGGATTAGCAACTGAGTGCTTAACTCTTGCACCACCAGGGCCCCTGCTGACTACAGAGATGGTTTCAAAGGCATGAGGACGGATCCCCAGATACCAGACTCCTGTGTGTTTCTAAGGAACTTGGAGTAGCCCTGTCCTCTGAAGATGGGGCCAAAGGTGACAGTCGTGACCTCCCGCAACTGACCCAGTTGTTAGGCTGACCCCATCGGTCATTTCTTTCAAAGAACTCCACCCAATTCAATGAAAGTAATTTCCGAAAACTTGCTCTAGCTCCCAGTGAGACGTACCAAGTAGATTCTATTGTGGCTGGTGTCTGTGAGGTCCATTGGCATGTCTGTGAACTTGTCTGTGTTCAGACCACGGAGGGAGCCCTGCCCCACCTCCCTGATGTAATCATCAGCTTCATTACCAAGAGAGAGACTCCTTGAAAGATCCTCTGTGGAATCTGTAATTTCTCTGATTGGCAGGGCTGCGGACCTATGTGCAGAAGCAGGGAGTAAGAGCCATTTGCTCAGCCCCCAGAAGACTGTGTCTGTGTGTGCATGCACCGTGGGGAGTTGTGGTTTTTAACGTCTTTGATTTTACTGGCTCTCCCCAAACACCAGGCAGTTTGAACCAGGGGCAAATCCACCAGAGAAGAGAAGGAAAAAGAATCCGGGGTAGTCCCCAAGAGGGGATCCTGTCCCCTTTCTGTTCTTCCTGTAAGCCAGGAGGTGGGAAACCAGTTCTGCTAGGGGGAGGCTAAAAACTCAGGCAGAAAATATCACAAGTAGAGATGAGGGAATGGCGGGGAGTCTAGCTGGGTGTGGTGTGAAGCAAAGTGTCCAAGTGCACTGAGACCAGAGACAGCACTGCTTTCTCTACACTGTGGCCCCAAGGATGCCCACGGCGGGGTCAGGGGAGGGGCAAGCTGCATCTGCCTTGTGGGATTCACTTTTCTTCTAGTTCTCTGGACTGTTTCGAACATGACATGGTGACATATGTAATCTGAAAAATGGGGTGCTAATGACTTCAGCCAAGAACCACCTGTAAATCCAGGGAGTAGAGCCAGGTAACTGTCCCCAATGACCCACTGTAGAACTGGTTGTTGTTATTGTGTGTCGTGGAGTCGGTTCCGACTCATAGTGACCCTGCACAGGGTTCTCGAGACTGTAAATCTTTATGATCAGAAAGCCTCATCTTCTGCGGAACCACTGGTAGTTTCGAACTGCTGACCTTGAGGCTGGCAGCCCGACTCATAACCACTACGCTACCAGAGCTCCTGGTAGAGCTGGTGGCAAAGGAAAAACACTGTCCGCAAACTATGGTGTCCCACCCCCAACACAGTCCTTCTAGGCATGACACTCTGCTGTCGCGAGGCTTTCACGAGCATGGTGCCCTTTGCTCCAGGAATGAGCTCTGTCTGCAGATGCTGGAGAATACCCTGTAATGCATCACACTGCAAAGTCGTTTGAACTGCAAGGTCAGTGGTTCAAGCTCACCAGATGCTCCTTGGAAACACTATACAGGGTCACAATGGGCCGGAACCAACTCGATGGCACTGAACAACAACAGCAACAAACCTCGTAAGATCGCTCTGCCCCACGTGCACAAGAAAGCTGGACAAAGCGAGAGAGACAGAAGAAAAGGAGGTGTTCCGCTACGGCACTGGGGAAGAAATACAACCAGAATGTTCCTTAGAAGCAGTGATGCTGAGGCTTGGATTTACTTACTTTGGGCATCAGAAAAGATCAGTTCCTAGAGAAGAACGTCATGTTTGGTAAAGTAGAACCAGAAACCAAGCACACAGCCACGGAGCTGATTCTGACTCATGGTAAACCCTGATAAGGTTTCGGAGACAGGAACAGACAGCCTCGTCGTTCTGTACAGAGGTTGGTGGGTTTGAACTACTGACCTTGCGATAAGTGGAAACCTCCATGAATGGATTGATGTGCTAGTCTTCACAGTGGACTCAAACATTCCAACAGTCATGAGGATGTTACAGGACTAGGCAGCATCTCCTTCCACTGCCCACGAGGTCCCCCGGAGTCAGAGCCAGCTGGGCATCAACTCAGCACAATGAGATGGAAACTGGGTGTTGGGAGGCTCCTACAAGTCCTGGGGCCCCACCTTTCCATTACCCCAAATAAACCAGTCCTCACTCAGAGGGTCAGTAAGGAAGAGGAAGCCCCTTCACAAGATGGGCAGACACAGCTGCTGCAACAATGGGCCGAATCATCACAACTGTTGTGTTGTTGGGCTGGGACCCAGCAGTGTTGTGTTCTGTTGTACATGGGGTCTGTGAGGCATCTAACAACAATGACAGCACACACAGCTGGCTCCACTTCCTTTTCAACCCACCTGCCTTTGATGTCTCCCAGCCTGCAACCCCCAAGCTTGTGAGACCTCAGTTCTCACTACATTTACATCATCTGCTAGGAATTGTGAGTTCACTACTGGGATTACACTACTGTCTGGGTAAATCCTACCCATGCAAATCATACCATGTTTTAGGGTTCTAGTCTTCCAAGATTATTGATTTCACAAAAGTTTGAAGTCAAAATGAAACAATTTCCACTCAGAGTCAAAGCCACACTATTTCTGCAATGTGAACTAACACCATTTAATGTTGGAACAAGAGCCAAGTAATGATTTATTTCCCAAATATCAATGTTACTTAGGACTCTCTGATCTGTCTGTCTTAGTGTTTTCCTTGTTTCATTATAGCCTTGGGTTAAACATACTTCAATAAAGAAATAGAATGGGACCCCCACTTTCCCAAATGTCAACCCAGGTACTGATTTTTTACTGGGGATAATTTGATTTCTTAAAAAAAAAAAAAAAAAGACACTGAAATCTATACAGATAACTCATTTCCCCCACCTTCTAGTTCTTTTTCAATATACATTTGAAAAATGTTACATTCTGAAAGCCTGCCAGCATGTATATTTAAAATATTTAACTAGGGTATTGTCTGCAGCTTTCTAGTTGGTTTCCATGGTATCTAAGGAAGGACAGAATAAAATGGCTTTTAACAAACAGCAAATAAATCAACAGAGAGATATCTGTGTTCTTTTAATGCGAGCCATTCTAGATAAACATTTGCCTACATTTGCCTCTGAAATGGCACTTGTGGGTTCAATCAGCACAGCTTCCGTCCCCCCAAAGTAAGGCAGTGTTTCTTACTTTTAATTTCTTGTAAGAAGGGGAGATCATTCTGAAACGACTTATAGAAATAATAATAATAATGAAAAAGGATCCCTGAAAAATACCGATTCTTCCTTAAAAAAAAAAAAAATGGTAAAACTATATATACTGTTTCCATATGTATCTCAGTGACATTGATTACATTCTTGCAGTTGTTTAAACGCTCTTACCCTTCTCCAAATTGTGCCACCACCGTTGACTTAAACTCACGGCCCCCTAACTTCTCATGTACCCATGGAGCTGCTGGAGTTGATTTGATGACACACAGAGAGATCTTTCAAACAGCACAATGTTCTAGGCTGGCATACTGTACTCATAAAGATGCTAAATGACTTCATTTGTCTGTTAGAAGGAGAATCTTGGTGTCAGCATTTTGAACACATGCTCTTCTGTGTGCTAGGTGAAGATCTTGGCTCCTCTTGCAAACCCAGGATGGTTTAGAATGGTGGGCATTGCATCTGCCTTATTTACACCAGGGGAAGTGGAGACACAGAGGTTCAGGGACTGAGGCAATGCAGATGGAAATGGGAGGCTGGACTTCAACCCATTCGAACACCCCACGTGTACAACACAGGCTTTGTTGTTGTGAGTTGCCATTGAGTCGGCTCTGACTTGTGTCCGAATGAAAGGTCGGTTGGTCTTGCGTCATCTTCAGGACCATTGGGGATTATCCCTCATTTTTCCTGACCCTCTGTTTACCACAGGATGTCCTTCTCTATGGAGTACTTTTTGTGGTGACGTGTGCAAAGTCAACAAGCCACATTTTTGCCCTCCTCGCTTCTAAGGAGCTTTCAGGTTTTGCTGTTAGGTGCTGTTCAGTTGGTTCCGACTCACAGTGACCTTACACACAACAGAACATCCAGGTCCCTTGCTACCCTATGCTTGAGTCCATGGTGCTGTCATTGTGCCAACCCATCTCCTTGAGATTCTTCCTCTTTTTTTGCTGACCCTCCACTTTACCTAGAATGATGTCCTTCTCCAGGGACTGGTACCTCTCAACAACATGTCCAAATTTTGAGATGAAGTCTCGTTGTCTGGCTTTTAAGGAACACTCTGGCTGTACTTCCTCCAACGCAGATTAGTTTGTTCTTCTGGCAGGCCATGATACTTTTAATATTCTTCTCCAGCATCATAACTCAAATGCATCCATTTTTCTATGGTCTTCCTTATTCATTATCCAACTTTCACATGAACATGAGGCTATTAAAAAGACCATGGCTTGGGTCAAGCACACCTTGGTCCTCAAACTGATATCTTTGCTCTTGAACACTTTAAAGAGATCTTTTGCAGTGTATTTGTCTAATACAATACATCTTTTGATTTCATGACTGTTATTTCCATGAGTGTTTATTGTGGATCCAAGCAAAATGGAGCCATTGAAAACTTCAACCTGTTTTCCACTTATCATGATGCTATTTATTGGTCCACTTGTAAGGATTTTTGTATCTTTACATTGAGGTGCCATCCATACCAAAGGATCTTCATCAGTATTTTAAATTCTCTTCACTTTGATCAAGCAAGGTTGTATTATCGCATATTGCAGGTTGTTAATCCTGATGTCACGCTCTTCTTCATATAATCCAATTTCTTGGATTATTTGCTCGGTATATATATTGAATAAGTATGTTGAAAATATACAGCCCTGACATACACCTTTCCTGATTGAAACCATTCAGTATCCCCATGTTCATTTTTAACAACTGCCTCTTGGTCTATGTACAAGTTTCTCATGAATACAATTAAGTGTTCTGAAACATCCATTCTTTGCAATGTTATCCATATTTTGTCATAGTGCACAGTTGAAAGACTTTGCATAGTCAATAAAACACAAGTAAACATCTTTCTGATATTCTCTGTGTTCAGCCAAGATCCATCTGACATCAGCAATGATATCCCTCATTCTACTTCCTTATCTGAATCTGGCTTGAACCTCTGGAATTCTCTGTAAATGTATTGTTGCAACCATTTATGAATTATCTTCAGCAAAATTTGACTTCTCTTGGGAATGGGAACAAATATGGATTTCTTCCAGTCAGTTGACCAGGTAGTTGCCTTCCAAATTTTTTGGCGTAGTGAATGTGCACTTCCAGTGATGCAACAATTTGTTGAAAGATTTCAATTTGTATTCCATAATTTCTGGGGCTTTGTATTTTGCAAATGCCTTCAGTGCAGCATGGGCTTCTTCTTTCCTTACTATCAGTTCTTAAAATAGCTGAACATGAATCATTTCTTTCCGGTACAGTGACTGTATATTCCTTCCATCTTCTTTTGATGCTTTCAATAATTTGCCCATAGAATCTTTCAGTATTGCATTCTGAGGCTGAATGTTTTCTTCAGTTCAAGAAATCCTGAACATGTTTTTTCCTTTTGGATTCTTAACTTTAGGTCTTTGCACATTTCATTATAATGTTTGACTTTGTCTTCTCGAGTTTCCCTTCGACATTTTCTATTCAGCTTTTTTACTTCCTCGTTTTTTCCATTCACTTTAGCGTCTCTAAACTCAAGAACAAGTTTAAGAGTCTCTTAAGTCCTTTTTTGGTCTTTTCTTTCTTTCCTGTATTTTAAATGATCTTTTGCTTTCTTGATGTCATCCCACAACTCTTCTGGCTTAGTTATTAATATCTAATGCATCAAATTTGCTCTTGAGATGGTCTCTAAATTCAGGTGGGATATATTCAAGGTCATAGTTTAGTTCTCATGAACTTGTTTTAATTTTCTTCAGCTTCAGCTTCAACTTGCATATGAGCAATTGATGGTCTGTTCCACTGTCTTTCTCTAGCTTTGTTTTGTCTGATGATACAGAGCTTTTCCACTGTCTCTTTCCACAGACGTAGTCAATTTGATTTCTGTGTATTCTACCAGGTGAGGTCTAGTTGTACAATCACCTTTTATGTTATTTTAAATAGTATTTGCAATAAATTAGTCATTGGTCTTGCAAAATTCTACCATGCAATATCCAGCATCATTTCTATCACCAGGGCCATATTTTCCAACTACTGATCCTTCCTCTTTGTTTTTAACCATTGCATTAATGGTTGCATTCCAATCACCAGTAACTATCAATGCATCTTGATTGCATGTTTGATCAATTTCAGATTGAAGAAGTTGGTAGAATTCTTCAATTTCATCATCACTGGCTTTAGTGGTTGTGTATAGATTTGAATACTTGTGGTATTAAGTGGTCTTCCTTGTAGGTGTATGGATATTATCCTATCACAGACAGAGTTGCACGTCAGTGTAGCTCTTGAAAGGTTCTTTTCGATGATAAATGTGATGCCATTCCTCTTGAAGTCACTCGCGGCATAGTATGCCATGTAATCATCAGATTCGAAATACCAGTCCATTTCAGCTCACTAAATGACTATGATATTAATCTTGATGTGTTCCATTTTATTTTTGATAACTTCTCATTTTTTTCTGGATTCATATTTCGTATATTCAATGTTCTGATTCTTAATGGATATTTGCACCCATTTCTTCTGATTTTGAGTTGTGCCCCATCAGCAAATGAAAGTACAGTTCACATCATCACAGCCAACTCAGCTTTGCCAGTTGTTTTTTGAGGCACCTTCCAAACTGAGGGACTCCTCCTTCAGACTACATCTGAGAATGTTCTGAGGCTATTCATAATGTTTTCATCTCTGGCATTATATCTGACAATATTCCAGTGCTATGTGTAAGGTTTTCAGTGGCTAAACATTCAGAAGTAGTTTGTTTCTCCTTCTTCCTACTCTGTGTTAGTCTGGAAGCTCTGTTGAAACCTGTCTACCTTGGGTGACCCTGCGGCTATTTAATATACCAGTGGCATAGCTTCAGCATTACAGAAACATGCAAGCCACCACCGTACGCCAAACTGACAGATGAACGGTGGTCTGGTTGTATGAGGTGGCTTCAAAAATTTTGTGGAAGAAATTCCACAATCTTTTAATTTTATTTTTCCATGAACTTTTGGAAGCCCCCTTGTTTATTTCTCCTAACGTGGATTTGATAGTTTTGGCAGTCCACAGTACAATGTTGTTCACCAAGAGCTCTGTTCTCATGTATCGGTTCCCCTGTCCCTGCCCCCTGCCCCAGGGGTCTTCATCCCACTGCCTCAGTTTACTCGTCTCAGCGCTTAGGAGACTGCCTGTGTCTAGCCTGTGGGCTTGCTTATTTGTTGTACTGAAATGTTTCTAAGTAAGTTCAGTGAGAGCAGGGGTAGTGCCTGAATATTTTGACTTGTGTGCCCTCATCTTCAACAGAGCCTGCTGCATACTGGGTTTCCCAGTTGCCTGGGCCACACAAACATGCAGCAATTGTTCATCAAATGAACAACGAAGCAGTTCTGACTAACTGACTTCTAGCCCCTTGTGACTGAGTCAGATTTCCTGTGTGGTGATTAAGCTCCTTGGTGAAAAGGAGGAAGACAAAGGAGCTTGCGCCTCCCACTGGCTGACATCACCAGCGGTCCTCTTACCTTCCAGGTGGACGCACATCCAGCCAGCTCTGAGAACCTCCAGAGGTCACCTTTCATCCCATCGGCCACGAGTTCCTCTCCCATCTCACTAAGATGGTGCCCCAGGCAGTGCTGAGTCTTCCCTCTCCCCACCAGGACAGGTCTGGAGATATGACCCATGTGACATGACACAACTCCATGCAGCTGACTGTCTGAGGGACCCTGGGCAAGCCACACACAACATGGTCACCCCTCCATCTCTGTTTGTGGTCCCCTGAGTGATGAACTCTCCTCTGAACCCCTCACTCTGAGCCCCGCCTGACCTGGGCAGGATACACAGTCAGCTCCCAGCCTGATGGCTGTTCTTACAAACTGCAGGAAGGCAGAAGGAAGCAAAGATGCACCTTCAGACCCAAACTGCAAGACCAGTTAGAACAGTCCCTTGTGCCCTTTGTGTCCAAGTGGCAAACTGCTTGACTGCTAACCAAAAGGTTGGTGGTTCAAACCCACCCAGAATCTCCTTGGGGGAAAGACCAGTCATCTGAAAACCCTCGAGAGCAGCTACCAACCACAGCCCTTCATGCCAACAAAGGGCTCCAAGGTGCCATGAGTTTGGAGACCTTTGGAGTGGCCTCAGTGGGGCAGTTAAATGGTTGGCTGCAAACTGAAAGAACAGTTACTCTGTGGGAGGTAGACATGCAGTCTGCTTTAGTAAAGATCACAGCATGGGAAGCCTAGGGGGCCATTCTGCTCTGTCCTATAGGGTCGCTACGGCAGTGGGTTTGGTTTGAGTGAATTTGGACATTCATGGAGATCTCAACGTGACTGCCCTCAGTCCCTGCACCCATGGGTGACCCCTGGGGGTGGTGCTGGCTGATGGGGCTGTGGAAGGGAACAAGAACCTCTCCCTCAAGTCAGTAGCAATGAGCACAGGTCTTTGATGTGGAGAAACACGTTTCTTCCCAGTCTCCAAAGACCACCAGGTCTATGTGTGAAGTGGAGCTTGTGTATCACTGGTATTGTCTGAACTTGTAGGAGCTGGAGATTATTAACACTCATTAGAATAACCACCCTCGTCTGGAAGGGGTTGATGACAAGCCCCCCCGCCCCCCGCTGTGTTTTTGTTAGAATTGCTACTTTCCACTGCTCCAAGGGTCACTGTTCCTTCTGTGGTTTTTAAATTGTGATTTGGGTGAAAGTTTATGGAGTAAGTGGTTTTCCAGTCAATTACTGATTGATACACATTTTGATTTGGGACATGGATTGCTGTTCTCACAGGTGCCAGCACTCTTCCCACATCCTCTCTGTGGTCCCTGTTTCCATTCCTCTTCCCCACTCTTCCTGCTGCGGAGCTCGGTCCCTGGGCAAACACGGCTGATTGTTCTGAGGAATGTGCACCGCCCCCCGACCCCCCAATGTTATTGTTTGCCTTATGTTGGTTAGTTGGTTGGTTATGTGCCGTGGACTTGATTCTGACTCATAGTGAGCCTGTATAGTGTCTCTAAGGCTGTAAATCTTTATGGGAACACAAAGGCTCATCTGGCTCCTGCAGAGCAGCTGGTAGATTCGAACTGCTGACCTTGCAGCTAGCTGCACAACTTTGTTCACCTTATAGGTCTATTGTTTGGCTAAAAGTTGAGCCAGGGGGGATGAGTTCAGGTCCAGGCTTAATGGGGTTGTAAGGGCTATAGTCTCAGGGGTTCCACTGGCGTCTAGCAGACTCAGAAGGCTGCCCTTCATTGACAATGTTGAGTTTTGTTACACGGTTTCCTCACACTCCATCCAGGACCTTATAATGTGCTCCCTTTTGGAGTGGCTGGCAGTGATAGCTGGGCACCTTCTAGTTCCAGTCTCAGCCTGGTGGAGGTGGGGTTATAAGGTCCACTCAAAGGTCATCTTTTGGAAAAGAATAAGAGAAGCATCTTGCTGCTTTATGAAGACATGCTCTTGGTGACCTCTGGGTGATGTCTTAGGCAGAGTAGCTGTAGCAGCCAACACCCTGTGGGAAGCCCCGTGAGCACTGTGTGGGTGATGGCAGCCCCTCGACTTCAGCACACAGTGCTCTGGACGCCCTGCTTACTAGGCTGCATCTCCGAGGGGGTTCAGTCATCGATTCAGAGCCAGCTTTTCCTTCCCACAGTGACCAGCCTGGTGTCACGAGGTGCCTCCTCTAACAGGTTCCTGCCTCCACCTGGGAACTATTGGTCAAGGGGCTTGAGGCCCTGTCCCAGGCAAACCTGTGTCACCTCTGCAGGTACCGGACTGCTTAGTGATGGAGTGTGTGTGTAGTGTGCAGATATGTGTGGCTGTGTGTGCATGTGCAGAGCATGTGTGGCATGTGTGCCTGCTTGTGTGATGTGTGTGTGTCTAAAGGACATGTATTGTGCGGATATGTGTGTGTGCAGATATGTGTGGCTGTGTGTGCAGATATGTACAGATACGTGTGGATGTATGTGCATGTGCAGGGCATGTGTGTTATGTATGCCTGCTTGTGTGATGTGTGTGTGTGTGTGTGTGTTTAAGGGACATGTATTGTGTGTGATGTGCATGCAATATGTGATGTGTGTGTGTTGAGCAGCATGCGTGCATGTGAGGTTGGTGTGCACACATTAGGCATGTGTGTGGTGCAATGCACACACATGGCATGTGCATCCATGTAGTGTGTGATGTGTGCACACATGCCATGCACGGCATGCACACAGCAGGACACACATGCCCATATGTGTTCATATTGTGTGCACACATGTGGTTTGTGCATGTGTTACATGCAGGGTGCAGACACACATGTGACAGGTGACACCCCCACACATGACATGTGATACTCACACCTGCAGTATATCCACAAGTAGTGTGCATTTTGCAAGTGTGCATCCATGTAGTTTGTGATGTGTTCACAGATGACATGCATGGTGTGCACCTGGTGACATACATGTCCATATACGTGCAGGTGGTACATGCATACATGTGGTACATATGGTGTATCCACATGTTGGTGCACACATGTGGTGTGTACTGCATGTGCACAATGTGGTCTGTGTGATGTGTACACAACACATGTGTGTTCACACCTGTGTGGTGTGTGTGCACATATATGCTGTGTATTGCAGACCTTTGGAAGGTGCAAATTTCCCACCTGTCCTCTCTGTAGGCCCATAGCAGCTGAAGGGGCGGAGACTACAGGTGCTTCCTGGGGCTGCAAGAAGCCACAGCTCTAAGGGGGAGGCGCAGAGGGCAGATGGTAAAGGAGGGGATTGGGGTGTATATGCCCCAAGGGAATAGCCCTGAATGGGGGTCTGGTATGAGAACATTCTGCATTTCCCTCATTCTCCCTGTGGCAGAGTGTTCAGGCAGTCCTGCCCACACTGACTGTCCTGGGCCTGTCCTGTCACCACAGTGCTGTGACCACACAGATGTGTTTCTCCTGCCACTGCCCCCAGAAACCCTGTATCTGCCAGTCCTAGACCATGAGGTCATGGGCAGCCAGGACTCCTGATCCCCTTGCCCACAAAGCACTGACCTGTGTGAGGACCCCTGCCCTGCTGGATGGGAGATGCTGATGGAACAGGCAGCCATGAAGGCAGGGTTTCCCGCGTGCCATCTTTCTCCTCAGTCCAACCTCTGGGGCCTTCTGGGGGAATGGGTCAGATGGGGCTTCTTCGGTCTGTGAAGGCATGCCCCCGTGCAGACCCAGTGCTGACCCCATGCACACTTTTTCATATGTTCACACCAGCGACCTACAGGAGGGACCCTCACCTGTTTACAGACCGGGGGGTGGAGAGACTGAGCTCAGTCAAGGACCAGCCGAGGTGTTGCTGGAACACACAGGCAACCTGCTTACCTCCAACCCTGTGGTCCTGCCCCAACCCTGGCTCACCTCCTGGGGGCCCAGGCCCACTAACTTAGGACGTCCTACACATTCTGAACAGGAATGGTGTGGACACGCAGAGCTCCCCTGTGCTCCACCCCTCCACCCTCCACGGCTTCCTACCAGTGACCTTGGAGTCAGCCTAAACTCCTGCCGAAGCCCGCTGGGCTCTAGAGGGCTTCCTAGGACTCATTTTTCAGAAGTAGATCTCCAGGCTTTTCCTCGGAGGCACCTCTAGGTGTGTTTGAACAGCCAACAGTCAAGTGCAAACTGTTTGCACCACCAGGGCCCTGCAGCTTCCTAGGGGATGGGCTTGGGGGGCATGGCAGGGCTTGTGCCATTTCTTGGCCTCATTACTTGTCCTGGGTGACTGGCACACAAAGTAGATTTGGGTGTCGGAGCACTGATAGGATCCCTCTAAGGGGTCCTGGGGTCTGCAGTCACTCCACCTGGGTCAATCGACTCCCTGGAAGGCCCCCCCCCACCCCCATGCTCCCAGAGCACACACCTCAGTAAGAACCCAAGCTGCCCTTGGGATCGGGCCTTTGTCTTTCATAAACGCTGACAGGCTAAAGGAGCTGATATTAGTTTCATAAACAACAAAGTGCACCCACAGGCCCCATCGCGCGTTTTTGCGCAGCCTGTCAGCCGCTGCTGCCGAGAACCTTGATCTCCAGTATTTGCTGTGAGGCGGGGGTATTGCTGGGCTCCTTGGGGACCCTTCAGCACACCCCTGAGAAATCGGTGACCTGCACAAAATAAAACCTTCTCCCAGATTCCAGAGCTGCTGGTGTCTGCCGCAGAAGGGCACTGGGGAGTGCAGTGAGGAGAGAGAAGCAGGGAAGTCACCATGTGTTTCTGGTTCATCAAACCATAAAGCTGTCAGTTCCGACCCAACTCCACAGAGACGCCTAACACAACGGCCCGGGGCGCAGCACCTCCCGAAACCTCCACTTCTGAGAAATGGGAGTCAGAGAACTGAGAAATGAGGGGTCCCTGCACGGCGTCCAGAGCAGAAATTTACTTCTGGTTCCTTCCCTTAAACACATCCCTGGGGCTTTCAGTCCCTGTAAACTGCTCCTTAGACTCTCTGTTTCTCTAGAAGCTTCTCGGGTTGCCATCCCAATGTGCCATCTTTGTCTCCATGCATTCTAAAGGGCAGAAAAGCGCTGTATTCTACCTCACGTGCAGACAAGCACAGGAACCACCCAAGAGGAGCTCCATGAATGATACAGTGATGTCCTATTCTGCTAAGGCCCCCAGGGCAACCTACTCCTTCCCACCCTGACTTGAAGGTACTGTGGGTTAATGCACTGGACCACAAGGTCAGCAGTTTAAACTCACCAGCCGATTCTTGGAAACCCTATACAGGGGCGCGGTGAGTCAGAGCTGACTGGATGGCACTCAACAACAACAACAACAACAAGGAGCCTGGTGGAGCAGCGAGTGAAGCGCTAGATTGCTAAGTGTGAAGTAGGAGGTTGGAACCCACCAGTGGAGGTGGGAGAAAGGTGTGATAGTCTGCTCCCATGGAGATTTATAGCCTTAGAAAGCCTATGGAGCAGCTCTTTGTTTTATCGGGTTCTATGAGTTCAGATGGACATGATGATAGTATTGTTGCTATTGTTGTTATTAGGGGCCGTCGAATTGGCACCGACTCATAGTGACCCCATCACAACAGAACAAAACACTGCCCGGTCCTGTGCCAACCTCACAATCACTGCTACACTTGAGCCCATTGCTTCCACCACTGTGCCAATCCATTTCATTTGGGGGTCTTCCTCTTTCTTGCTGTCCCTCCACTTTACCAAGCATGATGTCTTTCCCCAGGGACTGTTCCCTTCTGACAATATGTCCGAAGTATGAGAGACAAAGTCTGGCCATCCTGGCTTCTAAGGAGCACTCTGGCTGTATTTCCAACACAGATTAATTTGTTCTTTTGGCAGTTCATGATCTTCTCCTCCAACACCATAACTCAAAAGCATCAATTCTTCTATGGTCTTCCTTATTCACTATCCAGCTTTGCATGCATATGAGGTTATTGAAAATACCATGGCTTGTGTCAGACGAACCTTAGTCCTTAAACTGACATCTTTGCTCTTGATCACTTTTAAAAGTTCTTGTGCAGCAGATTTGCCTAATGCACTAAGTCCTGTGACTTCTTGATTGCTGCTTCCATGAGTGTTGATGGCCGGTTTGAGCAAAATGAAGTCTTTGACACCTTCAATCTTTTCTCCATTTATCTTCATGTTCTTTGTTGGTCCAATGGGTCTATTGGATCACCTCTCTTTGGACTAGACACAAACATGGATCTCTTCCAATCAGCTGGCCAGGTAGCTAGCTGTCTTCCAAATTTCTTGGCATAGATGAGTGAGTGCCTCCAGTGCTGTATCAATTAGTTGAAAGATTTAAATTTGTATTACATCAATTCTCAGAGCCTTGTTCTTTGCCAATGCCTTCAGTGCACCTTGGACTTCTTCCTTCAGTATGATTGGCTCTCAATCACATGCTATGTCTTGAAATGGTTGAACATTGACCATCTCTTTTTGATACAGTGACTCTGTGTATTCCTTCCATCTTCTTTTGATGACTCCTGCAATATTCAGCATTTTGCCCATAGAATCCTTCAATATTGAAAGTTGAAGCTTGAACTTTGTCTTCAGTTCTTTCAGCTTGATAATATCGGGTTTGCTTTTTAATCTTAACTCTTAGGAGCTCTGATGATGCAGTGGTTGAGCGCTTGCTTGCTAACCTAAAGTATGGTGGTTTGAATATACCAATGGTTCCAGGGGGAGAAGACCTGGAGCTCTGTCTCCATAGAGATGGTTGTTGGGTGCCACTGAGTTGATTATAACTCAAGACACCACTGTGTGACAGAGTGGAACTGCCCCAGAAGGTTTCCCAGGCTGTCATCTATTGTGTCACTATATACTTATATGTTGTTGTTAGGTGCTATCTAGTCAGTATTGACTCATAGTGACCCTATGTACAACAGAATAAAACACTGCCCAGTCCTGGGCCAACCTCACAATTATTGCCATGCTTGAGCCCATTGATGCTGCCACTTTGCCAGTCCTTCTCGCTGGGGGCCTTCCTCTTTTTTCTTGACCCTCCACCTTACCAAACATGATATCCTTCTCCAGCGACTGGTCCCTCCTGACAGTATGTCCAAAGTATGAGAGATGAAGTTTGGCCATCCTGGCCACCAAGGAGCACTCTGGCTGCACTTCTTCCAACACAGATCTGTTTGTTCTTTTGGCAGCCCATGGCACTTTCAATATTCTCCTCCAATACCGTAACTCAAAAAAGCATCAATTCTCTATGGTCTTCCTTATTTACTGTCCAGCTTTCACATGCATATGAGGTTATTGAAAATACCATGGCTTGGGTCAGGTGCATCTTAGTCTTCAAGCTGACATCTGTGCTCTTCAACACTTGAAAAAGGTCTTGTGCAACAGGTTTGCCTAATGCAATACATAGTCTGATTTCTTGACTGCTGCTTCTATGAGTGTTGATAGTTGATCCAAGAAGAATGAAGTCCTTGACAACTTCAGTCTTTTGTCCGTTGATAAGAATGTTGTTTATTGGTCCAGTGGTGAGGATTTTTGTTGTCTTTACATTGAGATGCAATCCATACTGAAGGCTGTGCTCTTTGATCTTCATCTGTAAATATTTTAAGTCCTCTTCACTTTCAGCAAACAAGGTTGTATCATCTGCATATCGCAGGTTGTTAATGAGTCTTCCTCCAATCCTGATGTCACGTTTTTCTTCATATAACCCTGCCTCTTGGATTATTTGCTCAGCATACATTTTGAATAAGAATGGTGAAAAATATAACCTTGTCGCACACGTTTCTTAATTTTAAACCATTCAGTGTTCCCATGTTCTGTTTAAACAGCTGCCTCTTGGTCCAGGAACAGATTCCTCATGAGCACAATTAAATGTTCCAGAATACTTACACTTTATAATGTTGTCCATAGCTTGTCATGATCCACACAATCGAAAGCCTTTGTGTAGTCAATAGAGCACAGGTAAACATCTTTCTGATATTCTCTGCTTTCAGTCAAGATCCATCGGACATCAGCAATGATATCCCTCGTTCCTTGGCCTCTTCTGAATCCAGCTTGAACCTCTGGAAGCTCTCTGTCAATGTATGATTTTAGCCATTTCTGTATCAACTTTAGCAAAACTTTACTCACATGGGATATCAAAGAGATTGTCCAATGACTTACGCATTCTGTTGGGTCAACTCTCTTTGGAACGGGCACAAATATGGATCTCTTCCAATCAGTCGGCCAGATAGTTGTCTTCCAAATATCTTGGCAGAGATGAGTGAGTGCTTCCTGTGCCGCCTTACTTTCTTGAAAGATTTCAATTTTTATTCCATCAATTCCTGGTGTCTTGTTCTTTGCCAATGCCTTCAATGCACCTTGGACTTCCTCCTTCAGTATCATTGGCTTTGGATCATATGCTACCTCTTGAAATGGTTGAACATTAACCATTTCCTTTTGGTATGGTGACTCTGTGTATTCCTTCCATCTTCTTTTGATGCTTTCTGCATCATTCAATAATTTGCCCAGAGAGTCTTTCAATAATGAAAGTCAAGGCTTGAATTTTTTCTTCAGTTCCCCCAGCTTGAGAAATGCTGAGCGTGTTCTTCCTTTTTGGTTTTCTGACTCCAGATTTTTGCACATTTTGTTGTAATATTTGGGTTTATCTTCTTGAGCTGATCTTTTAAATTTTCTGTTCAGCTCTTGGACCTCATCATTTCTTCCATTTGCTTTAGCATCTCTACGCTGGAGAGCAAGTTTCAGTGTCTCTTCTGACATCCACTTTGACCTTTTCCTTCTTTCTTGTCTTCTCAATGACTTTTTGCTTTCTTCATGTATGATGTTCTTGATGTCATCCCACAACTCTTCTGGTCTTTCGTCTTTAGTGTTTAATGTATCAAATCCGTTCTTCAGATGATGTCTAACTTTAGGTGGGATATAGTCAAGGTTATACTTTGGCTCTCGTGGACTTGTTTTCATTTTCTTCAGCTTCAGTTTGAATTTGCATATGAATAATTGATGGTTTGTTCCACAGTCTGCCCCTGGCCTTGTTTTCACTGATGATATGGAGCTTTAGCATCTTCTATTTTCACAGATGTAGTCAATTTAATTTCTACGTATTCCATCTGGTGAGGTCCATGTGTATGCTGTCTAAAGAAGGTATTTGAAATGAACAAATCATTGGTTTTGCAGAATTCCATCATGCGTTCTCCAGCATAATTTTTTATCACCAAGGCCATATTTTCCAACTACTGATCCTTCTTCTTTGCTCCTAACCTTTGCATTCTAATCACCAGTAATGATCAATGCATCTTATTGCATGTTTGATCGATTTCAGATTGAAGAAATTGGTAGAATTCTTCTATTTCATCCTCATTGGCTTTAGTGGTTGGTGCATAAATTTGAATAATAGTGGTATTTACTGGTGCTACTGATGGCGACTCAGGTAGATGCGCAGTAAGGAGCTCCGTCAGCAACAACATAGAATACCGGACCAAGCAGGCTCAAAGGATAGTGCTAGAACTCTGAACCACATATAAAGGAATATTTAGAAGCTTGGAAGGCTTACAGCTAGGGGAATTTTTAACAGAATCAAGAAATCCATTGCTTTCTAATTCAAGATGCTCAGCTGCTCCCGGAGCCACCATCTTGGGAGAGACCAAGTAGGGGAAGGATCAGAACAGCCACGAACACCTGACAGAACCGTGGAGATAAAGGTGTGGACATTATTTTTTTTTGGTATCTGTTCATTGGTCTCTTGCTGTCTGCGCACCTCCATTCTGGTGACTAGAGGGAATGTCTGAGCGAATGGATACCCCCATCCCCACCACTGGAGGGTTCTACTGTGCATGTGCACAGATCTCCTAGAAATTTAAAGTGACAGTTTCCTCTTAAAACCAAGCAGCCACCGCTCGTCTGTCAGTTTGTCATACTGTGGTGGCTTGTGGGTTGCTGTGACTCTGAAAGCTATGCCACCAGTATTTTAAATACCAGCAGGGTCACCCATGGTAGACAGGTTTCAGATGAGCTTCCAGATGAAGACAGACTGGGAAGAAAGAGTGATGAACTACTTCAGAATATTTAGTCACTGAAAACCTTATGAATAGCAGACAAACACTGTCAGACATAGTGCTGAAAAATGAGACCCTCAGGTTGGAAGACACTCAAAATGCGACTTGGGAAGAGCTGCCTCCTCAAAGTAGAGCTGACCATGATGATGCAAACAGAGTAAAGCCCGTGGGAGAAAAGCCCGTGGGACCTTCATTTGCTGATGGGGCACAACTCAAAATGAAGAGAAACAGCTGTAAACATCCATTGAAAATCGGAACATGGAATGAATGAAGTATGAATCTGGGAAAATTGGAAGTTGTCAAAAATGAAATGGAAAGCATAAACATCAATATCGTAGGCACTGGTGAGCTGAAATGGTCTGGTATTGGCCATTTTGAATCTGACAACCACATGGTTTACTATGCCAGGAATGACAAATTGAAGAGGAATGATGTTGCATTAATTGTCAAAAAGAACATATCCAGTTCAGTCATGAGGTACAACGCTGTCCATGATAGGATACTATCTATATACTCATATATACTCTTATATATCATCCACTTACAGCGCCCCCTGGTGAAATGGAGGCTAACTGCCCACAGGATTTCCTAGGCTGTCACCTTTATGGAAGAGTCCTGGTTATGCAATGGCTGAGCGAGGCAATCGGCTGCTAACAGAAGGATTGGTGGTTCAGACCCACCAGCAGCTCCATGGGCAAAGACCTGACAGTTTGCTCCTGTAAAGACTGCAGCCCAGGACACCCTATGGAGCACTTCTGCTCTGTCCTGCAAGGTGGCTGGAGTCAGAATGGACTTGATGGCCCCTCACAACAGCACCCTAACTCTAACACTGTACTTGAACTGCACTTGATTGTTGCCCGTTTTGGATTTGATGTGAATGGAATCAGACTGTATGTTTTACATGTGTGTCTGACAGGTTTCTTGGTGTTTATGTGCACATATTCCTAACGGGCATATACCTAAAGCTAGGTATACATACCCTCAGCTTTAAGGGAAGGTGGCTAATATCTGGAACTTACATACTTCTGCCAAGAGTACAGGAGAATTCTAATTGTGCCAGTACTGGATAGTGCCCACCTTTCACATTGTGTCCATTCTGGTTGGTTTTGGGCTGTAACCTGCACTGCCCTGAGGGGGTAAAATGCGTCTCACACGTTTCTTAACCCCTAAGCTCTTCTTTTTGGTGAAGGGCCTGCTTATGAGTCTTGCCCTCTTCTCCAATGAGCTACCTGTCCTTGTTCCTTGTGGGGTGATTTGAGGCTCTTGATATATTTTGGCCAGCACCCACTGCTGGGATGCTGTCATCCATGGTGGACAAGTTTCAGTGGAACCTCCAGACTCAGACAGACCAGGGAGAAAGGCCTGGGGGGTGGGGGGAGTCTACTTTTGAAAATGTATGCAATGAAAACCCTATAGATTGAAATAGAACACTGTCCGATGTGGAGCTGGAAGATGAGTCCCCTAAGGGTGGAAGCCACTCAGAACACACACTGGTTAAAACAGTGGACCGAAGCAAACCAGTGCTGATGAAGAGGGGCAGTGCTAGGTAACACTTCCTTCTGCTGGGCCTGGGGGCTCCATGAATCAGAACGACTCCATTACAACCCACAACAACAAATACATCCCAAATGTGAGTTCTCGGCCAGCAGGTAAGTGTTGAAAATATCTTCTCCCACCCTCTGGCTAACCTTTTCACTTTCATAAACTTGATAAGCAGCAGTTCTTCTTGCCTTTTCTTTGCCTTTTTTTCTTTTGTCTTCAAATAAAAGGTTGTATTAGTCAAACATGTGGTAACCTTTAAGTGGGTTGTTATTAGTGTGGGTTTGTAGAGCCAACAGTTCTCATTCTGAATGAAGTCAGACTCACCCATCTCCTCCTGGGTACTCATGGGAAAGATGGCACTTCCACCTAACCAGTGTTCCGATATTGTCTTCCAGACGACAGATACAGCAAATCATATTAGGACTGACAATCTATGTGGAGCTGGTATTTATGTGTGTGTGGAGTGAAGACCATTTTATTTTCCCCCCACTGAGGTGTTGGACTGACAGCTCTTCCTCCATTATCCCACAGCACGGCCATGCAATGGATACTTCAGGGTTTGCAGGACACAGGGCAAAATCGAAGTGGTCATAACCAGGTGCTTAAGTAGCTGGAGTTGTGGGTGGTTTAGAAAGTTACCACACTTGGATGTCAACTAGAAGATTGGCAGTTCAAATCCACCCAGAGGTGCTTTCGTGATCTACTTCCAAAAAACAAGCAGTCGTTGAAAGCCCTATGGGTCACAGTTGTACTGTGACACACACACAGAGTTCTCATAGGTCCTGGCTGACTAGACAATACTGCTTTTTAGGGTTTCCTCCTCATGTAGCCAGGCTGCCATTTCAAAATGTAAAATCTGCCTCCTTTGCCGTGAGACCAGAACTGATGGTGCCCAGCTACCATGACTGAATGTTTTCATCACAGGTTGCATAGACGAGTCCTGACCAGAAAAGGGGAAATGCAGAGCAGAAGTTCAAATTCTCAGAGATTCTAGACTTTCTGGAGCCATGGAGGGTGGATAAACCCCTGAAAGTATGACCCTCAGATCACCTTTAAATGGTAAACCAAAAGTATTCCTTGAAGTTATCTTAAAACTGAACAATAGTTTAACTTAACTAGTAAAATCTGTCTGTCTTGAACACTATGCATTTTTAAGAAACCATATGGGACCGATCATTGGCCATTAGAGAGATGCAAATCAAAACAACAATGAGATAGCTCACACAAGCAATAACAGCAGAGTTGAAAAAAGCAGAGGACAATAAATGCTGGCGAGGACAAGGAGAGACTGGGACCCTCCTACATTGCTGGTGGGATTGCAAAATGGTTCAACCACTCTGGAAAATAGTATGGTTCTTCCTCAGAAAGTTGGAAATAGAAATGTAATACGATCCAGCAATTCATCTACCTGGCATTTATCCACAAGATATATGAGCCGTAACACGAGTAGATATATTCACAATATATTCATAACACTATTTACTATAGTAAAAAGATGGAGACAGCCTTAGTGCCCATCAACTGAAGAATGGATAAACAAACTGTGGTACATACACACAATGGAATACTATGCTACCTTCAAGAATAACAAGGAAGCTGCTAGCCACATGGATGAACCTTGAGTACATTATGTTGAGTGAAATCAGTCAGACACAAAAGGACAAATATTGCATAAGACCATTATTGTAAAAACTTAAGAAAAGATACCCATACTAAAAGGGGGAAAAATCCTTTGCTGGTTACCGGTGGGGGTGGGGTGGGGGTCTTGGGAAAGATGGAGGGAGGCAACAGTAGAGCACAGGGTAGGAGGCAGACACATCATAGTTCAGACACTGGGGAGGGGAATACACAAGAAGAGGGATGGGGTGGAAGAACAAGGTAGATAGGTAATCACTGTGACAGGTTTGCATGGGTTAAATGGGACAGAGGTAAATAGTGATGTATGCTCAACCTTGGAACAAGAGGGATCTGTGATACAGGGATCGGGGCATAGTCTGAAGAGGGGAAATAACACTAAGATGCCTGACTGTCTTATGAATATTGGTTTCTCTTGCCTACTATTGTAAAATAGACACTTGAGTGGGATAGAAAGGAGTATCTGGAAACATGATTACAGAAAGCTTGCTAGCTGTTCTTTTAGCCTATAACTGACTGGAATACCTAAAAGGGTTCTAGAACTTGCCCAGTAAAATAGGTTTCTTTCAGAGCCTTTGTAGTGTATAGGACTGTATGTGGAATCCTGAGCCTCATCCAGAACCTTCTGAGGTGGGACATTCCCACTAGAAAGGACAAGCAGACCAGCCTGGAAGAGCTAGAGCGACAGAAGATACATCTTCAAAGAAAGATCATCAGGAAAAAACCAAAACAAAAATGGCAGCCTGATTGGCTACCACAAAACAAGCACGTTGTTTGGCAGCGAGCCATCAAGGCACGTAATCAAGTCCCATCAGGACAAACTCTTAAGGAACACATGAACAGGCATGTAAACTTGCTGGTGACCACATTGGTCTGCTGGCGAGTGAGAGAGAGGGAAAGGCAGCAATGAAGAAAGGGGCTGAGTTCAACCACAGCCCATTGACTCCCTTTGACCTGCAGTTGAGAGAGAGAAGAGGAAGAGCTTGTTGGTCCTAAATATGGTGAGACCTAGGGACACCTGAGCCCATGAATAAGTACATAGCCACAGAGGGTTATTGCTGAGAGTGAAGTATCCAGGTGATATGAAGTGAGGGGAGATACACAAGAATGCCCAAACTTGTAGATAGTACCCATTCAATCTCATTTTGATCAGAACTCGACTAGAGGAAGATAAAAAAAAAAAACAATTTGTTGATAAAGGAAACAAGTGTAAACTGCTACAATTTGATGAACTTGACCTATACTCATGGATGTAGTAGTTCAAAATGCCAACTGAGAGGTGAGGAGTCTTCACATCAAGTACCAATCCTATCCCCTCTGTATACAGGGTAGATAGGGATGGGCAACTTTTTAGACATTGGCTACCTAAAATGAAGGGGCAATAAAGGCATGAAGTGACTGGCTTAGAAGTTTTTAAGAGGGTGTTTAAGAGTGTGCAGGGCTAGGTAGAGTCCCCACTGAATAGTTTTCATCTTGTCTAGACGGGTCTGGTGAAAAGAGATGGGAATAAGATTCGTATGACTCAATAGTGAGTAATTGTTATCATGCCTAATTGCGACTGTCACAACTCTAAAGGTAGTTTTGAGTTACAAAATGGGGGAGTGTTAATCTTACAGTCCAGAAACAGAGGGCCCTAGGACCATCAAGGGAGAACAGCATGAGCAAAATGTTGGACCCTATCCAGAGAAGCAGCGACACCAGAGATGGAGGCAGAGATGAGGACATGGAGAGAGGGAGCGCAGCTGAGGACTCTAGACTCTTGGAAATAGAAAGACTGAGTGCTGGCAGCCTGGGCAGGCTTTCAGAATGTGCCCTTTGGTTGATTAAGTTATAGATTCTGGAGTGTTTTTGTGTACATCCCATCTTCCCTCCCCCCTCCCCGCTCTCCCCCCCCCAATACCAAAAAAAACCCAGAAGGAATAGAAGCAAATACTGTTGAATGATGACGCACAGAGGAGATTGTAATCATTGCAATGAAACGATGAGTGTAAAACTGATGTTCTCCCATGTAAACTATCACTCAATTCACAATAAAAACTTAAAAAAAAAAAAAGAACCATATGAGATCAAGGACTTCTGGTGTGGTGTTATAGGATCAGCACTGGCCTGTGAACCACACAGTCAGCAGTTCAAACCCACCAGCTGGTACTTGGAAACCCTATACAGGGTGGCTCTGAGTCAGAACCAACTCTATAGTACTTCATAACAACATCATACAGGATCAAACTGATAGGAAGCTTGGGGGCAGTGATTCAGTACAAGCAGGTGAGAAGAGTCCACAGTTTGAACGTAACCAATGTCACTAAGCTGAATGTATAGAAACCGTCGAATTGACACATGTTTTGATGTGTATGTTCTCAACAATATCCATAATAAAATACAAATAATATAAAAAAGCAGTAAAGCATAACAATACATATCAAATATAAATGTATAAAAATCTAAAATTCATTCTTGCCTTGCAGGTCGTAAGAAAACAGGTACTGGATAGCTTTCTCTGCTGTACTTTGCTGCCCACTGCACTGTGCCATTCATAAGAAATCACACAACTGTCCAGATTACTGCATCATGCCCTACACAGGAAGTGAGTTTGACTGTAGGAAGGTTATGCCTCAATAAAGCTATTTAAAAACATAAATAATTATTTTCTCTGAGTTGTTGGTTACCATCCATTTAATCTATCTGGTTGTCTTTGCACATATTTGGTTTTTTTCTTTCCAGGGCCTGACTCCACAGTGCTTTATTTATTGAAATGACACTTGGCTGTGTGTTCTGAGATGCTGCACCCAGCAGCCCAAGTTCCTGTACGACAGTTTTCACAGACATTGCTCAGTGACATTGGCTCCATCCTTCACAACCGGTCAATGTTCTCATTACTTCCTGCCATCTCTTCCACCTCCCCGGTTGCCTTCTCATCTTTGTTTGAAAGTCATTGTTGACCATTTGGTCACATAGAGGTGATTTGTTAAAGGAGCCCGGGGCCCATGGGTGTTATTCATTATTTTGTGAGCTAGCCTGTTGTTTGATCACAAGGTGACCTCAGGTGAGTTTCCCTATAAGAAATCACATCGCTTTAGTGACTGACTCAGGGTTTCTCTGCTGCTGCCAATTTCATTCGCCAGGAAATATCTGGAGACAGTTTTGGTTGTCACAGCTGTGTGTGGAAAGGAGGAATGCTACAGGCAGGTATTGGGTAGTGACCAGGGATGATGCTTAACAGGTTACAATGCCCAGGACAGCCCACCCCACAGAACCGTGCAGGTAGGGAGACCCAGGCCTAGTTGGGTATTGAGTTCTGGTGTGGAGACAACAGCAAGATCCCTGCGGTGTTTCTGTTGTTCTAAGCAGCTCTTAGCTCTTTTCATTTCAATTTGAACTTTAAAAATCAACTCTTTAACTTTCTAAAGATGAGTAAACAAACAAATGCTGGAGATCTCATTGGGATTGTCTATAATAAAATGTGGGTCAAACTGATAATGGTACAATTTCTAAGTCATGGACTTGTCATACTGTTTTTGGGTGCCATCAAGTCCATCCCAACTCATAGTGACCCTACAGGACACAAGAGAACTGCCCCATAGTGTTTCCTAGGCTGTCGTCTTTAAGGGGGTAGAGCACCACATCTTTCTCCTATTGAACCACTGGTAAATTCAAATTGCTGCCATTTTGTTTAGTAGCTGTGTGCTTAGCACCGCTAGGGGCATGTCTCTCATCCTCCAATCTTCCATGCTGCTATCATTTTTTGCTGTGTTTCTATCTCCCTATTCTTAACTGTCTTCTTTAATTTTTCTCAGTAGTATGTAAGGGATGTGTACATTTTTGCCAGACTCATGGTGACCCTGACTAGGGTTCTGAGGCTATAAATCTTTACAGGAGCAGAAAGTCTCATGTTTCTCCAGTGGAGAGGTTGGTGGATTCAAACAGCTAACTTTATGGTTAGCAGCCCAACATTAAATGCACCACACAACTAGGGTTCAGGTTTTCTGTTGTTTAGTATCATTGAGTTGATTCCGACTCATAGTGACCTTGTGTACGGTTTTTGAGGAACAGCTGGTGGATTTGAACTGCTGTGGACACTCTTTATTAGAGTGAGGATCCCCACTACAATCGAGTCTTGCCTGACTCAACAGTGACTCCATAGGACAGAGAAGAACAGCTCCCCAAGGTTTCCAAGATTGTAAATCTTTATGTAAACTACTGCCCCACCAGGGCTCCTTAGATTGAAGAAGGTTGAGTAATTTCATCTTGAATGAAATGAGGTTAAAATGAGCAGTTGCTCTTTATGTGACTGAGTGATTTTTAGATCCCATTCTGGGTTGAATTACATTGATTAATGGTCAAGTATGAAACACAGCCTGCGTTTGTGGGACAGATCCAAAAGGGTTACATGTATTAGCATAAGTCAACATGGCAGTGTTCAAGTATGTCAATATTTCACTTTGGGTTTCTGCATGCATTCTGAGTGAGAAGGCTTATGTCTAACCTCTCTCAATGCTTTTGGACATTTTTCCTGTTAGTTTTGGACTAGGTACTTGTTGGTATTGGATGAACTTGTTGCTTGTACTGGATGAAGATCTCGCTGGTTTGGGACATGGTTCTTGTCAGTTTCAGACAAGACCATGTGGACAGTGATTCTTCTTCTTTTATTTTTGGGACAAATTTGTGTAAGGTTAGTTTTAATTCCTCCTTCTATCTTGGGAAGAATTTACCCTTGAAGCCATCAAGGTGTAAACATTACTTTGTGAAGAAAATTGTATTTTTAAATTTGTTTTTAGTCCTAAGTAGTTCATGTTTACCCTTTCTTCTTGCTCTAGTTTCGAGATGTTGTATTTTTCTAGAATACTATCCATTTAATGCACATTTTCAAACACGTTGGCATAAACGATAATATTCTGAAATGATCTAACGTCAGATTATATCTTCTTCTGGATCATTTGTAGCTTGTCTTTTGTCTTGCTCAGTGTGAATAGCTTAGCAGTGGGTCTCAAGAACAAACTGTGGCTCTGTTGGTTCTCTCTATGCCATATATGACCTACATGTGTCATTAGATATCATTTCTATTTCATTAATGTCTCCTTTTGCTTTGATTATTTGCTTCTTTCTGCCTTACTTAGGAACTTCTGATGTGGCACTGTAGGATCAGCACTGCTATCTGAACCACAAGGTCAGCAGTTCAAACCCACCAGCTGCACCCTGGAAACCCTGTACTGGGTCGCTATGAGTTGGAATCAACTCAATGACACTTAACAACAACAACAGTAAATCTGAGCCCTAGTTGTGTAGTGGGTTACATGTTGTAACCATGAAGTTAGCTGTTTGAATCCACCAGCTGTGCTATAGGAGAAAGATGAAGCTTTCTGCTCCTGTAAAGACTTACAGCCTCAGAACTCTACACAGGGTCGCCATGAATTGGAACTGACTCAACTGCACTTAACAACAATGATCTTGCTTAGGTTTCATTTCCTGTCCTTTTTCCTAATTCTTGGAGACGAACACTGAGTTTTTACCTTCCTT